>NC_133340.1:12891835-13225168 GCF_030506205.2 Paramisgurnus dabryanus
AAGTGCAAGTGTTTTTTCTTTTTTTTTCTTATAAATGCTGTTAAGTATGGTTCATTTAGATTAGATCCGTTTTAGAAAAAATAAATGGCAAGCTGTCATTTAGCAGGGACAGATAGGGGAGAGCAGGGGTGAAAGTAGCATTTTTCAGAAAATTTAATTTTCAATGATTAGGGCTGGGTATCGATTCAGATGTTCCAGATCGATTAAATTTTGATTCACAAGCTATCAAATCGATTCGATTCCGATTCTCGATTCAATTTTCGATTCCGGTTCTCGGGATGCTTCCATACCTCTTACTTTTTATGTTTAGGTGGCATCAACGTCGATAAAGCACCTAGACCCGCCATTTTAAGCACTGAATGAAAGAATGACAGGCTCCTTGGTAACATCGCGCAAGGCAAAAAAGAGGGTGACATCTAGTGAAGAAGACTAGTAATTTGATTAACATTAATCTTACGTTCATTTTTTGTAGGAAAAAAAATCGATTCTGCTCTTTGAGAATCGATTCTGAATCGACCACGTATAAAAAAACGATTAATCGAAAAATCGATTTTTTTGCCCAGCCCTATCAATGATTATGTTTTACACAGAGATATATTTTTGCTGTGGTCAATAACTCACTAGTGTTGTCTATTAATACAAGGTGGAATTTTGAACAAATGTAAAACAACTTCAGTATAATTTCACTTTGACACAACAGCGCATTGTTAGACGTCACGTCGATGACAGACGTATTGTGAACTTGCTTGGAAGGACCAATCTGCTTAAAGTGTATATAAAAGAAGCAATGAATTTTGGTATGCAGTATTTGCATCTGCCGGCACCGTCCCACCGTGCCGGTTTATAAGAGTGGCAGGTGCACTGCATAATTAGCTTTTTCGCTGAGAAGCCAAGCATAAGACACTCGGACATCTCAGCACTAGTATAGCAAGCTGTGGCGATGGGATGTGACGTCTCCATTCCCTTCCTTTAGGTAACGAGGGGTACTTCCGTAACCGAGACTGTCTTTTTCAGTCGCTCACTTTGACAAAAGCGCCACGGAAGCTGCCCCTTACAGGCCCAAACGCTTTGGATTTGATCTCCATATAGTTGCAGAGTGTGAAAGGGGCATAGCAAGGCTTATGCTGGGTATGCCTCCTATGGGGACAGCGCTTGCATGCTCACCACCTGATCTCTAAAGGGTGTGGTGGAAACCTTGGGCACGTAGCCGGAGTCTTAGTGTTAAACTGGAGTCAGCGGGCCCGAACTGTAGGCACGAAATGTTGACCGAAAATGCATGTAGGTCCCCTACCATCGTTACAGGGCCAGTGTGATCAGCATCAAAGTTTTTATTGACAGAAACTTGATGTGCGCTGACTTCAAAGGCTCGAAGGGGGAGCCCTGGAGACATTTCAGTACCATGGACAAGTCCCAAGAGGGAATAGAGAGTGGATTTAATCCGAAAGGAGCCGCCCACGACCTTGTCAACTCCTCATGTACCTCGGGGAAGAAAGGTATTGGGGGGGGGCTGAGGACCAGCGCAGGCTGCCTCAAGAAACCAACCATCCAGAAGGATTGGGTGGTGGGGGTTGGACCCAATCCTGCCGCTCGGGATAACATGGCCATTATTTCTGGGTCGGCCAAGGACAACACATGATCTGAAGGCGGCAGCACAGGGTGGCGTGCTGAAGATGCTGTCATAGTTTGGAATGCAAATGTAGTCAGGGCTCTGAGAAAATCACTGCGTTACATTCGTCTGACGTTACTTTTGCACCGGTTCTCCCCTACCCTGGAACAGCCTTTACAGACTACTCATACTAATATACTGTATAATAACTTGATATTATTAAGTTCCTCGAAACAATCTCTTGCATCTTGGTACCCTGCTAAAACTTTGTTTCTTAGTACTTTTCATTGTTTGGTGGAGTATGCATCAGATGGTCAACTGTCAGTGGGGCTGTTTACACTTGGTATTAAGATGTGTTTACATCGATCGGATCACAAGTGGATGAGAGAGACACATTACGTTTACACCTGGTATTTAAATCCGTCTCTTTTGTCCACTTTCGACCGCTTCTGTGCTGAATACTGTGAGGGGGTGGTCCGTGAGACGGTGGGCGAGTCTCTCTGCTGTCATTCAAACGCGAGCAGGAGTAATTATGAGTTTATATGGACGCGAACTAATATTATGTCGGAGTCTGCTGCTTGTTTAGAAAGTAAACATTCTGCACAGTGTTTGGTACATGTATATGTTAGAGCTTTTCTCTTTTCAGCGCAATTGATGAAAGAAGATCGCGCAACTTTCACACGCTTTCAAAATAAAACTACAGAGAGATCACCCGCAGTAGATTTATCAATGAAAGGCTAAAAATAGCACTGTTCACCGTCTGTTCATGCCAGAAGTAAAAAAAGACATAAAACTTGTGTTTAGTACCTCAGATTAGATAAATGGGCGGAGAGAAGGCGGTCGCGTGTGGCTGTTCGAACACATTCAACCACATGTGCGTTTACTCTACAAAAGCAATCCAATCGAAAGGGGTTTCGACCACCTCTGAATGTGGTTGAAAGTGGTCGAAAGTGGACGCGTTCAAAACGTTTTTAACACCGTTTACACCTGGCATTAACGTCGTAAACTTGTGATCCAATCGACGAAAACGCATGTTAAGGGCAAGTGTTAACAGCCTCAGTGTGACATCTGAAAATCTTGTCACCCCACTCCATTACAGTATATATTGTCATTAAATTTTAATTAAACTTAATTTAAAATCAGATTAATCAGGTTTTATAAAGAATGTACATTTCATTGTTACCCAGATGTGTGATTTTTACATACTACACATTTACAGTAAACGTTAAAAGTTATTTTATATAGAAATATACCCCACTGTTTGTTTACGCATTGAAACATTGCTTTAAATGTCATTTCAAAAACAGGTCTTAATTAAAATGCTCTAAATGTTTAAATAAAGAATTGATTTGTGTCACCATCTGCAGCACAGAAATGTGGTTAGCAGCCAGACAGGCCAAGAAGAATTATTTCAAATCAGCCATATATTAGAGATTCTTGAGTTGGTATTCCCAAAGACTGACATTTGAAAGCACACTTTACTTTGGAGCAGGCCCGGGGTGGGTAATCGGGAGAACCGGGAGAATTCCCGGTGGGCCGCTTCACTTTTGGGGCGGTCGAGTTTTTTTTTTTTTTACATTTGTCACGTTAGTGAGTCTTTTAGTGATCTTCTCTTAAATGACACTTCACACGTTTCGCATTGACACTGCAGCGCGCAGCCTCTGCATGGGTTGTACCATGTGAGGGAATTCTCCCCTCCCCTCCCATAGAGTTGGTTCGGTCCATAGCACGTCCAAGAAAACTTTTCTCCGGTAGGCTAGGCCGGCCCTACCGTAACAATACGCGTCTGAGAGGAGGAGGGCGTAAAAAACAGGTTGAAGAAAAAATCCATTGGAGGAGTATGCTGCCAAATGTGCCAAACCTACAGATTTATTTTCAAGAGGACAAACAAAAGTGGCAACAGGTAACTTAAAGAGAAATAAGCCTAGTAATGATTAGCATTAGCAACGTAATTATTCGGCTAATACCGTTGTCAAACTATTTACAAGCCAAACTTTTTTTTTTGTTAAAATATTACCCTTTTGTGTATACATGGCGATAGACTTTGCAAATATTATGCAAGCAGCTTCTGAGCAGTCCCCCGCTGAAAATGAGAAGGCCATGAATAAACAATATTAATTAAAGTTATTTAACCCTCAGGTTATGTTCAGAACCCTATAACACGTTTGTTTTCCCAGTCAAAAATGACCAGCCTAAAAAAGCTTATAAATCACTTGTTATGCCATTTACCCAATATTGTATTCAATATTTTTGTCAGATTGTTTTCTTTTTTAATTAGGACTTTTATATTTCTATTTGCATTAATCATCGGCCTCACAGCATTAGCAATGCTAATAATTTATCAACCTTTCCTTATGGAATACACTCTAAAAAGGGCTGGGTTATTTTTATATTTTATATATTGGACAGAACACGCTGCTGGGTTAAAATTGACCCAGTGCTGGGTTGTTTTAACCCAACTGTTGAGTTATTATAATCCATGGTTGCATAACAACAACCCAACATTGGGTTATTTTTAACCCAGCATGTGTTCTGTCCAATATTTATCCATTATGGGTAAAAAGTAACCCAGCCTTTTTTAGAGTGTAGAGAAATATTTTTGTTAACTTCTTATCTTAAGTGAAATATTATTTAACTTTTACCTTATTTGTTGAACCATGATATTAATAAAAACTATAGTAAGAGCTGAACTGTTGCTTTATTTATCCAATTTGAAAAAAGTGCTAATTTGGAATAACGAAAAAAGTGGGCCGGTCTTGGGCCTGAAACTCCCGGGCTGAAAAGTGGCCCCACTCCGGCCCTGCTTTGGAGCCAAGCATTAAGAAACATTTATAAAACACAATTTTGTTCAATTACTCAAAACAAAATTTTCTAAGGATTTTTAGGTGCCACACAGCAACATGATCAAACATTTATGGTGTTATCACAAACCTGGGTACATAACCATCTCATGTGCATGTCTAATATAGTCACAGTTTTTTCTTTTGAAAACATGGACACACATTTTTCTGTGCTTATTATTGTTATAACACACTTAAAAAAAACTTGGGTGGAAAACAAACCAAATTGGGTTGTTAAAAATAGGACAAAACACATGCTGGGCTTATTTGACTTATCACGTTGGGTTGTTAATTTTTACCCAGCAAATGTGTTTATACATTGGGTTGATTTTACTTCATAAATGGGTTAATCTTATTTTTTATTTAATCTTAATTTTATTTATTTTAGATGTCACCACAAGAAGAATACACCACAAAAAAAAAAACATGCCAACATGGTATCCCCTTTTCTTTTTCATTAATAACATAAAATGTGCTTTAATTCAGTTTAATTCAGCTGAAATACAGTTTACCTCAATCAAAATATTTAATAACTTAAAATGTAATCACAATATAAATACATTTATTAACATTTCACCAGAAAAAAGATAACTACTACATCCTCTTAAAAAAGTGCTGACTGGAGTCTTTCCTAATGATGATTCGGTTCGCTTTTAAGTCCGTTTTGGGGGTCTAAGATCACTTGGTTTGTTACACAATGTATACACAATGAACTGCTCCGAGAGCATTTGGGCAGTGTGAAAACACCCTTAAACATCCAAAAAAAAGAGTAACAAACGTACTTTCAATCCTGTGGGCGTAACTTACAGTATAAAAACAAGCTAACCACTAATGACCATAGCGGAGCATGTAATAACATTACACGTCATGTAAACTAGACTGTTGTCATACATTTACTTTTAGTAAACAGTACCACACACTAATTTAATTTGACCCAGCATTTGGGTTGATGCGGAGCGTGAGGGGTGCATTCATTCAACTGTCAGTGAAAACAACCCAAATATTAACCCAATGATTTGGTAACACAAAACTACCCAAAAAAACTACCCAAGACTGAGAAAATAACCCAATTAAATGACCAAAAGATCCAACCCATCGTTTAAGAAAAAACAACCCAGCATTTTTTAGAGTGCAGTGATAGCCACACTATTCATTGATCAATTAAGTTAATTTATTTAATTGTACATTAAACATAATTTATATACACTGTATAAAACACATCAGTGGCATTTTCTTAGTAAAACCGCTTAGTTTGTGGATTAAATGTATTAAAGATTAAAGGCGGAGTGCACAATGTTTGAAAGCCAATGTTGATATTTAAAATCACCTAACAACACGCCCCTAACCCAATAGAATCTGGACCTTCTTTTGATAGACCCGTCCCACACATACACAAACCTGGCAAGGATGTGTAGACACGCACATTAGTAGACACGCCTCTTACTGCTTATTTGGCTAGAAGTGTTGCACTCAGCCTTTAAATTTTTAAATGTATAGGCTTTTAAGGTAAGATGTTTTGCATGATTGCACAACGGCAATGTTAAATACTAGTTCAGTTTGTAGACTTGGTTAAAATAATCTAATACAGGCATACAGTTTTCAGTAGGTCTTGCAGGAGACTCTGGCAGTGATCGTTTACACACAAGTGTCAGCAATCCAAGAGGCTTGAGTCACATGGGGAGGTTTGCGCACAAGATAAATGATGTGAGTGTACAAATCACTCGCTGAGCTTGAAATGGTTTCAGATGTGCAGACAAGCATTCCTGACTTGATAATGTAGGAGGAGTCTGTGAGAAGGATACAAACTTCTGCCTATAATGTAAACCGGTAACACTTTAGAATGTTGTTTAATACTTAATAAGTAATTACGCAGGAACTGCATTAACTATAAGGAAGAATGATTAACTAAGCACTAAGTTATAGCGTACTGATGTGTACTGGGTAAGTAACAATTAGTTACTTATTAATTATTTAATAGTCATTAACAACTGTTAACTGTTGTATAACCAAGGTTATTAAAATAATTATGAATTAACTACACTGTTTAAAAAAATGGTCCCTAGCTGTCACTTAGGCGGTATCAAAAAGTACACTTTTGCACACCAAAGAGTGCATATTGGTACCTCTTAGGTACACTGAAAAAAATGATTCATTCAGCTACATCAAGCTACATTTAAACAAAAAAAATTAGAAAAATGTAGAAAAAAAAACTGTTTTTAAATGTAGCTGAAATAAATTGATTGCAACCACTTACCTTAAAAAAATCGCTTGAATCAGTAAATTGAATGAATAATTTTTTTTGTGTGTACATACTAGTACCAAAGACTGCATATCAGAGGTGGGTAGTAACGAATTACATTTACTCCGGTACAATTACTTGAGTAAATTTTTTGGGTAACTAGTACTTTTAGAGTAAATTTAAGGATAGGTACTTTTTACTCTTACTCAAGTACATTTCTAGTGAAAAAAATTGTACTTTTACTTCGCTACATTTGGCGGCGTTACTGCGCTACCTTCGAATGGTAATAATTAATGAATATATATATATATTTTTTAAACTTTAAAAATGTGACACACTGTCCGAGTTATTTTTGCCATATGCACTCTTGTGCAAGCGATGACAAAACCTAGTGTAAGTTAAACCATACAAACAGCACGTTCGCATCCGCACATTTCCATATAATTTCCCCAAAACTAAACAAACTGAACAGCATAATGTAAGGACGTCTTGCATTTATACACAAATTAGGACACCTCACTAATGTGTAGAAAATACATTCAAATAAAAACGGGATATTATTTTATTTAAATCCTTCCTAAATAATGGATGAATAAAAATACAAGAATAAAGTTTGATTTTAAAAAAAACTTGTATGATATATTATAATAAATGTAGAGTTGATTTGCACAAACAGATAAGTTCCATATGAAATGCAAAAATGATCATTTTTATTAAGCTCTTGTTTATGTTCAGTAATTGCACTTAAATGACAATGAAAATAACCTATTCATATAAAAACATGATAACAAACAAACACACACCTTCTTTTTTGTTTACTGTTTGCATGTTTAAAGGCAGATGCTGACAAGTTTGTGTTGTGAACTTGAAAATACTGTAAATACAGAGTTAACCGTCAGAAAAACATCTGTGTGTGTGTGTTTGAGATTTTTTCTCAAATGACAAGTTATGTGATGTTAATGTACCCATTGCAAGACTGAGATAGACTGCTTTAATTGTATATAAGCAGAACAATGAGACTTTTAAGGAGAGGTTTGTGAAAACCCTCCAAGTAGTCTGAAATTCAGTGCTTTTGCGCTACTTCTCTATCAGATCGGAAGTAAAGAGTAACTAACTACTTGAGTAGTTTTTTTATCTAATACTTTTTTACTCTTACTCAAGTGAATAATTCGATTTGATACTTTTACTTTTACTGGAGTAATTTTTTTATAAGTACTTATACTTTTACTTGAGTACAGATTTTGGGTACTTTACCCACTTCTTCTGCATATTAGTATGTCAAATGTACATATTGGTACCAAATGTATACAAATCTTTACATAATGGTACATATTAAAGATATATCCCAACAGCCTGGGACTATGTTTTGCCCATTTTTTCTGACAGTGTATTTTATAAATCTTAATCAATCCATCATTAGCCAACTAAACTCACAAAAATAGGATTGGATGACTTTTCAACCTTTGTTGGAATCTGATAATGAGGAGTGGTGTTTTTAATCTTTACTATTAAGAAAATCATGCTCACCATTTAAAATTATTCAACTGTTATCACATCATTCTTAATGGTTTACTTATGATCTGGAACCACACTCTAATGTGAAAATCATGGTAATTTATTAATAATTACAACGGTCTTCCATCACTCTTAATGAATTGCCCATAAAATATATTATAATGTAAT
This sequence comes from Paramisgurnus dabryanus, assembly GCF_030506205.2. Taxonomy (NCBI): domain Eukaryota; kingdom Metazoa; phylum Chordata; class Actinopteri; order Cypriniformes; family Cobitidae; genus Paramisgurnus; species Paramisgurnus dabryanus. The sequence continues at coordinate 12,900,204 of NC_133340.1, forward strand.
GCTTATTTTTAGATAACAATGTAAATCTTATATTACTGTCTGTTAAAACATTAATCATGCGCAAAGAGTCCTACCATTTATGGTTTACAGCTTTTATATAATTTTCAAATATTAGCTATACAACGGTCATTCAAGAACATAGCATACAACATTAACTGTAGACATCTTATATGTTACTGTACCTTCATTTTTAATTGAATAATACAAATAATTTAAACATGTACGAGTCATTAAAGGGTCATTTGCATGTAAAGCACATTAAAACAGATGAAATTTAGTAACACTTTACAAAAAGGTTGTATTAGTAAACATTAGTAAATGCATTAACCACCATAAACAAGCAATGCCAAAATTGACATGAATATTGATTCATGAATGCTGTAAAGGTATTGTTTATGGTTAGTTCATGTTAACTAATGCATTAACTAATTGTTAACAAATACAATTTTATTGTAAAGATTACCAAATTGCTTTTAAGCGCATGTTTTTCCAACCCATCTCACTAGCTAATATGCAATAGATATTTTGTTTGTCTAAGAGTGTGTCTGGGGGACTGGAGAATGCATTGCTTTATCTCATTTACTTGTTTACACCTGGGTTTCACTCTTCCTAGCACAGAACTTTGTGAGAATATGAGGAAAATTGCTAATTGGTCGACATGTTAAAATAACTACTAAAGTTTCTCAACTTTTTGAATGTGCAGAACAATCTTTAATGCATTGCTCATCCAGAACTTTTTTTTTTTGTCAACATTCAACCACACTTTATTTAAAATCTGAATGATATTTTTTGTTTTTTGGCCTACAAAAAGAGCTAATTTAATATTGGAATGATATGGGCATGGGTAAAGGTAATTTCTGGGTAAACTATCCCTTTAACACATTGATACGTCAATCTGTTCTCCTATAACATTTTACATGTATAATTCTGACTTTATTTATCATTAGACAATAAACAAGTATCTATCAAACAGGTAGCTTATCTTAATTTCCACATATATTTAGTCCTTGAGGATGGTATGCTACACAGAATTCCTTTCACCCTCTCTTGCTATTCGTGAGAGCATGCAAGGATCTGATACAAGGACCGGCTAGCCCGTTTTAAAAAAGAGAAAGAAAAGGTGCTGTGAGAGTGTTTCCACATACCACTGACTTTTCATTTGCCCGTGATTGATTTCCGGTGGAAATAAAACCACCAAAGCTTCAGGGCATCGGAAGGGCACATCTCTTTCACAAGTCGAGCGTAATGGATGTGTCTGTGAGTGCAGAATTAGTGTGCGTGCACGTGTGTGTGTTTGTGTGTGTGTTTGTCAGGGTGTCTTCAGAGGCGCTGTCCCTCTCTCTGATTGAGAGAAGCTTTAATTAAGATAAATGGGCTGTGCTTAGTCATCTGTTTAATGCCAGGCCTACAGAGCAAGCACTTTATCCTCTTACAGGTTTACAGAGGTAATATGGAATTATTGTTTTGGAGATGAAAAAGAAAATCCTATCAGCGTCCAACTTTGGGTTTCAGATGAACCTCATTATGGCGATGGCACCAGTGAAACACTTAAATATATTATAATCATTTTGTAAGAGCTCCTACATAGGCGAAAGTTTTATTTAAAGCTTTTTTAATTTTGCATGGGTCCCCTGTGGTTTGCCTGTTGTCTTATTGATCACATTCAAAGTTTAATATCATTAACAGTAGCTACTGTACACAGGAGATGGGGACTTGGAATCATATTTCCTTGAACCACATTGCCTACCCATTAGATAGGGTTTGGGATATTAGCCATTTTTAATGATTGTAATAAAGTTTAACTGATTAAACATTCTTATTCAGAACAGATGTGTGGTTCCAATACTGGAGACAAATAGAATTTTAATGTACTTGAATGTAAAATTGATATTTTCCTTAACTTACATAGATGGCCATTTTGTCTTCACCCCTGGCATGCAGCCGTCTCCTCTCATTATTTAAAATTAATTTATTAAATTGTTTTAAGAGTTCTGCAGATTGGCTGAAATATTAAAAGCCATTGCGGACCTGAACTGAATCAGCCAAACAACTCACTGAAGTGGTTGAAGAGCTCATATGCAAATGCAATCAGGTAACTTACTCTTTTAAGTTGAACCAATGAATCTTTTTAACAGCTTGTAAATGAACACTTTTTTTATCAGACTCTTAATGGATTCTGCAAACAAAGCAGTATTTCTGAATGTCCTGAGGCTGGGATATTACAATAAGTATTTGATGAACATATAATACGTGCCAAAAGCGTTTAGTTAATATCATTATCTCATTTTTGACGGAGGTGGCGTTTAGTGGTTTTTGCATCTAAATGTTTCGGGTTCAGTTATCACTGAACCGTCATTACTTGTTATTTCCATTTGTGTAACTCAGTGGATTCATTATGTGAAATAATATGATAATAAACACATAAGACGTAATGTTAGCTCAGTCGACGCTACTTCGACTAGCATGTAGCAGACTGGTCGTACTGTCACTGTTGAGAAGAATTTTTGCGAACTGCACGTCTGTCTTGACACCTCTCTGTTTCTTCATTGCTCTCCAGCGTTGAAATGTTTCTCCAAGAACGACTCTGGTATGATTATGTTCTTCTGACAATTTTCTCCTCTTCTCAGCGACTTCAAAAAAATAAGTATTTCTTTTGCATCCTCCTTCAGGTTTCTTCTCTTCCATGGTGCAAATTCGAGGAGGAAAGCAGGAGCGACATAGCCAGGGTGCCAGCCGATCTTAGCCCCGCCCACAACATTTTGAGGACGGGAAGATCGGTCTGGGGTTTCTCTGTTGAGGAGCTACTATGCTAGTCCCAAAGCTGGTCAACCAATCAAATTGTCAAGGCGGGCTTTATACGATGATGGACAGATGATCAACAGTAACGTAATCAACCACGTCACCAAATAGCGCGTGTGTTGAATCTATTTCCAACGAAATGGCTGCCGCTGTAGAATTCAGATGTGTGGATTCTGACATTAAGTCTGTTCTAAAAGATATCGACAGAGCATTGATTGTAAAAGAGGAACAGAGAAACGCGAGCAAGGCATTTGTTGATCGGAAAAATGTTTTTGCCGTCCTTCTTACGGGATTCGGCAAAAGTAGGTCGCACTTATGGAGGACAAAGTTAAAGAAGCAACTGAAATGGTTATCATGGCAATGCAACTCGACGTGCACGACGAGATGGATATAATTAGCGGTCGTTGCCAGCTTTCGGCACCCCAGAATCGTGGCTGCTGAATAAGTGGAGGGACATGCTAGGCTCCGAAATTTTTTCAAGCCAACGTAATGGGTATCGTCATGGATGAAGTTCACCTAACGTACAAATGGTAAGAGATAGTCTTACTGTATGACTTAGTAAAAACTTAATGTTGTGATATATATGAAATGTTGTAAACATAGTAGGTGTTGATGTACGTTCGCTAGTATAATCACAATGTTAGTGTCATTGGAGCGAAATAACTAGCAGTTTGGTCAAGCTGCAAAAGACGTCATTTCAACATACTTCACACACTCCGTTGCTCTGATTGGTCATAGGTCTATCCAATTGAGTGCAGAGGCATTTTTCGGTTAAAACATGCCTCATAATCATAGCCCAATGGAGTGGTATCAGACTCAAATTCTGACTAGAATTGAGTATGACAACGTCAGGCTAGGAGCGACAATGAAAACAAACCGAAACTAACAACGGAGCTTCATGCGCTATGCACATGCATGTGTAAAGTTACTGGAGCGTGCACGTCTCTCACAAGAAACGTAATAGCAGTGATTGACAAGCCAGAGGGCCAATCGTTTACGCGATGATCGCATAAATGATTGGCTGATGTTGTTAAGGCCCTACCTTGTGCACAGATGACTTATATTAACATTATTACTCTCAGTGCACCTAATAAGTTAGTAAAGACAGTTTCAAGTAATATTGCAAAAATGTATAAAACAAAACATCCTCTTTTGCGCCTTTAAGTGTAAGCAGAATTATTAAAATTTCTTAAAAACATGTCCGTCTTACATCAAAGCTAACATTGTAGCAAAATCAATTAAAACTATGGATAAAAATATGGATTATTTTTACATTATTTTTTATCTATCCTTGAACTCTCAATATGTGTCAACCCTTCTGTGAAAAATGCCAATGAATGTGGACAGACATCTCCCTGAAGCATGAGACAGTGAAGATGTCTCTACAGGTATTGAGCACCACTGAACATCATGCGTCAGTCTCTCCTCTACCTGTCACTGAATCACATCTGTAGCCTTCACACACACACACACACACACACAAACACAATCTCACCTTGCTGCAGGCTGCTCTTATCCTCACACTCTCTCGTCTTTTGGTGTTAACATGAGAAGAGAGTTCGAAAGGTGCACGTGTGCATCCAAGACGAAGTGTGTGAGGCCCATGCACGTGTCCCCAGGGTCTGCTCTTGTTCTCACCTTACAGTCTGTTGAATTGTAGAGCAGAAATGAATCACACTGTCAGATGCTCTGAAAATAAGCAGCATCAAGCCAAAGCCGTGCTGACTTCCAGCCACATCAGAGCAGTGGAGACCTCTTCTCTGATAGCCATCTTACTTCACCTTCACTACTGGCAGGTGTGAACTGGCCCAGTTTGCTTGCCATTGTGCGCCATGCTGGCAGTGTGACCTGAAAACAAACTGGCAGAATAATTGAATAAGGGAGGCAACTGGAGGGTTGGCCGGCATCTGTTGTTCACCTGATGTGGTGCTGGGTAGGTGATCAGCGTGGCAGAAAGATTCAGAATTGCCATAGAAAGGAGGTGCAGTGGACACACACATTTGGGTCATTCAACAGAAACGTCCACTCTTGGTATGGCAAGATGTCTTAAAATGTATTTCTTTTTTTAACACATTAGAAGTTTAGACCACATTATTAAATTACTCTTTGACTTTATGAGTACACATAAATGACAGCTTAATGTTTTTTTTTTTGTGTGTGTGCATGTACTTAAAGACTGCATACACCATTTTTGTCACTGGTGTTACCTTATTTCTTTAGCAATAATAATAGTGTTTATGAAATATTATTTTTTATTTTAGCTTCAAAGCTTCATAAGTGTAGCAAAATTCAATTAATTTAAAATTACCATCATGTCACATGTGAAAGATTTTATTTTATGTGAAAGTTAAAAAAACACAGTAACACCAGTGACACAACAAATCACCAGTCATAAGGAAGGTAACACCAGTGACAGTAACACCAGTAACAACTGCATTTTACAAAATTGCTGCTGCAAAGTATCAAACCACATGTTGTCAATCATTGTATACTCACTAAATTAACTAGTTTAATCCAGTGAATAAGTGTATTCTTTTTTTGCAATTCCCAAACAATAAATGAGGTCATACCAGGGTAACACTTTACAATAACAGTACATGAATAATCATGTACTAATACATAAATTAATAATCAGTTTAATATGAACTAATGATGAGTTAAGCTATTTACTAATCAATAACTAATCGTAACTATGTTATGAGTCATATGAATTCATGCATGAATTACACCCACCTTAACTACACATTAATACATGTTTGTTAGTTAATGCATTAATTAACACTTTGGGTAACCGAAATCAAACATGCTCTAGAACAGTGGTTCCCAACGGTTTGCAGGATCTGATGCTTTGTTTGGGGTCAAATAAAGATGCATAAAATGTTCCACTTATAACTTTGCGTACTCCATATCAAACAAGCTCTCTAGAAGAACGAAAATAACTTTTGTTAATGCAAAATGTTTAGGTTTGTAATGCAAAACTGTTTATATATTTGCTCCAGCTGAGCTAAAAACATTGAATGGCACTGGATTTCTTGCAACATTTACAGTTAACTTTAATCATTAAATGTGCAATTATGGATTAATAATTAAAATTAGTTCCACTGCTGCCATTAAGAGTGACAGACGCTATTCTTTCGAAATTTAAATCAGTGTTACCCGACAGACGATGGTTATTGTGTGAACTGGCTTGTCTTAATATCAAAATGCACATACAGTATTTGTTTTGTTCTTCTTTTAACCCTTGTGCCTTGTTCCAATTCACTACCCTTTCGTGTTGTTAGCGGCCAAAAAAGGCCACTAAATTAAACGGCTGTAAAAATGTATCAGATTAATATTTTTTTAAATTTTTTTGGCATAAATCTGTTAATCAACCTCAGAACTGATCAAAACTACCAAATGTTTCCAAAAATTTCAAGATTTTAACTCTTTAATTGCCAAGCTCATAAGTGATGCCACTGATTTGAGAAAAAAAAAACACAAAATCACAGATTTTCAATATAAAAAGTGATTGTGGACTGAATTTTTTTTCACCCTTTTCACAGTCTTGGGCATGCCAAAAATTGGTAAAAACATTGGCTTTGATGCATTTTTAGTTTTTGTGCAGCATCAGATTAAATTTTTTTCTCCCTCATTTATTGTTTGTGGCCATTTTTTCCCCATTGACTTCCATTATAACAACATTTTTTGATTGCAGAGCCATGACACCTTATTACCATGCATTTTTGATTCTTTGTGGTTTTAGTTTTTGCAAAGAGGTAAAATTTGTCATTTTTACTGTTGATCACCATGTGGCACAATTAACCCTTTAGTAGCCTGTGCAAAAAAAGAGCTTGAATTCTGGATTGTACATTGAGTTATATGGACTATAACAGCATATTAGAGAGAGAGAGAGAGAGAGAGAGAGAGAGAGAGTGTGTGTGTGTGTGTGTGTGTGTGTGTGTGTGTGTGCGTGCGTGCGTGCGTGTGTGCGTGCGTGCTTGCATGTGTGTGCGTCTGTGTGGAAAAATCTGTAAAAAATCTTCTCTTCATCAGATTTATTAACAACATTTATTATGAACCAAAATGCAAAAACAACTTCAAATAAACTGAACAATGAAGCAAGAGTAGAGGATGGATGGAGAACTAAACAATCAAACACATTTTTTGGTGTGTATATGTGTACGTGTGTGTGTTCAGTCTTTTTAGCAGGACTTGCAGCATATTACTTGGTGCTCTCTGCAAGTGTGTCTACCACAACGGATACAAATGCTGACTGTTCTTTTTTTGGTTCTGTACACCACTTGCATGTTCCCCTCTTCACTCCTGAGCTGCTGGTGCCTGCTGGTGTCTGTGGATTTGTGTCTAGAGGGACAGCTACAGGAGACTAAATCCCTCTCACCAGTGCAGCACTAACTGGTGCGCGAGGGAGGTGCTCTCTCCTCAATACTAACACTAACCCTACACACACACACACACACACACACTCGTACACACACACACTCGTACACACACAATCGTACACACACAATGGTTTTATAGTCCATATAACTCAATGTACAGACCAGAATTTATGCTCTGTTTTTTTGCACAGGCTACTAAAGGGTTAATGGTGCCACATGGTGATCAACAGTAAAAATGACAAATTTTACCTCTTTGCAAAAGGAAAAGGCCCAAAGAATCAAGAATGCATGGTAATAAGGTGTCATGGCTCAGCAATCAAAAAATGCTGTTATAATGGAAGTCAATGGGGAAAAAATGGCCACAAACAATAAATGAGGGAGAAAAAAATTTAATCTGATGCTGCACAAAAACTAAAAATGCATGAAAGCCAATGTTTTTACCAATCTTTGTCATGCCCAAGACTGTAAAAAAGGTAAAAGAAAATCCAGTCCACAGTCACGTTTTATATTGAAAATCTGTCATTTTGTGTGTTTTTTTTCCCCAAATCAGTGACACTACTTATAAACTTGGCAATGAAAGAGTTAAAATCATGGAATTTTTGCAAACATTTGGTAGTTTTGATCAGTACTGAGGTTGATTAACAGATTTATGCAAAAAAAAATGTGAAAAAAATTTCATCCGATAAATTTTTACAGCAGTTTAATTTAGTGGCCTTTTTTGGCCGCTAACAACACGTAAGGGTAGTAAATTTGCCCACGGTATATTGTTAAGTTTTTGAAAAATTTCAAAGCATTTTCTTAAAATATGTGTAAATATAAGATTTGTCACCAAAAATCATTCCATTTGCTGAAACAGAGAGAAAGCTGTGGCCAAATTAAGACAAAAAAATTGCAAAAATGGCCAAAAATGGCCCCAACAACACATAAGGGTTAAGCCATTATTACCCCTTCCAAATGTCTGACTAATTTTCACATTTGCTCCTCTCCTTTAAAACCACCAAAAATTTGGATTTTGATGAGCTGAATTTGTATAGAATGTGTAATTGATAACTTTTTAACGGTGTACCCCTCCAATAAAAGTCATTGTGTAGGGCCTACACAATAATACATTAACAAGTCATTAATTTATGTAAGTTTATGAGTAGTTAACGATGAGTTAATAATGATGTGCCCCTTCAAGTAAAGTCATGACCTAATCATACATTAACAAATCATGAATTTTTGTTAGTTTATGAGTAGTTAACGATGAGTTAGTAATGATGTGCCCCCTCAAGTAAAGTCATGACCTAATCAAACATTAACAAATCATGAATTTATGTTAGTTTATGAGTAGTTAACGATGAGTTAGTAATGATGTGCCCCCTCAAGTAAAGTCATGACCTAATGATACCATAACAAATCATGAATTTATGTTAGTTTATGAGTAGTTAACGATGAGTTAGTAATGATGTGCCTCCTTAGTAAAGTCATGACCTTATCATACATTAACAAATAAAAATATAAGTTACCCAGTGGCGGAGGCAGAAAGTGTTTTTGATAGGTGGGCATATATACATCTGCGGGACAGAAAAATTCACATACTTTTTTTAACTTGCGTTAATTGGGAAGATAAAATGACTGTGTTTTTTCCGTCAGTTTAGTACATTTTAGATGGAATTACGTTATTCAATCTAACTGTTTACCGTCTCTCAAACAGAAGGCTGCATCCTCCGAAGGTCGGATATGCAGGCTGCATACGTCATTAAGCTTGGTTTATTTTAATTAAATAAGCATAACATTCGCAAGTCATAAGCATATTACAACGATTTACGATGAACTATTTAAGCATTGAGCATTTATTTAGCTAAATGCCCGTGGCTTACCTAAGCACTGGTTCTGAAACATAGAGGACCCAGAAGCAAAAAATACCAACACTGCTTTATTGAAAATCAACTTAAACAGTCCAGTCGGGCCGTCGAGTCCCGAGCCACCAAGAGCGAGTTAACTTAAGTGTTGCTGGTGTACACCGTTTTTATTTAGAAGTCTTTTCTTTACCGCAGTGATCCACACGTTCACACACGAATCTGCTACTCAGTGCAATCTAACCTACCGCGCTCTCTTCAAACCCGCCTCTTCCGCTCTAGATGACAGCAGCGATTGGTGGACGGAAAGCAAGACATTACCGTAATAAACCATATATTGCCAAAAAGCGCAATTTGTTTTCTTTAGGAGCAATTCTAATTTTTTGATAGTTCAAATGGTTGAAGAATTACGGTTTGAATGAAAAAACATAATGTACTTCCATAAATCTGATTGGGTGGGCAAGCTGTCAATCCACCCGTAGATCCGCCTCTGGCTGAACGCTGATCGTGATACAATGCGAAAAATTAATTAATCAATAATTAAAATAACATCAAGATAACATTTTAATAGCTTTCACAAATAAACTGGTATGATTGACGGTTTGATGGTCTTTATATGAACACTATACATTTGGCATTGTGACTTTGGTTAACATGTTTGTCATTTCTGAGGAATAGTCAGAATGATTTTAACTGAAATATTTTGACAGCGCCAAAAGCAGCAGACCACAAGTGTTAACGAGCGGACAGCCTGTTGTAGGCCGTAACGTTTACATCCACCTTCCTTTTGATTTTGCAATCTACATTGACAAGCACACAAAAATAGAGAACAATTATCTTACATAATAAAATACTTTAACTACCTGCTATCTTGGTATTGTGAGCACATGAATTTGAAAAATATCTTTTGTTTCTAAAATTATAAGTGGAACATTTTATGCATCTTTATTTGACCTCAAACAAAGCATCAGATCCTGCAAACCGTTGGGAACCACTGTTCTAGAGCATGTTTGATTTCGGTTACCCAAAGTGTTAATTAATGCATTAACTAACAAACATGTATTAATGTGTAGTTAAGGTGGCTGTAATTCAGGCATGAATTCATATGACTCATGACATAGTTATGGTTAGTTATTGATTAGTACATGGCTTAACTTATCATTACTTCATATTAAAGTAATTATTAATTTATGTATTAGTACATGATTATTCATGTACTGTTATTGTAAAGTGTTACCCATACCAGTGACTTAATATGAAATCATGAGATAAATTAGAAGATTTCTGATAACTGAAAAGAGACAGTGGACTTACCATGGGCTCCTCTTCATATATCTCCAGGAAATTGAAAGAAGGAAGTGACGTGAAGTCATCAGTATGATTTTTATTTAAAAATAAGAGCTTTCTTGTTAAACGGTAACACCAGTGACACAACTCCAGGGGACCACTAATATTTTATATTTTTTATAATATTTATTTAGCATTTAGTTTTTTAATGTAATTTACATATATTTGATAGTTATGGACACATTATTGTATTTTAAAAGGAAGAAAACATTGTTTTTCATCTCAAAATAAAGCATTTTTCCTCTGTACATGACTTTGGGGACGAGCACTTCTGCTTGGATTACTAAGTAATTAATAAAAATTAAATATTGCTACATTTATGGCTCAAGAAGGTGTAATTGTTTAAATAACATATTGTTTAATTTTACATTATTTAAATGTAATGTAAATGTAAATGGATTTCGTATGTGTATTTTTATTGTTCGGATTGAAACTACTGCAATACATACAGTTTTATAGATACGCTTTTTAACAACTGAAGATTTGACAACTGGGGAGATAAATGTTAGGGTACATTTTTTGGGTGAAGATATAATATGATGTGAACCCCCCCTTCCTTGAAAACAGGGCTTGTTCTTATTTCTTATTCAGAAACATATCCACAGTGAGCACCTGTATCATTGTACAAACTCTCTTTGGAGGACTGTGAGAGGTACACATTGTTAAGGGGAAACACATCCTATTGAAGAATTTCTTCAGTTATTCGAACTGCCAGGAAAGGTGGGAGACATTGCCATGTGACAGTGCCTGTATGTGCCCAGACATGATGCAATGGGAGATAAGGTGATGAATGTGAGAATGATGTCGAAAGAAGAGAAAAAAAAGAATGCAACAACTGAAGAGATGGAAACATTAGGGAATTGAACTAAAGAGAGGTGTTGAGAAGACCAATGAGATAGGGGAGTGCAAGCCAAAGCTCCTCTGTATTTTATCATGGGGAATAAGGGGTCCAAGGTGAACATGAAATAGAAAGAAGCAGATATAAAAGATTGTAGGAAGAAGAAAAGCGCACTGGAGAAAAAATGTTGAAATCTTGCAGACGGAGGAACCTTGTTTGGCCTTCTTAGTCTTGATGAATGTATCCTGGGTAGAAAAAACGGTGCTTTGCTCAAGATAACAAGCATTCCACCTGTGTCTTTGCTAGCACGGTAAACTTCTACAGGCAATGCCATAACACCATGGTGCCAAGTATGAAAACAAATAAACAACCTCTCCCCACCTTAGAAAGTCAAGGTACAGTTAAGGGCTTTTCTCCGTAGTGCATTGAACATCATGTGTGGTGTGCTTTTTTCAGAAAAATAATGAGATTTGAGACACCTTTTTGATCTCTTTTCCATTATGCATGAAGGTCCTTTTGACAGAGGCACACTCTGTTTTGGTTATTTGTCGATGTGGTTTTCAGACGTTTGCAAGCTCACTCATTTGATGGGACAATGTAGGTTTTAGCACTGCATTGATTTTGTTACTCCTCAAACACAGGTTGCATCTTAATGGCTGAGTGATTGGCTGTCCTCTAATTTGTAGAGAGAGTAGTGATTTTGTAAAGATGCAGAGTCACAAATAAAAAAGGAGAAACATTGACATTGGTGTTGAAGTGATGATGCTGATGTCATTATTGCAATGCAAAAATTACAAATATTTGTATTTAGGCATCAGGTTGAATCTTGAACACTATGGGGCGGTTTCCCGGACGGGGATTAGACTAGTCCTAGACTAAAATAAATGTAAGAGCTGTCCAAACTAAAAACAATTACACTGACATATGTTCACTCATTCCCCGCTGGAGCTGTAATCGGACCTTAAAAGTTAGGCCCGAAATGACGAAATCCGACAGAATTGGGCCCTTACCCAAAAGTACATTTTGATTGACAGCTTTTTTTAAGGCCCGAACCCGTTTACAGCCCGACATTATTTAAATGTGCGCACATACACAGCTTTCGTCAAGAATGAGTAATTTACACAGGTTTTAACATTATTTATTTATGACTAAGGCTACACGCCACTTGGAAGTTAAAACAAAGAAATAAAAGAAGTCATCTGTTTAGTCTATTAGTCTATATCCTCTGTCTAAATTATGTATTTAAGACTCAATTAATATTTAGTTATACATTGAAAAACCTTTACTCACCAAGATTAGGCTACATGTTTTTGTTGAGGAATATTATTAAATCCACTGTAAATGGCCTCAGCGCAGTCCTGCGCTTACTGATAGTGCATCCAGCAGCATTGAACTTGACCGCTCATTTACTACGCAAAGCCGGAGGGCAAGCCCGAGCCCGCCCCGAGTCCGTGTAAAATGTAAGAAATGAAGCCCGAACCGTTGGGTTCGGGCAAAGATCTTCAGCTCTATTCCCGGCCAGCCATTTTTTTAAATGTTGCCTGCCAGCATTTTTTGTGAATTTCACAAAAGTTTTACAAAATGCCTTCCAGGAAAATTTTATTCTAAAAATATTTGAACATACAAAAATAAAAGAACAGACCCTCTGCTTTCAAACAAAAAAAAATTTACAAAATGGGAAAAAACACTTTATTCTATCTATATTTTTTATCTTCTTAAAAGCTCTTATATGGATATTTTTCTTAAAAAATAAAAAATTTAATGCAAAAAGCTGAAATAATGGCTTTTTTAAGGAATTTGTTAGAGATCAGATTCAGAACAATTATCATTTATTATTATAAATGATTTTGCTTATAAATTGGGTAAGCCATCTAGTGGATAAACGCTCTATTTCAGATTAATTGACGAGATAACTCATCAATGGGGGGATTAAAATACATCAGTGCCCTTTGCCTCAAAATGTACACAGGTAGTGTTTTCAGTAAGGCATTTTTGTTAAAACTATATTTCCTACTTACCGGAAATGTACTTCAGTTTAGGCACATAAAACAATAAAACCGTCTATAGAGGAGTTAGTCAATTATTTAATCCGAGAGTGAATAATGACTTGATCAAAAACTTGATCAAACTTGATATGACCTTGTCTGTGAAGTCCAGGCTAAAATCTCATAATCAAATTATGAGATTAGGAGCATCAAAGTAGTTATGTGACTTCCCAAACTTTCATTTTAATCTTTGACATGACCTTACATGTACTTAGTCAAAAATGAAGATATCAAGTGTTACGGGTGCATGCTGAAGGAGATGACGGAGAGTGAAGGAATGAAAAAAGATAAACTTTAATCTTTAGCTCAAATGAACAGAGAGACATAAAACACACACTAAGAACGGACAAGGGATGAGGGGAACAGGAGCATATAAATGGAATTGGGATAATGAGGACGATGGCTGGCAGGTGAGGATAATAACAACCTGAAATAGATGAGGTACCATGGAGGATGATTGGTAGGTTACATATTCCATTGGGAAATACTGATTAAAAACTAAAGGTTATATTTTCACATAATATTCTTTACATTAGGTATGATGATTTTATGTATAAAACAGACAATTAACAGAGCACAACAGGATGATTACTTATGAATAATTATTAATGAATGGATCATTTTGAATAATTTAAATGTTTAAATTGCTTTGAAAAAGGAGAAAGATAAAATGAAGTGGGAAAAGCAACAACTGCACAAAAAATGTTCAACTAAGTTGGACTTTTAACTGCTTTTATATGATATAAAGCTCTTTTATGAGTACCTCAGCTGATCTCTAATCCCAGCAGCTCAACATTCCGACTCTTCTCAATCCTTTGCTGAAGAGACAGAAAGATTTCATAGCAAAAGATATTAGCAGCTTCACAGAAGCACAGTTTGATCAGCTGTTAGAACCTACAATTCATAAAACCATAACTACCATCTGTTCTCACTTTATGGTGAAATAAAATATTTGCAGCTCATACTCTATTATACCACGCTGAGAAACATGTGAAATTAAGCGTAATGATGACAAAGGTGTAAAATTTATGCATAAGCGTTTATAGATTGTATATAACACTGTATAGAACAGAAACCATACAAGCTACAATTAAAGGATAAGGATAGACAGAATGACAGAAAGTGAAGGGAAGAATAAAAGACAGAGAGCAAGAGGTGGCATAGAAGACGTCTGATGGAAAGTGAATGCGTTTTGTCTTAGCCGCTGACAGCCAAGAGGGGTGTTAATCGGACTTGTCAAGATCCACCCATGGATAAAGAATAGATTACAATTGCAGTGTCACTTTAGTCTGAGGTAGTTTCACATAAATGTTCTGACATGCAAAACAAGGAAGAAAGAGGTTTATAAAAACTGTCATCAAAGACTGTTACCGCTCTTTAAGTATGGGATGATCATTAAATACCAGGTGTCCATCTCTGTTTGGGTTTAAACTAGCAGAAAATTGGACATTCTTTGTAGCAGATATGATGAAATTATGATTTGTCAGATATGCAGTATAGTTGCATCAGAATGTATTTTTGTCGTCTTTATTGCTTAGCTGATGGTACATTGGTTTCCCTGCATAATCTGACACAACTATCAGCACGTGACCAAAACGCTATGGCACGACCAAAACTTCAATGTATTGATTCTGTTCCGACACTTTATGGTTACATTTGTCACCTTACCTATGAAATCCAAAGTCTCATAATCTAATTAAGAGATTAGGAGCATCAAAGTTCGTTTTCTTTGATTTCACTTTAAATGGTAAATGGACTGCATTTATATAGCGCTTTTTAACAGACCTATGGCCATCCAAAGCGCTTTACAAGTTTGCCTCACATTCACCCATTCACGCACACATTCATACACCGACGGCGGTGTCAGCCATGCAAGGCGCCATCCAGCTCATCGGGAGCAGCTGGGGTTAGGTGTCTTGCTCAAGGACACCTCGACACTTGGTCTGGTGGAGCCGGGGATTGAACCACCAACCTTTAACTTCAATCTCTGACCTTACTCAATGTTAGGAAATGTCCCCAGAGCACATATGTGTAGTTTTAGCTCAAAATACCATATAGATCATTTATTATAGCATATTAAAAATGCCACTTTGCAGGGATGTGCAAAAATGTGCGGATTAAGTGCAAACACTGATCACAATGATGGTGGTTTGATACAATTAAAACTCAATTGTGCTGTGAATTATTTTGTCTTTCTCTCTTTTTCTCTGCACTAAATGGCAGGGCTGTTGTTGGATCGTGCAGATTAAGGGGCGGTATTATTATAATAAGAACTCCTTATGACATCATAAAGAGAGCCAAATTTCAATTACCTATTTTTTCATGTGTTTATAGAGAATGGTTTACCAAAACTAAGTTACTGGATTGATCTTTTTCACATTTTCTAGGTTGAACCCAATTATAGCACTAAAACATGGAAAAAGTCAGATTTTCATCCCATGGCCCCTTTAAGGTTATTTTTCAAAAAATGCTCTTCACATTATGTAAGATGATTTTATGTAAAAATGAACTGTTAAAGACATTAGCTGGGTTTCACAGGCATGATCACATTTATGGATTTGAAGATGCTTATATCAAAACAACCTACAGTACATTCAGGCTATAATGTATGTTTTCACTTGATCAATCTTTGGGATTCAAACCCCATGACCTTGGTATTGCTAGCACTTTGCTCTTCCCAAAACTCTAACCTGCAAAAGATGAACATAGTATGGCATATAAGGATTATATCTGCTTTCTGATGACTGATTGATTATGTGAAGTCATGTGAAACAAATGAGAAATTACCTTTGCAGATCCATACACGGTTCCCTGATTTGTGTTTTGCCATTTTATCAGCCTGCCAGGGACGTATCAAAGCACCTACCTATAATATAGGCACATTTCGTAGATTAAAACAATAACAACCAACTGAATATAAAAGACTGCAAGAAGCCTGTTGTGAATGCAAACAATTTAGCAACAAGGTAATTGCCTATAAAATCATCCATCTAGCAGCAAAGCTTTACAGGCCTTATTTTAAGATTTAATTACAGTTAAACGCAAGACTGAATTTAAGTAAGTTAATTCAGTCTAATGGGATTGTTTTTCCCCAAAGATTATGGCACGTTGCTGACAACTGAATATATCAGACAGAAATGAAGGCAAGAGATATCACTCTGGCTGCATCTCAAAACTAAGGCAGCTGACTTGTTGTCTCGCTGCCTCGTGAGGCAATGACTCTGGTGGCACGAAGGAAGCTCCGGGAAATGCACTCGGACAGCCTTCATAGGCAGCGTAACAGAATTTTGTTTGAAATATTGTAATAACTAATTTCATACTTAAAAACTACAATACTACTTTCTCTCTAGAAATGCAATCAAACATGTAAAAAGTGAAAATATAACATTATTCACTCATTATTCACTAAATTTGTGCCCTAGATGCTTTTTTGGACACCATTTAGATTTTTCGAATTCGACCAATCAAATTCCCTGCACACATTTAATACCTATTTCAAACAGAAATGATCGGTCAGCAAGTAACAGTTTTATCAAACACTGTTTTGTGTGTTGTATGTAAATGTATCAATCGATTCTCAGTAATGAGTTTTCGTAGATGTCACTTCCCTTTAAAGCTCAATGTGCTCTGATCCTGCAGTTAAGCCGCGCAAAAGGTTGTGGCTCATTTGAAAAACGCTGGCTGATGTTTTACATTGATCGTGACTTATGAAAGCGATTCAGCATGACAGTTAACAGGGCATTGAGTTACAGGAGGGTTGATGTCCAATTAGCTCCATCTCCTAGGCTTTAATGAGTGGTGGTAAATTTCAGCTCTATCTCTCTGGCACAGTTTAATTAGCTGTAATTACACATGGCCTGACCTTTGCAGGACCCTGTCCTGTGGATTTACAGGGCTGACGGGTCTCATTTTTTTTATCCCCCTGGGAGGCAGAGGAAAGCCCAGGCAATGTGAGCGACAAGAGAGTTCGCTCTGATCAAGTTTTTGAGTGGTATCTTGAGCTAACTGTAGATCTTGCATGATCTGTTTCTTTTAATAAACACCACAATTTAAAACAATTAAAATATTAGTTCATCCCAAATGGAAAAATTACCATTATTTACTTACCGCTATATAAATGCAGTCCATTTACCATTTACCCACCTTCATGTAGTTCAAATCCCCTATGGCTCCCTATGTGTTCTGTCTACACATCCTCATGCCCATGGCGTCAAAATTTGACGCACTTGACCATGCGTCAATATGTTACGCGGAGGGTATACCTTTTGCGTCATTTTTTGACGAACTGGGGACTTCAATACTATTACGTCCGTTGCATTCTCTTTCCTATTTTCTTACCATTTTCGCGTCGGTTTAGGGTTAGATTACGCATATTAAACAGTGTACGCGAAATTAAACAGTTTAAACAGTTGTCACCTGGCGTTGGGGTTAGACACAGTTGTCACCTGGCGTTGGAGTTAGAGTTAGGTTTGGGTAGGGATGTCATTATGTAAATCTAACCCTAAACCGACGCGAAAATGGTAAGAAAATAGGAAAGAGAATGCAACGGACCTCTTAATATAATAGGCAAACTAAATTCAAATTATTTAAAACATTAAAGACTACATTAAAATGAGATAGCCTGAGTGCTATCAAAATAAAACATGATAATGGATATCATTTTTTGAAAGTTAAAAGTAATATGGACCAATATTGTTTTATTATTAATAGTATTAATAATATAATCAGTACAAGTCCTCTTAATATAATAGCTTTATTATAAACAGTGATAAAATATTGAAGCATCCTAAATCATAATGAATTGCAGTTTGTCAGTAAATATAAACAACAAACATATTAAAGGATTAGTCCATTTTCTTAAAAAAAAAAATATCCAGATAATTTACTCACCATCGTGTCGATCGGTTTGTGTCCAGTCCGTGTTTGGGTCGAGTCCAGTTCTGTTTGTTAAGAGTCAGTCCTGTCTAGTCTGTATTATTTCTGGTACTGTTTTCCCCATCGTGGGTTTTTGCTTTGTGTTTGTCATTTAATAAACTCTTGTCTCATGTTCCCCAACCTCGTCTGCGAATGGGTTCGTTCCCCGCTGTCTCGCTCGGTCATGATAGAGCGACCGGGCGGGCAGTCCCTGACATTCAAAGGACTATAAACAATCCAAAACGAGGCATAAGGGTCTTATCTAGCGAAACGATAAATAACGAAAAATAAAAAATATGCACTTTTAAACCACAACTTCTCTTCTTCCTCTGGCTGTGTGACGAGCCAGCGCAACCTCACGTAATTGCGTAGTGACGTAGAAAGATCACGTGTTACATATATGAAACGCCCATTTGCGGACTATTTTAACCAATAAACTGACACAAAGACACTAATTATAATCATTCCACATACAACAATGTCGGAACGGTCCTCTTTCTCCACACTTGTAAACACTGGGGCACGTCCTCCGTGACCTCTTGACGTGAAGACATTTTGCGTGAGGTCACGCTGGCGAATCACAGGACCGGACCTAGACAAGAAGTTGTGGTTTAAAAGTGCATATTTTTTATTTTTTGTGTCAAAAATGACAATCATTTCGCTAGATAAGACCCTTATGCCTTGTTTGAAATCGTTTAGAGTCTTTTGAAACTCTGTTGAAAAAAAACTGTTAAGTGTTGAGTTAAGTGTTACGTGTTGGTGTCCATTGAAGTCAATTAAAATAAGGAAAAATCCTAGAATGTTTTCCTCAAAAAAACATAATTTCCTCTCGACTGAACAAAGAAAGACATCAACATTTTGGATGACATGGTGGTGAGTAAATTATCTGAATTTTTTTTTAAAGAAAATGGACTAATCCCTTAATGTTAAGATGTTTAATATCTTACTCAATATACACTGAAAGAAAACTACAGAGGATTAGTTAATTTATGATATTTTCTTCACTTCTAAAACACAACAAAATGCCTAATTCATAATACAAGTAAAAACAAAATGCAAAATGAATAATTAATATGCAGCAAACAGTATAAGGGGCCAGATTTACTAACACTATTAAATGCCAAAAATATATTGTTTGCCAAGGCTGTTATTTTTTATTTTGCTGGAGGATATAAAAGACAACTTGGAGCCCTCAACTAGGAGGAGTCATGCAATACCAAGTGTTCCAAAACGTTGTATAACCCTTCATTTTCATTTCAGTATACTGTGGCTTTGTTAGCTCACAGTTTGCATTTCCACATGCGCTGTCCATGGTGCTGAAGTCACAGATGAAAATAGTGTATAAGCATATAGCATTTTACTATCTTTATTACATTCCTCTACTAACATAACCTGACAAAAGCCCACCCATCTATTGATATATATTTATATGTTTGTCAGGGCACAGCAAGCATCAGCTTTGCTTATTTGCGGCCTCGTGCTAATTTGCGCTGCTCAGAAGATTGCGTTGGTCATTATGCATTATGAACATGTGTTATTTAATTTGCACATTTTTTGTAAATTACCCACAGATATTTCCACTCCCACAGCTCCTAAATTTTTGGAATTGCACTCTCACACTAATTTCCCCTGATTAGTAAATCTGGCCCTAGGTCATTAATTTATACAACCTTGGGGTAAAATCATGTAGCTACTACACCAAAGGTTTTAAGATTATATGTAGTAAGCGTCAAGCTATATTAACTTTTATGTTGTTGTTTAGTAATAAAGGTAGGAAGTTGTGGTTGGTCTGTGTAGTATTTGTCCCACCTCTCATGCATCATGATTGGAAGGCTGGATAAAAATCATCTTTACTGAGCACCACGTTTTGATACAAATATTATGATTAACAATTATTTTACAAAGTATCTTACTGTAACAGTCATGTCTTGTGTTTCCCCATGTCTGTAGTCTTTTGTAGTTCTTTTGTTCTATTGGTCCTTGTCTGATTGTCTTCCAAGGTGTGTCTTGTTTCTTCGTTAACCCAGGTGTATATATTTCCCTTGTGTTGCAGTTGTCCTTTGTTGAGTACTATTTCACTGTGATGATGTTCCTGTTTTTTGATTTTCTGTTTTGTGTCTGTACCTGATTCGGATTATCTTGTTTTATTTTGTTATATTAAACATTACCCAAACTTAGATCCTCATCATTACAGAATACTCGACCACCATGGATCCAGCAGTTTTGTTATTTGAACTGTGTCAGTGAAAATTTGTTATTTGATGCCTGAAAGTCACGAAGTAAGAACCTTATTGGAATATATAGACATGGACAGGGGAAACACAAGACAGGGTTGTTACACTTACAAAGTAACATTGTAAAATGTATAAAACCTAAATTTAATATGTATAATAATCTATAAGCAGACTAAAGCATTGGTACTTTTTTTGTCTACAAGCTTATCATGGGTCTGCTGCCATTATATCTTAATTTCCTGATGCAGAAGAACATTTATTGGTTGTATGCGATACCAAAGTACTGGAATGTTTTGCAAAATGTTTTAAAGATGCAAACATTTATGTCACTAAGTACTTTTAAATACTGTATATGATTTGTGTGCTGCTAATAAGAGTCACATTTTAAATGGTTTTAAACTTATGTAAGCTAATGTTCTGATGCTTGTGATGTTTGTGATATTCTGTTGTGAGACTCTGCTGCCTGTTTTGGCCAGGACCCTTATGAAAAATAGATTATTTCTCTCAGCAAGTTTTTTTCTGGTTAAATAAAGAAATTAATTATTTTTTAAATCCTTTTAGCCGATGGGGTCATGTTCTTTGAGTCTGCAAAAAGCAAGTTTTAACTTAATGGGTTTCAGGGCCAAATTTGCTGTCATGTGGCAAACTTTCATAAGTTATCTTCAAAAAAAACTGTAGGATGATGATTTGATGCTAATGTCTGGCTTAGCTAATGATTTACTGATGTTGCTTTACATTTACTTTTTTGATATGTACACTATGCAAAGCAAAATGTCTGCATACATGTAGTGCTGTTGTTTGTTGGTTGCTTGTCTCAAGATGTACACCAGTAATGTGTTCTTAAATGTTTTAACATAATGCTTACTCCTGGCTTAATCTAAGCCCCTTCTGTAAAATCAGGCCTTAGTTTATTAAGTTTATGCCTGGTTAACAACTCCAATTTCATTGGTGATAACAACCACTCAACTTATAATTGCAAATTACCTGATTAATTATCCACAAAAGAAATGTTGTTTTTATGCTAAAATATAATTACAACACTGCTATAGTGTATAGTAACTATAGTGTAGGCTAAGCTTAGTGTATATTTTATATAATACACAGTGTGAATCAGTGTTCTGTTACATGGGGACTGTTTACAACTGGTATTAAGATGCACTTTGGTCGGTCGGATCAAAAGTGGACAACGCTAAATACAGATGTAAACAAGGTGTGAAAGGTTTTGAGCTTGTCCACTTTCTACGACAGTCAGAGGTAGTCGAAATCCCATTCGACCGATTGCTTTTGTGGTGTAGACGTGCATGTGGTCAAATGTGTTTGAGCAGCCACTAAACACCACCTATTGATTACATCGAACATGACATCTAGCATGAACACAAACAGTGTACAACGCTATCTTTAGGCTTTTAATGATAAAACTAAAGTGGACTAAGGACTAAGAGAATAGATTAAAGTTCATTTTAAAAAGTCCCAATAATAAAATGGTAATCATTATATCATTGACTTCAAATGAAAGTAAAGCTTCATCTGCTCATCACACAAAGCAATGGAGTACATTTTACAAATCAAACAAATACTCGTAAAGAGCAACTATGGTCCGATTCACGACTTTACATTACCTTTGGTGTGTAAATGTGTATTAGTACACTAAGAAAGGATGTGTTCATTTTTTTACACACTGTTTTGTGTCATTCTGTTTTATTTTATGTGTCACTCCGTGTTGATTTGATGTTTTTCCTGATCTCACGAATTTCTGTGGGATAGTCACGGAATTTTTTGCTCATTTTTCCGTGGAATTCTCACGGATCTCCGCATTTTTCTGAGGCCCTGCTACGGACTGTCTTTTTCCATGGCAGTCTCACAGATTGGTTACTCAACTGTTTTGTCCTATTTTCTTACCGTTGTCACTTCGGTTTAGGGTTAGATTTACATGAAATGACATCCTTACCCAAACCCAACGCCAGGTGACAATTGTTTAAAGTTTAGAAAATATAAAAGAATAAATCAGAAAAAATTCTATAAACCAATAGTTAAAGTGACATACTAACGCAAACATCAAATCTAACCCTAAACCGGAGCGAAAATGGTTTGAAAATAGGAAAAAAGCAGTTGAGTAACCAATCCGTGAGAATGCCACGGAAAAATTAGCAAAATATTACGTTATCCCACGGAACTTTGTGAGATCACGTTGGTTTTTCTTAACTAGACACAACATGTGTTGTTTTAACACATTCGTTTTAAGAGTGTCAACGATATGCAAAAGGTACAAATCCCAAAGTAAAAAATGACGCGAGTTCTAATTTCCAACGTAAATCTCTTTTCTGGGACTACAACAAACAAACAGATTGTAAACAACAGTTTACTTCCTGGGCCTGTTGACGTGAAATCATTATCATAATTCCTCCCGCTTTGACTCACAGCCTGTAAGTTATCTCCTGTCAGCATTGCATTGTGAGTGAATCTTCCAACATGGTAAGAAGCTGCATATTTCCGGCTGAAGTCAGAGGTATTCAGGCCAATCACAACGTACAGATTAGCTGGCCAATCAGGGACACAGCTCTTTTCAGATCGAGGAGCTTTGTACTAAATTAGAACGTTTTAAGGAAAGCAGGTAGGGCTATGATGATGCATCGTGTTTCCCATTAAAAATAACAGTTTGAAATCAATTCTGAATCGCAAGACTCCGATTCTGTGTTTCATGCGCAGCTTGTGCGTGTACTACGGGTCTTTAATTAGTAGGAAGTCCTTATAGAGTCTGTGTCATTTACAACATGCATTTAAAAAAGCAACACTCGTGAAACACAATCATACGATAATCATACGACAATCAAAAATATTTTTTATTATCATGAAAATACCTGAAACAATTTGAAGAACAGCGATATAAATATGCTTATAGGCATTTCCTGGAAGTGTTTGTATTAATACTACTTCTGCGACACAAATTGCGTTTCTGCACAAGAGCACCCTCTGCCTTTTGGATGTGGCGGCATTTTACTGTAATTCATTAAAATTCATTCATTCAAAAAAAAACGCACATTTGCACGATTTATTGTCCCAGCCTTAAAGGGAGGAGATCTGAAGCTTCAAAAAATTTATGTTATGTGGAAAATAATGTGTTTTTTAACCATAAACCACGCAG
Source organism: Paramisgurnus dabryanus (assembly GCF_030506205.2). NCBI lineage: Eukaryota > Metazoa > Chordata > Actinopteri > Cypriniformes > Cobitidae > Paramisgurnus > Paramisgurnus dabryanus. The sequence goes on from NC_133340.1 coordinate 12,923,743, forward strand.
ACACTTTGTATTACACAAAAAATAACATTGTTTTTTAGCAATGAAATAGGTGCCCTTTAAATCTCATAAAATCATGACACTGTTTTACAGTGTATGAAATATGCAATAAAGAGTCATTATAATCCTATGCGAACCTACTGTAAGCAAAGCACCAATATTTACCAATTAGCAGTAATTACATCGTCCTAAGTACATCACTGCTCTACTGACATCTGATAGCCTTGAAATAATTTGTGATTCATGGCCTTGAAAATCAAGACTAAACTGAGCATCACATTACATGGCATTGCCAACATTGCTTGTAGCATCTGTTAGCAATCAAATCTCTGGGCACCTCTGGTTCTCCAGCACTAATTTAAAGTCAAAGAGCAGAACTCCTGAGCGTGGGGTGAATTATTAGGTCTCATTGGCTCGACTGAGACAAACGACTCCAGCGTTGTAGGCGCCACGAGACGTAAAGCGAAGCTTTGCAGACAGGAATGTCAAATAAGCAGAGACTTTTAGGGCCTCGGGGGCCTGAGAGGAGAATGGACAGCATAGTTTGAGCTGCTGTGGAGCACAGAAAGGGTTCTGACTCTCTGCAAAGGGAAGTAATGACTGTGACCTGTGAGTCTGTGATGGTCTCATTATCAAACAGAGAGCAGGAAAACTACACAACTAATAAAATGCAGCATTTCCCCTGGTCACGTTGCAGAGCTCTATTGAGGTATGAAGTGCAGACTAATGAAGAGTAATGAACGAGGCCAAGTACCCTCACCTGGGCCATTGCTTTATCCCCCGGGATAGGGAATGCTGGGATAAAGCCAACCATTCACCAATGGATGATATTACACCTGCTCAAAGGGTGGTTATTCATCCTACTAATAGTAGCGGTCAGATGGCTGGAATTTAATTTCCCATCATGCTCTTGATGGCCACATAAAGAATTAGGCATGAACACACGCGCACCCTCTCTTCTGTCTTGTGCCACTGTAACTACAGTTCGGTTTTTTCATCTCCACTCAATGCCAACCGGCTCATACATAATGCCCAATCGGAAATATTCTGTAAGCATAAGGAAGTTGCTTTCGCCCTTTACGTGGCCTCTCTGAGCCTGATATAGATATCATTTTATTCCGGTGATGTGCCTGTGTCAAATATTCTACCTCGGGGGTATTCTTTCCCACAGAAGAAGAAATTGAAATTCAATAGATTTCCCACCTCCAAAAGGTTGAACAGAGCATGTAAGGGAGCGAGATACCCAAAGGGAAAACTGTCATGCGAAGAAAGATGGTGCCCGACATTTAGTTATTCATTCCTATCTATTTTCAAGCACAAAATTAGAGCTATTTGTCCATCTCATGTTTCTGCGAGAGACATTTTGCCCACCTTTAGCTGCCGCCCATTAAATTCATCCTGTGTTATTTGCATGCACTGAATATAGGGTATTCATAGAAACTACCATCTGAATGCAATCTGCAATGTTTATTTGGCCAAACAAACAGTATTTTAGGCTCACATATTTCAATGTTTCTTTTCAGCTTTCATTGCATTTTCCTCTAAGCACAGAATGAATGATAAAGATGGGAATACTCTAGTTAAAGTAGTGTTTTGTTACACACAATTGAGCATTTAGTTTAAATGTCTGATGGATTTTTACGTGAGACATTTGTCATAGCATGAAGACGTTTCAGGAGACAATATGTGACAAAGCCAACAGCTCATTTACGTCAGTGTTCCATAATGTTGCACATTGGACAGTCTAATTTGTCATTTCAGACATGTTTGGGATAATACAATAGACTAGTATATTTCCCCAGGGACAGCTTTTGCCAATGAAAATCACGAACAGACACAGTGAAATCGTTTTCATGAAGTCATAATGAATCATGTTGCATTATAGCTCTATATATTAAGATTGTTTATACAGCCGCTTCGTCGTGAAGGACCAGTCGCGGTCGCATTTTGACGGCTCTTTAGCTCTTTGCTTTTTATTGAGTCATTAAACGGAAACTGCGCCACTACGAAGCACACACTTCTCTGTGCTGCACAGATAATGTGGCCCTTCTCTGTTCTGGAGCCACATCTGTCTTTGTACAGTACCTAAGAGCTTTATAATTATGCCATTGAAAAAAAATGTATATTGATCAATTTCACACTAAAATGAACACTGCAAGATATAACTCTGTAATTTTATTGGCTGAATCGCTTTGATGAAAAGCACAGCCTTATACTTTCATACCTGTATTGTGCTGGTGCTTATAAGGAAAAGCCATTGTTGCATTGTTTGCATAGGATCTTCGGCGGTAGGGTGACATACTGTAAGCGACAATACAAGCTGTGCTTTTTAGTGTTTTCCTCACTAGGGACCCTGCAATACTTAACCTCTTGATTTTAAACACACTAGATCAGAAGGTTGGTAATGTCCTCAGGCTAAGCCCAGAGCCAGAGGCTCACCTAAATGGAAACATTCTCTCCCGGCATAAGAATTTACCTTCATCAGCTAAATGAATGTTAATATGGTACTTCAAAGCACTGTGGGGGACAATGTTCAAGTCTGTACAGTAGATCAGTATATTGGATCACCAAAGTAGTGCACTAACATCCAAAACCAGCTGTTTGGTCAAGAGTGTAAAGTGTTATTGTGCTAGATGAACCAATTGTTTATGTTTTGGTACAATCTTAAAAATGCTAGGTTATTTTCAACCCAGCATTGGGTCAAAAGGTGACAAACCCAAACCGTTGGGTTCAATCAATTGTTGGGTCAAATATAAACATTGGCAGGTCTCTGACCCAATGCTAAGATGAAAATAACCTAGTAGCCAATACAATTTTTTGACTATTTATTGTACTTTAAACCAAAGATATAATTCTAATATATTTTTAAAACTTTAAAGTTAATTTGCTCTGAGAATAAAAGGTACAAGAAGGTACAAAAGTTGTCACTGGGGCGCACTTTTCAAAAAGTACACTTTTGTACATATTGATAACTCGGAGGTACATATCTATCAAAATGGTACATATTAGGAACTTTTTTTAAAGGTACTGTTCCAGTGACAACTTTGTACCTTTTTAGTTCAAAGTATAGGTTGGAATAAGTGATTTTCATCACCTCGTACTGTAACTCCAAAACAAGGACGGCGTTCAATTGCAAAGTCAGCACATTACACAAGAAGCCTATGGGGCCGATCTGGCCTTTGCCAAAACAAAACTTGAGTTGTTTCCAACAGACAGGAGAGCTTATATTTCTTATGTTATCAATACAGTGCCTTGACACAGCTTCACATGGATCTGAAGGTTATAAATTACATTTTCTGCTGTGTTTCTGCTGTGATGGACAGCTTTGTTAAAGTCACCACACATTTTCAATTGTACTCAAGTTTGCTCTTTGACAGTCAAGGACACATGATGTTTCTCAAAGAGTAATGTATTTCTGTCCTGTATGTTTAAGAGTAGATGTTCTACTGTGCAGGTAGATGTTTTATGAAAGTAACAAAGCTGTTGAGAACTGAGCCACACTTGACTGAGTGATGTCATCATTTTTCTTTTTATCTTATTTAAATTGTTACATGCTTTAAAATCAATAACACACTCACAATAGTGCTGTTATGGCTGATATAGCACACTTGATATTGTTTTAAAGCAATATCACATGAGTAAGAGTGCATTAGCGCAGATTATTAAATAAAATGTGATTCATTAAAATTTTTGCCAGAGGCAGATACTACTTGAATATTTTAAGTACATTTTCCAAGCATCTGTGCTTTATCAGAGTGTTTGTCTTGGGAAAAAATGTACTTTACTCAGAGGTGTAAAGTACTTGAGTAATTTTACTTGATTACTGTACTTAAGTATTATTTTTGGGGATTTTTACTTTACTTGAGTACAATTTAAAATCAGTACTTTTACTTTTACTTAATTACATTTTTTAAGAAAAAAAAGTACTTTTTACTCCTTACAATTATATTTACAGTCAAAAAGTACTTTTTTTTAGAGATCACTTTATTCTATTTTCCCTTACTCTTACCAAACCAATTGAATTGTGCTGACGGCCAGTTTAATTTAAATGTTATTTATTTTCCTTGGCCGAGATACAGCGTGCCACTCCCTGAAATTCATACGGTCGTAGCTCAGGCACCTTAAGTCCGGGGTGTTCGCCCTTCGGGTCCCTTATCCTACCTGAGAGGGCCTTTTCAACGAGCCAACCCCCGACTCTCTAACCCTTTCTGTGGCCGGCAGTCTCCTGAATTTCAAACGTCCGTGGCTCGGTCGCTTTAAGTCCTAGGCATTCGCCCTTGGCGTCCCTTATCCTGAGAGGGCCTTTCCAACGAGCCAACCCTGACGCTCTAACCCTTTCCCCGGCTGAGATACAGCGGTCAGTTCCCTGATTTTCCCACGACCGTAGCTTAGATGCCTTTGGGTCGCTTATACCCGAGGGGACTTAAGGTGCCCGAGCTACAGCCGTGGAAAAAATCGGGGAAAGGACCACCGTATCTCGGACGGGGAAAGGGCTAGAGACTCGTGGGTGGCTTGTTGGAAAGGCCCTCTTTGGGTAGGATAAGGGACCCGAAGGGCGAACGCCCTGGACTTAAGGTGCCTGAGCTAAGGCCAAGGAAAAATCCGGGAAGGGTTGACCATATCTCGGCCCGAGAAAGGGCTAGAGACTCGCGAGTGGGCTCGTCGGATGAAGATTTTTTTGCTTCTTTGAAACCGACAACACATTAAGCCGGCAAAGAGTTGGATGGATATCTGGCCTGAGTTTCAGACACCAGGAAGTCTCTGCTCACGTTCACTGCTATTTGCAGCCTCTCTATCAAGACTAAGACCTTGTTCACGCTGTCCGTCCAAATCTGATTTTGTTGCATGTCTGACTGGACAGACTCACTGTCCACATTGTGTATCACAACTGTTTAGATCCCATCTGTGCGTCCTGTAGGGTTTTGCAATTTTCTGGATTATCTGCACTGTTTCTATGGCAATGACGTCACACTGGCACAACAATCGTGTTTACATTTTACGTGACGCAACAGCATGACGTAACCGAAAAGCTACAAAAATACAATCAGAGCGGTCAGACTTAAATGTATTTCTGGAAATGTGATTTGAAAAGTATTTCAAACCACCTCTGGATATAGCTTGAAACAGAAAAGAAAAAACAGATTTCATGTGGTTTTTAGCCGTTCACACGTTCTAAATGTGATTGGGTTCCAATCGAATATGCACCAAAATCAGATTTGGACTGACAAATCTGACTCTTTCTGCACTGGCTGTCTGTGAGATGCTTGATACTCAATTTTGAAAATCAGCTTCTGCTTTAGTTAAATTCGAGGTTTGAAAACTTTGAGTAGCATATTGGATACTGAAATTAGGTCGTTTTATATACACAATTAAATACAATTAAATACAAACAGTTGTAAAGCAGGATAAAACCTTGTATGTGGTGCATTCACTTCATGTTTTTAAATTTAAAATTTTTCCTGTTACTTTTACTTTTTTAATACTCAAGTACAATTTTAACGTGGTACTTTTTACTTTTACTCAAGTATGATTCTGGCCAGATACTTTTACTTTTAATTGAGTAAAATTTACACTCAGTACTTGTACTTTCACTTGAGTAACATTTTTGAGTACTTTTTACACCTCTGACTTTACTTGACTAAAAAAGTTCACTACATTCTAAAGCACAGATGTGTATTCCTTTTATATTACATATTCAAATTGATTTAATATCTAATTACATAAAAATAATTTTGAGTAAATGTACAAAAGTACTTTTTACTTAAAGGAATAGTCTACTCTTTTGCCATATTAAACAATGTTATTACCTCAACCTAGACTAATAAATACATACCTATCTTTTTTCAATGCGTGCACTGTACAGTGCGTTATGAATGTGTTAGCATTTAGCCTAGCCCCATTCATTCCTATGGTACCAAAAAAAAAGTTTTATTTTGTGGCACCATACTTACTAACTCCTCATGTAACAGTCTTTAAATAGGGAAAACACGGAAGTGTTTGGTGGCTTCCCTGTTTGGTACCATAGGAATGAATGGGTCTAGGCTAAATGCTAACACATTCACAATACGCTGTACAGTGCACGCATTGAAAAAAGATAGATATGTATTAATTAGTCTAAGTTGAGGTAATAACATAGTTTAATATGGCAAAAGGGTAGACTATTCCTTTACGTGAAAGTAAAAAAACCCAGAGGTGTATAATACTTAAGTATTTTAGTTACATTTTCCAAGCATCTGTGTGTTTGTCTTGGGAAAAATTTTACTTTTCTTTACTAAAAAATGTTCACTACATGCTAAAGCATACACTGTCAGAAAAAAAGGTACAAAACTGTACCTTTTTTGTCACTGGGGTGGTACCCCAAGGTACTGTTACCTTTACAGGTATATAAACATAATACAATGTTGTACCTTTTGGGGTACATAACTGTTCCTTAAGGATTTATTTTGTACCTTTAAAGGTACAGTTAACAGTTTTGTACCCCTAAAATTTAACTGGTACAAAATTGTTCCTTAAGGTACACAAAAGGTCCTTAGAGTATAATATTGTACCCCATAAGGTACAACATTTCAATGTGTTTTATACCACCCCAGCGACAGAAAAAGGAAAAACTTTGTACCTTTTTTCCGACAGTGTAGAATCACACTGTGTATTCATTATATATTGCATATTAAAATTGATTTAATGCCTAATTACATAAAAATTACTAGATGTTTAATGTACTTAAATATTAAATATAAACCAAAAACTTGAAATTATGAAATGTAGTGGAATAAAAATTATGATAATATGTTTTGGAAAGTATGTTTTCCAAAGAAAAACACTTATAAAACGTGAATAATTGAAAATTTACTTTTATGTAGAAAGTAAAAATACTTAAGTACTATACAACTCTGAAAAAAACTAGATATTTAATGTACTTAAATATTAAATTTAAACCAAAAACTTGGAATACTAAAATATGCATACTTAAATATGTACTTTTCAACCTGATCTCACGAATTTCCGTGGCATAGTCACGGAATTTTTTGCTAATTTTTCCGTGGCATTCTCACGGATCTCCGCATATTTCCGTGGCCCTGCCACGGACTTTCTTTTCCGTGGCATTCTCACGGATTGGTAACTCAACTGTTTTGTCCTATTTTCTTACCATTGTCGCTTCGGTTTAGGGTTAGATTTACATAAAATGACATCCCTACCCAAACCCAACTCTAACCCCAACGCCAGGCAACAATTGATTAAAGTTTAGAAAATATAAAAGAATACATCAGAAAAAATAGTATAAACCAATACTTAAAGTGACAAACTAATGCAAACACCAAATCTAACCCTAAACCGAAGCGACAATGGTTTGAAAATAGGAAAAAGCAGTTGAGTAACCAATTCGTGAGAATGCCACGGAAAAGAAAGTCCGTGGCAGGGCCACGGAAATATGCGGAGATCCGTGAGAATGCCACGGAAAAATGAGCAAAAAATTCCGTGACTATCCCACGGAACTTTGTGAGATCATGTTGGTACTTTTATGTAGAAAGTAAAAATTCTTAAGAAGAGTCCACCTCTGATTTAACTTAACAGAAAAAAACATATTTTTGAAAATTAACATTCAAGATACAAAAGTGAGTAAATTGTGAAAAAAATTCAGTTTGCAATAAAATTCATATAAATACACCATTCTACATTATATGGTGAAAAACAATAATCTAAAATTGCCCTCTTTGGCCCAGATTATGATCTGTGATCATACGATGCAGACTGTCACTGCTCTATGCGTTTTGAGAGCTGTTGCTATGCTTTCTAAAACTCAGTCAGAAGATTTATTTTCGATTTAAGATGAACCCGGGTGTTTTCTTTCAGCAGGCTCTGGAGGGCTCTCACGCTGTCCTTTTCCTTATCGCCGCTCGTGCAGGCAGCTGCAGCATCCATTTGAACGGCAACTGTTGGGTTTATCCTTCGCTTTCATCTAGTGCGGTAGACCTGTGCTCAAAGAGCACTGGTGGCCCCGATTTAGCCACTCGACTCATTTCAGAATCGCAGACAGTTGTGCTGTCAAGAAAATAAAATCTCTGCCATGCATATGTGCATTTCATCATGTTTTGTTGATTGTTTTTTAAATGCCCAGACCCATAAACATCATCAAAATCTAGATCTGAGTTTTGGAAGCTGTTGTTAAAGTAAACAGACTTTAACATACAGTACACTAGGTTGTGGAGAAAGAACAGATGTGATAATAGTCATGGAATCTCTCAACCAGTTCAGATTCTGTGTGTTTGGCTGTGTGTGTGTGTGTGTGTGTGTGTGTGTGTGTGTGTGTGTGTGTGTGTGTGTGTGTGTGTAACACAGAGGGTTTGCATCGATTAGCATTTCTGTCTTATTGATGTTAACACTTTAGTAACTACACAGGCTTGTTCCCTATTAAATATGACCTTCTTCCACTCGGGCGGCTGAATGTTTGAATGTTAGGAAATCGCTCAGCCCTTTGTAAAATGATTTATGCATTCGTACAGTCTGTCAAGGCCTATTTCCACTTCAAAGGGCCATCTAATGAACAAAGTTTGTGTTTCGCCTTGGGTTCCCGTGCTGATTTTCTGATAAACTGTTCCATACTTTTTTTCACCGTTTAACATATCGATTACATTTAAGTAGATCTCCCAGAAAACTTTGGATGCCTACACAATGCATTATTGCGTAGAGCAGTATTAGATCCGTCAGTTTTGCATTGTTGGTGAGATGTTTTCTGTTAATTTGCATGCCTTATAGAGACTTGGTTATCATCAGTGTGTGTTGCTGTGCAACTGTGTGTGTTTATGTGCACAAAACTGTCATAACTTTTCCTGAAATCCTTCAAAACGCAATACATCCTCAGGCACACAATTTGTCTATTTCTCCTCAGATGAACACTCATTTGTCACATTTCACAATTAGCTGCAGGCATGGCATTTAGCTCATTGGGTTGTGATTAGAATAACTCAATGTGTTTGTCCTTTACGGTGTCAGCACACGAGACTGCTGAATATTAGCATGCCCATTATTTGTCACTTTGTCTGTTTAGGCTTATGCCAAATACATTTGATGGAAACTGTGATTTGTGTGCGGCTGTCATCCAATATTCATCCCAACCTTTCATTTATGTCACTTGCTTTATGGTGTATTCGTTTTTCTTGTCAGACTTAAGATGGTTGATACTAATTAATAAGTCATAAAAAGAGACAAATTAGGCACAGTTACAGCTTGAGTAATCTAAAAACAAAACCTCATACCCAGAGGGCTGTAAAGTCAAATGCTAAACATGACATGTTACAGCATGAACCGCTTGTAAGACCCTGACATCTGATCCCTAATTTTCTCCGGGGTATGATGTGTTAGCACTAAGCAGGCCCTTTGGTTTGCCCTTAAATCTAACAGCGCTCCGTGTCAACATGTATTGGGGTTTCAGATTCCAGGTAAACCCAGTGTCACAAATAATAGCAACATAATAACAATATTTGACACTTTTATATTTTGTTCGTTTAACACCTTTCAGTTTTCAATTGCTTTAAGATTGGTTCAATCTTGCATGAGTCACTGTGATGCACCCTCTGAGATTAATATTTCAAAGAGTATAAATAAACCTGTGATGCTTATTATCACTAAAGTCCCATTGATACTAAAGCAAGGTCCTCTTTTTAAATCAGATGCCTTTTTGAAATAAGGTTGGATCTACATTTGTAAGGTGAACAGAGAATTCTGAAAGCTGAGGCATTGTGATTTATCATCGTGATAAAAGTGTATTTTTATGAACAAAGCAGTTTTTGCTGAAATGATACACAGTATAAGAAAGGTAATTGCATTCTTGTTTTCTATCCCAGCAACAGTATGGTGCTGATATTACACTTCTTATACTGTGAGAATCATAAACCTGCTTTCTCTGTCTCTGTAAACTATTGGCGCCATTTAAATTTCACGAAGATTGAGATGGCTCTGTCTTCTCTAGTCATCGCCAAATGCTGCATCAAGTGATTTGATTGATGCACTGCGCTCGATTAATTAAGACAAAGAGGAGAAGACATGGTGAATGTTTGACTTGATCCGATGCCTTGAACAGATTTTAGCTATTAATTCTGAGAACATACAATGTGTAATCTGAATAAATGATAACAGCTTTTCAACTGTTTTCATATCTGTAATCTAGCCAATAAGTAATAACTATTTATTTTTAACCCAATGCAGGGTAAATATTGGACAGAACACGTGTTGGGTTAATAAATAAAACCAGCATTGCATTGAAACAACCCAGCAAAGGTTTATTTGGTTTGTTTATTAAACAAACATGTGTTTTGTCCAATTTTACACAGCATTGGGTTAAAAATAACCCAACAGACTTTAGAGTGTGTTTAATATAAGGTGCCACACACAATCTTAGTTAAGCCACTGAATTAGACATGCCTGTTTCAATAAAAAGGTACCATTGAGAGATGTAGCAAGAGAGCAACATCACATCATTTAATTCTTGTCAAAGTTTTCAGAAGCAAAAGTGGTAAAAAGGCGTTTTTGTATAATAGACTGACAACTGCTTATGAAACTGGAAATGATGATAAACTTGATCTGCTTCTTTTACCACATGCATCCTGCTTGCTACATATGAGCTTTAGTTTGATCTGGTTTTACCAAGTGTTGACCCAAGGACAACATTTTTGTAAATAAAACCTAAACTCACCCAAACCCCAACCCTAACCATAACTTAACCCTGAAAACATAGGAAAATGATTAATTAAAAAAAATGATATAGAAGTAGCTAATACTGGTTGTAAGCTTAAACTTCAAACAAACTGTAAACTTATTTCTGAAATCCAATTGGTTGATTGAAATGTTGTCCCAGGGTCAACATAATGCTGCCCCGAGGACATCAACCACTTGGCAAAATCAGAAGACCCATGAGCTTCAATGGGACTGTGAAAATTGATTGACCATAAACTGTAATCGACAGGTGGAAAGTACACAATAGTCTTCTGATTGGCTAAACAATTGGCTAACAGTCTTTAAGAATCGGATAAAAACCCATCTCCTTCGCCAACACCTCACTTGCTCATTTTTTTCTTTACTGTCAATATATATATATATATACTAGCCCTTGGCTATGTATACTCTAATTGCTTCTAATGTTACTTCATGTGTAAGTCACTTTGGACAAAAGCATCCGCTAAATTACTAAATGTAATGTAATGTAAATGTAACCAAAAAGTGTCTGCAGCCACATTTTGTAGCAGTTTGCAGAATTGTCACAGGAACATTTAATTCACGGATATCTGTCTGATAATATGGATATCGCCTGAGCACCATTCCATTAACAAGATTCCTACAGCACTTTTAAGGTTATGAAGAGCAGCAGTGTTTATTTCACATTATCGTATAGTGTTTATTTTGCCTGTACTTGTGAAAGTCGCTGTCCATGGTGCTGAAAAAAAAAACATATTGTAGCTTCGCTTGAAAGGAGAGGTGCTCAGCACCAGGCAGAATCCTTACAGTATCCATGACAGCAGCATCATAATAGTTCACAGATGTAGGCCTACAAAAGCTGCACAGTAATAAAAGATCTATTTTGCCATTCTTTTTGGTCAGTGATTTTATTGAAAAGACGAATGGATTAAATATTATTTTATTAAAACAAAATAAACTGTAAAAAGACTAGCTAATTGTAATGTGGCAACACAATATGTACCTGTATGATGGGTTGCAGAGCCCCCTCTGTTGGTGGCGTGGAAAATTCAAGTTTTTGTAAGTTATTTACAATAGCAAGGGAAAATATCTTTGTTGTTTGTGTATAGGTGCCTTTAAATATTCAGGTATTGACAAAATTCATGAAGATCTGCAATTCACTTAGAAACATCAGGTGATCCCTTGTGTGCGCTGTCTCCATATGTTGTGATGCAGTTGCCTTTGGCATAAGCCCTCCCTTCACCTCTCCACACACACACCCCATCTGTCTGCTTTTCTTTCCATCAAGTCTAGCAGCATTCAATAATAAATAAACAAACTTGTGCCTGATAAGAATATGAAAGAAAGAAAGAAAGAAAGGAGGAAAGAATTAAAGACAGACAGAAAGAATCATAATGTTCAGTTTTCATTAAGATGGTCTCATTTAACCCAGATAAAAACTTGTAATGACTATATAAACGGTAGTAAATGAATTATACTGTAGTATATTACAGCAATTAGCTAAAGCCAAATCTACAATTCAGCTTGGTGTAAAGACTGGTGCACGAGTCAAGGAGCTACGCGAGCAGTTCTACACATCGGAAAGCATCGCCCGCCCGGCTGCAAAAAATGTTTTCATATTAATGCGTCACACACGTGGTCCGTCGCCGCAATATCTCAAAACTCGAGGAAAATGATAAGTCGCCCGGGGAGAAAAGATAAAGAGTCTTTAAGCCTCCAGTAGGTGGGACGCGCGCGAGAGTCTTAATGAAGAGCGCGAGACGATTTCAAATTGTGTCGCGAGCGCATTGCCACAGATAAAAACGCAACGGTCGTCGCCGTCCAGCAGTTATCTTAATCGGAACCTAAATCTTTCCATTGCCTGACAAAGAAGAGACGATAACCGAGCAACCTATATGTTTCAACATGCAAATAACCCTCTACTGTAAGTCGTTTTCACAGTATTTCTCGCGCTTTCTCAACAATTCCGGGTGTGTGATGTGTCGCGTGACTGTTAAATTAAAATCCGGTTCATTTGCTTATTTATTGTCTTTGCTATCCTGGCTGTTACAGGATTGTTTAATATATTGATATAGTGTGCAAAGGAAATAGATTGGTCAGTTAATGTTGTTTTAATCGTTTCTGTCAGTTAAGAGATAGGTTTGCATGGCTCACGAGGCTCTTATTTAATACGCATGTTAACAAGGTTGCTGCATCTCTGCTTTATCTTTGGGTGTATGTTTGTTAATATGCTGTTTTACGCTGCTTTACGTGACTTCTCTCTCTCTCTTTCATGCAGGTGAAAGTTTGTCGTCTTCTGTGAGGGAAGGTACGGAGCTTGAGTCCAGATTCTCATCTGTTTAGTGTTGGATTGTGTCTCATTTACGACTTGAAAATGAAAAGAAGACAAAAGCGCGTTTTGCAAATGGCATTTCTGTTCATGGTGGCTTTAATTTTTCTGCCAAACGTCGGGCTTTGGTCAATGTACAGAGAGAAGAGCTTGATGAAGTCGCACGAGTCTGGAGAGCAGGTGAGTAAACACCTTTGACATGTCTGTCACTCCAGCTTTTTTGAGTTGCTGTCAATCAGAATGCTGCATTGTTTCTATAAACGACTGAGTCCACTTGTACTAGAACTGGAGGACATGCGGATCCTCCTCATAAATACCTTGAAAAGTTTTATACTGGCAACAAATTTATCAAATGTAACTTGTAAGAGTATGCACTGTAGACATATTAGTTATTTTTCCTTGAGTTCTGTAGGTGACTTTGGTTATTGAGTAAATTTTGGAAACCGGGAGTGAGAATGTGTTGGTATCACATGGTGGTTTTGGCTAATCTTAGTGTTTGGTAAAGAACAGAGTCTGTAAAATAACCTAGTTCAACCTAGTTACTTTATTATTATGCTTAGTGATTTACATAAACAAAACAGTGTTGTGGGATCCTTTAAATCCTAACCACATTTGTCTTTACATTGCGAGAGTTTTCAATACAGTACACAGTGTCCCAGAAAAAAAAAGGATATCCCATTTTCACCACCACAATAGTACTCCAATTAAGCTTTTAAGGCACAAAAACATCTTCATGTGCCTTGCTCCGTTGTTTATGAATAGTTCAAATTATTATTGTGCATTTACATCCCACAAGATTATTCATTTAGAAGCACTTAGGAAATTGTCAGTTTTTGCCTTCAGGGAAACATAAATCACCAGTCAGAAATGAAAGAACATTTTCTTGCAAGACGTACAAAAATTAAAATGCTATAAGTCTATCTGAAGCTGATACTGAATATTTATTGTTTTGTGTCTGATTCTCTCAAAGAGGCTGAGGTAATAGATCAAGCTATTGAATGATTGATCTTTAAAAGAGTCTGGATTATAGTATCAGTTTCATAGGGTTTTTAATTTTTTAATTATGATTAACTTAAGCTCTAAAGAGAACAACATGAATAAGCTCATTAGCTTTACAACTGGCTGCTACTTGTGATGGGAGTGCAATCAGTGATTCTCCCAGAAAGTTGTCATTGTTTGGGATCATTTATACCCCCTTTGATTCTTAGAGTCCGGATTTGATTCAGAATCAAATTTTGACGTACAAATTAGCATATTTGTGAAGTCATTACGGCGCATTTGTTCTCAAAGTCAGACTAATTTTGCTACTAGTCCCCGAACTGTCATGTACTGTATTTTAATGCAACTAAGGGCTCAATAATCCATATGTATTTACATATATGCTCTGATTTTGTTGTCAGGCATTAAAACAAATAAAAATAGTAATAAACACATCTCATTAATTCTACATGTTAACTAGCAGTAACTTCTATGAACTGACACATCGTCTGATCATCATCATTATACACCTACGATAAGGAGCAGTGGTTTTGATAGTATTACTGTATTTGTCTAACCTGTCTGGAAAACACAATATTTGTATAATTTTACAGAAATATGTTCTTATGCTTAAACAGTTAGTGACAGGTTTTGGGAAAAGCTATTTGGATTAATTTATTGACAAGTAAGATGCGGTAAAGTGAATTTAAAGCGCGGTTTTCCCTGCCGCTCACTGTACAGAGAAAAGGCATAGGAAGACTTTTCCAAAATCTATTTTGTATTTTATCTTAAAATAGTCAAACAGGGCTAGATGTCTTCGGTTTTATCTTTCTCTACTGCTCGTGTAAGCAGGTGCGCATTTGCTCTCTAAACTGTCATTGTGCTGCACCACTCCCGCAGTTTGGTTTCGATAACATCATGTATTATTTTGTAAACTAACTTTTAAAAATCGGTTTTTGACATTTGTGAATCGATTCTGTCAGAATTCTGTCCAATCTAAGAATCGAATTTGTCCTCTGAAAGCCTCTTGCATGTGGAAAATCACTTGGGCTGGGTTGGCTGCACTCACACACTGTACTACTTCTGTTATTGATGTGTTGGTTGTGGTTCCCTACCCAGAGCATCGCTACTAGAACACATTTCCTTTTTTCTGCACTGTCAACCGGAGAGACCGATACTAACTTGCCTGCCCTCTCTCTCCATGTAAGTCTGCAACCCTCCCCAGCTGCCGAGGGGTGCTGTTGGCTCTTGTGATTTCGCCCCTGGGTACCTGGTTTCTTTTGGTTTGTGTAACTGTGATGTAGTTTTTCTGCTCAAGGGAAAAATGCTGAGTCTGTTTATTGCATCTCGTAATTGCTCCTCTCTCATTTGTTTTGCCGGAGTTGCATGGCTTTAGCCTTGGGCGAGCGCAACTGCACGAAGCCAGTCTCTTCATTAAAGCTAAATCAGTGAGCAAGCACCACCGTGTTGACAGGAGCAAAAATATCACAAGACCTCTTGCAGAGTGTTGTCCTTTCTGTCTTAGTTGACTTTCCTTTCCTAATTTCTTCCAAATGCATTCTACAAGCAAAACAACCCTGTTCACCTCGCTGAGAGTATTTCATAGGTGCGTTAATGCAATTAAAGCCAATGTGATAGGTAGGCTTTCTCACTGTTTACCACACAAAATGGGCACTGGTCTTTTAGTGAAACATTAGGTAGTGCCTCATATATAGTCAGTGCAGCCTCAATATGTCATGTGTACAGTCTGTCATTTGAAATGTTAATGGCATGTAATGAAGTAAACTAGAGTCGCTGTCTATTGATTCTCCAGCTGTTTTTAAAAGAATATTATTAGTTGATTGAATGCGCATGCTGTGAGGGGAGGGTATTACTTAGATGAGTGCAGTTTGCGGTGTATAACTCAATCCCCTCATGTCAAGCTCTTTCCTCATTCGAAAGAGGAGCTGGAGTTTACCAGGGCTATAGAAAGAACCCATTCCCTGTTATTGTGCACCTGTCTGAGGGGGAGAGATAATTGACGACAAGAGATATTGTGCCAATAAGCACCCAAGAATACCGATGAATAAGCCCTCCTTGTGTGTCCTCTTTTGTTATCCGATAGCAATTACCCATGATTCAATCAGCCCTCGGATCTCGAAAATCCTTTCCTCAGTGATGTTAAGCAAGGTTTAACAAAATGCTAAAAAAAACAAGATGGGAACTGTACTGGATGACAGATGCTGAGTTTCTTTTCTTCTGGGAAGACATTGTCTGCTTTGTTGTAAAGAAACTGTGTTGAGCTCTGTCCCTCCTTCCCTTCGAAATCCTTGCTGCCTGTCCTTTGGGAAACAATCATGTTGAATTAGCTCTGGCGGCCCACTCCTGGCACGAGTAAACAGCATCTGTGTACTTCAGTGGGTGGCGCACACGGCGGCGGTGCTATGAGATGGACGTGCGCTGATAAGCGTGTGTCAAGACTGATAACCTTCCCTCAGCTCCTAACAAGACCCCAGCATTGAGCGTGACATCGCGAAGGCCCACGAGCATTATGAAGAGGCTGTCTAAGCAATCCTATCTCACTGCTCCACTGCTCCTCTGCGTGTTGACAACAGTGGGGCGTGCAAGTGCTGTCACAGATAGCGATGAGGATAAAGAGAGGATTGCAATTGTTAACTACCTGGGGTGGATGCACAGTGGATGTAGAGGCCGAGGTGACCTCAGGCTCTTTAAGCTTGCTGGGATCGACCGTGTTTGTGTCACTCGAGACGAATGAATAGTATTGTCGCGTTCCATTTGCGAGCGAAGTGACAAGAGGAAGGGAGATGTAGTAATTGCAATTACCCTTAGTGTCATACTGGAGAGATACATTATGGTAATGCACATGTCAAGCTGACAGTGCGAGCATGGGTTAAGAGTGCGCTAGATCATTTGAACTGAATTGTGGTCCAGGCATTCTGGAGAGTCACACAAATAGGGAACAGAAGAGATTTTCAGAAGGAGGCTAGAGGGATGATATGTGTTGTATGTTTTGTCTGTTCTTATCAATAATGTCCTTTACTTCTAAGGACCCAGTTAGTGTCTGACGCATAGGAAGAGTTCAATTTGGAGCTGTAATAGGTTGCTTGACATATAAGTGAATGGCGACCATATTGGACGGAGAAGGAATTTTGCTCTTTATATTTTCCATTCGACTGAATAAAAATGTAATTGTGCCGTCATGAGAAAGAGGGCCGGGTGCGAGAAAAGAAGGTCTCAGTCAGCCAAGTGATCAGACCCTCGGGAAATGATGTAATTGAATGTCTCACCTTGGAGTAAAAGTGTCCGGTGTTCCGATCAAATGTATCCCTTCTCCATGATCCCATGGCATTCAGTTATCAAAAGTCATCAACTTCACATTGTTTCACTGTAATTGCACTCTACCCAGAAAAGGTTAAAGATAATTGGATTTCTTTGTGTATGAAGAAATCTGACACCAGGTTTTCAAATTTTCTTAAATGGACCGACTTCAAGATAAATATATGAATGTGAGCAGAGAAATGCACAAACTCGCTTTCCGTCATACACTTGGCATTCATGTCAAACATTGTGCTCTCCATCATTACCACCCACAGACACACTTGATGTCCTTTGCCCCTAATACGAAGAGAGCCGTGACCCTCTCGAGAAGATGACAATTTAAACTTTATTACACTGATGGGCCTCATCTGGTGAGGACGGAGCAATGTCTTGGGCTGTTCGATGTGGCTCCCAAGAGTAATGCGCATTTCATATTGAGCGGCAACTATGTTGCGGAGCAGGGTAATATAAAACCACTTACTCTCAGGCTCGCAAAACAAAGAGACACAGACCTTTCCGGTCTTGTGTGTTTGGCACCACCATTAAGATAATAACACAATTGCAAGAGATGAAGGGCTCTTACTTTCACTCTCTCTCTCTCTTTCTCTCTCTCTTTCTGTCTCTCTATCTCTCCCGCTGTCTTTAGCAATGAGAGTAATAAAAAGGTGTGTGTTTATGATGGTTATGTGCGTGATTGCACATTGTGTACTGATTATAGTGAATCTAAATGTAACTACAGTACATTTCAGTAGATTTAGGGCATAAAGGTTATTTGCTGTGAAATAACATTTATTTAGACATTTATTCATTTATTTAGTGTAGCATGAATGAAATTATAGCACATGCTTATGTTTATATAATAATTTAGCAATGTCTGCCTAAATCCATATTCAGGGCTGAGTTTTAACTGCACATGTATTCAGACTAGCTCATTTTAATTCTAAATATTTATGTAGATCAGAATTATGGATTAGTTCAGAAAGGTTTTTGTATGTACGGGATGTGTTCAAAATCTAATTAGACAAGCACACTTGAAATTATTTACAAAATAAAAGCATACTTGTTCAAGATTGGCACTTGAATAGTTGTAACTGTGATTGCAGATAAACTAAATAATACATACTAAACAATTTAGATCATTATGTCATTATGCATATCATCACAGTTAAACGTTAAACTAAAGCTTCTGTGTGCGGCAGTGTTAATCTTCTCTTTATTTGTCCTAAGGTGATCTTAGAGATGCTTGTGTTGAATTATGGCAGTTTTCACTGACTTCTCCACCCGAGTGATTGTTATCTGAGGAAAGTGAGGTCTTTTTTTATTTTATGGCTCCTCTCAGAGCGAGCTGAGAGATTTATGGCATAGAAATCTGCCATGCAAGGTGATATTTGTCATTGGCAAAAAATACCAACAGTTAAATTAGGCGGTGGGTTCAAAGACGTCACCCATTCCAGTGTGTGATTATCAGATATGGGAAAAAGGTTATTACTGGTATGCAAAAGGTACAGCTTCAATGCACAATATAGAATTATTTGTATTCTTCACTGTCAGATTTGTATGTTTAAGTTTGGCTGCACATCTTGTGCAACAGAGATCAGTCAATTACATTTGCAGATAAAAAAAGTTTAAGCGTTTTAGGGCCTCTTTGAGAAAGTCGAGCTCAAGGTTATGTCATTGAAAAAAAAGATTGGTGTGCTTACAGTGTATTCATTTTCTAAACCAGAGCCTGTCTCTCAAGGTTACTGCGGAATTGGTCATGTGAAACAGTGCTTTTCTTCTGTTGTTTAAAGTGATGATTCGCAATCAATATTATCTCTGTGTACTTAATCGACTTACATGCTCACTTGAGCTGTTATTTTTGTGGAGTATTCATATCACTCATGTTTTTCCCACCTTACAATCGAATCGGGATCGATTCTCAGCTGCGGTGTATCACGCTGTCTCGGTAAGATTTGTTTAGTCAACAGCTAAAATGAAAAACTGATCAGGTACTCTACTGCGTATCTCACCATTGTCTCACATACCACAACATTTATTTTATTTGTATAAGCCAGCTTTGTATTTAGATCTATGTATTTATACAGTACGAAAGATAAGCTATTAGAAGATCTATTAGGAGCTATTTAGATCTTAAGTAACCTTCTAGTTTCCAGTACTGTAAATCTATAAACTCTATGGGGCAGTTTTCCAGGGTTTAGATTAATCCAGGACAAGGCCTTAGTTATATTAGAACATTTAAGTATTTTTTACTTACTGTACCTTTTATGTATACCTTCACAGATACTATTAATCATTTACTGTGCCTTATAAACTAAAATAACTAGCTTCCGGTAACGCAGCCATCTTAGACTCCTCTTTATTCAGGAGAGAGTATCAGCGAAGTGTATGCACTTTCTTTGTGACGTTTGACAAATTCGGAGAGCGGGGACACAGAGCAGCAGCACAGAACCCTCCATAAACGGCGTACGCTCTCATCTTGAATGCGGACGCGATTAAGATGCCGGCATTACCAGAAGCTAGTTATTTTAGTTTATAATGTTTTAAATTAGGATATTTCTACAACAACACCACGCGGATTATCCTCAGAAGGCCTTTGTTTATCACCGTGGAGCCGTTTGGATTTATTTTGTGAAGTGTAGCGATTCAGCGGGAGGAGGGGAATAAAGTTATTTGAAACACTATAAACCTCCGACTGTAATACTACGGGGATTCCCAAGGGAATCTTAGATTTTAGCTCAAAAGGGAATATTGTGTATAACTAACTGTAATTAATTATACAAGTTTATCAGGTTTTACCTGGCATAGCAGAATTAATAATAACAATTAATTAATATGTTCGTCCACCGAAGACATATATCCATAATCGTATATTAACGTCTAAGAAATGTTAATTTCATGGCCTTTAAAATTAACCTTCTTACTGCTATAAAGTATTTTTAAGCATGTAGCTTTAAGATCTTAACGGCAGATTAAGTGACATTTATTTCATGAGCATTGAACACAGAAACAATTCAATTGTGAAATGCAAAACCGGTTTATTAAACTACGTTACACTACAAAACACACAAGACTAACTATACATACAAACAACAAACAAGAAACATATATGAAAGAGAAAGAATGGAAAATTAAGAGAGAGAGAGAGAGAGTAAAGGAAGGGCAATATCACTATAGACTTAACTTCTGCACAAACCATCAGAACTCTAAGAATCACCTTAATTAAAAGGGGCAATAACTTTTTACAGCGAATGAACAAGCGATACTTGCGTTTGGCTTTTGTGAGGCACGTGTGTACGTCCAGCTGTATGGGCGCGTATGCGAGGAAGAGAGTTCCTGAGTTTGTGGTCACGTGACGGAGTCCTTGGAGGTGTCCGTAGGAGTTGTTCCTTTTTGGGTTAATCCGTCGGTCTGGTTAATCTGTGGCGATTAATTTGTCCAATTTGTTAAAGTTTGTCCAAGTGTCAGGGTGCCCGTGAAAACTATCCGAGAGAGGGACAGGTCTCACAGCGAGCCCGGCTGGGCGCCGTGGCCTCACTGTTGAGCAGCCGTTTGGCGTGCGGTGCGTGAGCTGTGTGCTGTGAGCATCGATGAATTGGGGTGCAGGCCTCTTAACCTGAGTTTAGACCAACCCCTTGAAGTTCAGATGACCAATCCAAAAGGGTGTTGATAGAGTAGGAAAACTTTGTCTTTGTTTTACCAGACTCATTTGCATAGATGGACTATGCTAAAGATTTTGTTAAATAATAATTTTGATTAATATTTAACAAGTTTGATATCAGTTATGGTAAGATGATGCACATCATTGATCAGGAAAGGAAAAGGGGGTTATTAAGAGTGTAAACAAGGTATGGTTTGAAACACACATCAAATAGTAATCTCATGAATGTGAATTATGAGACATGCTAAGATGAACAAAGCATCCCTATAGTGTTACAAGAAAGTGGTTCATTACAGATACAAACATGCAATACAAGGATATATAATATATACAATTTAAACCAATTTATTTGGGTCTTAGCTGTGAGACAGACACATTTTTGTGTCATGGCTGCTTCGTCTCTGCTCACGGTTTGAAGTTTGCTTTGAGGTGTTAATTTGCTTAGACTGGCACAATAAAACAGCCAGAGAGAGAGTCGATAGGTCTGGAAATGTGTGTTATCAGGAGATTAGGATCTTCTGATGAAAGCGTCCGAGCAGACCTGGTGACAAAACTCATTCTAGGGTCACAGCATGAAACTGTTAACGACCCAGACTGAAGAGACCTCCAGTGGACGTCCAGCCAGATGTTACATATTCCCCCCTTCACGACCGTTAAAGTCCAGGGAGACTTTGGCGGGCGATGATCAGGCAGGTCATGAAGTCTGGATGGCAGGTGTATCTTAATTGTCTGCAGCGTTCTGTCAAACAGGCAAAGGGTGATTTGAATGAGATTGGGCTCTGGCTCTGCCTGGGTGTGCTGCCTTCCACGGTTCCATTTGAATGTCCAACAGGAGGACAGCTGTGCACCTGTTCACTGAACTCTTGCATCCCGTTAAATCTTCGTTATGGGATGAAGGCTAGGCTGAGAGTAAGGACGTATCCTATTCCTGCGGAGAGGCACAGTACCGTGTCAGTAGCGGTCCAAGATCAGACAACACAAAGGCTGTCTGTAGCAGGCATCCGAGCGAGTCTCTGGAGGACAGTGTTGAAGTCTTTGACATCAACTAGTTGGGTCCCCCCTTACGCAATCCTCATTTTCAGTTCAGGGTTTACAATGAAGTGGTGGTCCCTGAAGAAAGTTGAGATTTCCACTTTGATGTGGTACTACTCACTGGGAAGGTGATCAAGTACCAGGTCATAGATGTGAAGAATCACATCTTTTGGAGTTTGAATCCACTTTGTCTGGTTGTGCAGACTGATGTGGGTGGTTTGTAGGTTAACGTGTTTGTGTAGGCTGGGGTGTTGAACAGCCATCAGTCACCTACGAGTGTTAGTGGCATCGGCTAGTGGTTTAACCGAAGCGGAACACTGGGAGTCGATCTTCATGGGCTGCAGCCCACAGATGTCATCAGTGTTGTCCCGAGGAGAAGGAATGTTTGGGCTGAGATAGTGAATGTCTTTAGTGAAGCTGCACCTGCGCGGGTTTGATGCAAGATGCAGCTGTTGTTTGGTGGTGAGGCAGTAAGGAGGCGGTTTGGTCTAGTTGGAACTAGTCCCCCCTTTTCTGTTATGCCTCAATGTTTAGTGTGTTGGTTGTGTTATGATGGACCCATCTGAAGATTGTTTCTTTCTGCTCCCTGTCCATCCTGGTCTGGTATGCAACAGCAGAGATTTTGTCCACAATCTGATGGGGCCCTGTCCAGCGTGGCAGAACTTCCTTCGACAGTCACTGGTGAGTTGCGTGAAGTGGCTGTGCAAAGCTGTTGTACCAAACATTGTCATCCACGTCCAGTTCCTCTCATGATGACTTCCAGTCGTAGTATGCCTTCTAGCCCTCAGCCATCTTCTGTAGCTGTTCCCGGGCGGACGCGAAGGGTTCCAGATGCCTGTGAAGTTCATTGGGATTCTGGTGAGTGGTGTTGGCTGTGATGAGATTGGAATCTCAAGGTTGGTACAACAGGTGTACTGGCAGTGTCATCTGCCGTCCCGTCAATGGTTTGAAGGGAGACACACCAGTAAATTAATTTGGGGTCGATCTGATAGCCATAACACTAAAGGGGAGTTTCCGATCCCAGTCCATCTGATTTGCTGAGACACATTTCTTTGACATGCTAGCCACAGTCTGCTTGGTTCTTTCACTTGGTCCGATGAGGAGGGATGATGCTGATGTGGAGTTGGGCGTGTGCGCCTAGGGGTTTCCACACATCTTTAATAATTTCAGCTGTGAAATGGGTACCTCTATCTGAGTTGACTCTCAGTGGCAGTTCGAACCTGGCGAAGATGTGGATCATGTGTAGAGGTGCTGTGTTTTGAGCAGTTTCATTGGGTGCTGGGAGGCTCGACCCACTGTGTGAATTGGCAAATGACCATGAGTAAATGTTTGTTGCCCCTCGTCGACCTGGGTAGCAGTTTACCCAGCCTAAAAGTCTTAAAGTTTGACCAAAATTAGCACCTGTTCTTTGCAGTGGTGCTCTGTGGTTTGGGTTAGCCGATTGTAGTTAGCAGCAAACCAGGCATTCCTTTGATGCATTCTGCTAAGTCCTGCTGCATCCAGGGCCAGTATGCCACCTGTTTCAGTGGTTTGTACGTGGCTCTTGCGACTTGGTGTCTGGCACATGCTGTGTCATGCGCATACATCTGTAGGACCCCCCTATGTCAATGAAGAACCACATGCTTAGGTGTAGTGCGGTCGTCAGGGACATATAAGAGGATGTGGTGTTGTATATGCAGCAGGTGTTACATGTCGTTAAGACATTTAAGGGCTGGTGTAGCAATGAGGTCAGAGTTCATGATAGGGCAGGTGGAGGGGTCTGAGAGGTGGTTGACATAGCTTGTAGTGTGGTGTCGGAGGCATGTAATGCAGCTATGTCACTGTTTGAGATATGTGGAGCCAGTGTAAGTGGCTATGTGATGGGCACGGTGGTGGTGGGCATGTGTTGGCCGCAGGACAGTGCAATCACAGTTGGGCGGGTGGGTGGATTGTTTGTAATGTGCACAACAGTGAACTTGAACTTTTGGTCTGAGACGATGTTCTCGCGACTGGCTGCTGGGTAATCCATAACTTTGTGACTTGGCAATGTACTTCAGATGATTTTCTGAGTGAAAAGGTAGAAGTTCTCTCACCTGAGCCCAAATTTTTACTTTTTAAAGTCTGTTAAAGGCTCAAAACTATCTAACAAGTCTTTGCCAATGAAAAGAGGATATGTGTCCACTGGTGAGATTTACACAGGGTGTAGAAGTCTCATAGGACCGATGGTCAGGTGGATGGAAAGCACCTGTTGCAGTTAGGCTGTGAGACTGCATATTCAGCATACACCTTTGTGGTTTGAGGGTCAGATCTTGTGCTTCATCTTTGTTCTGGAGTCTTGTGAAAAGCTGGAATGACATCAGCATTAGATCAGCTCCAGTGTTGGCGAGGGTTTCCAATCTGACCTTGTGTTTCACGGTGGTTGCTAAATAGAGTCTTTTAGCTACTCCTCTCTCATTCAGGTTTCCCAGGGCCTTAGTACCAGGTTTTGTGTGGTAACTGGAAGGCAGTTAAGGCTGGTCTTCAGTGATTCTGTAGGGAAACAGATGTCTAACACAGCACTTTTCTGGTACCTGCTAAATCTGACTGGTTGATGTTTGAAATACAGTTTGTGTGCCAAAGTCTCTGATTTTTGCGGTGACTGGATCGATGGTAACGTGATGAGTGGCAGAGATTTAAGTGTTGCTTGCAGGAGGGTTTTCTGGAAAGTTCTTGCTGTATTCCAGTGCTGCTGCTAGTGATAAATAGTTCGGTTCAACCTCGCGGTCCTCCTTGTGAGGCCTCCTTTGGATTTGACTTCTTCACTATTTTCAAAATCTCTGCTGACTCAGATGTGTATGTGTCGCTTTGCTTTTGTGACAGTTCAGACTTAGCTTTGTTCACTGTGTGTCGAACCTGGTCCATCTGTTGACTGTTTGGACTTCTCATTCTGACAGGAGCAGGATGGTTTCCATGGACGCTGTCCTCTGGCTGTCTGATGATCTTGGCTGTGAAGTCCTTCGATCTTCTTGGCTCTCTGCTGAAATGTCCTTCACTGTGGCGCTGTTGTTCGCCCTCCAGTGGCCGTTTTGGGGTAATTTTCAGAGAAAGAAAGGATGACAGTCTTTTCAGAGGTGGCTTTTGTTTACCGTAGGCTTTATGGACGAAGTCCTGCAGCTGTCTGGTTGTCGTCAGGTGAGAGTAGGCCATAAATCCTAAGTGTTGCATTACGGTAAAATAAAGCTTTGCAGGGGGAGGATCTTGATGTTTCCTCCATTCTTGGCTCGTTTTGTGAGCTGGAGTAGACTGAAAGTCAGTTGTAGTAGTAGGCCTGTGGAGTTTCATTTCTGCTTTGTTTTAAGTCCATTGCAGCGATTAGTCCTCATCGTGATTCTGGATCTGAAAACTCTTCTATCAAGGCCATTTGCAGCTGCTTATAATCCAACTTGACACTTTCTGACTGCCGGTCCAGGAAGCTCCTCACCTAATGGCTTTTTTTAGCAATCCATAGCAGATACAGCTGGTCTCTCGTGGTTACATTCGGCAGCGTGTGCACATAAAAGTCAATGTTTTGCAGGTAAGCGTGGATGTCATGGACACCTGCAGTGTTTGGACTAAATGTTGGACTGTTTCTAGCCAGCTTGTCAAGGTCTTTGGGCCACGCCATGTGTCTGTAGACATCATTGGGAAAGGTGTTGGCCCCACCCCCCTTGTGTTCTTGTGAGAGGGTTGTGGACGCTGGCTGGCAAAGTTCTTAACAGTGGGCTCTCACCCCCCTCTTTTTCAGCAGGAAACTTTGGTGGGGGAGTGCAGAGACACTGATTGGATGAGAGGAGAATGATGCTTTCTCTCTCAATGGTTCAGCTTGCATTCTGAAACCATATAAAAGTTCTTTTTGGACGGAATCACGTTCGTCCTTAGGTTGGTGATGTTGCTGAACAAGAACTTGAATTTCAGCTTGAGCAGCTTGCAGGTGGTTTTCGTAGGCCTTGGACTTGGCATCACGTTCTTTCTGTTCTGCTTTGGCTCTTACCAGAAGACTTTTGGCCTGCAGGAGCTTTCCCAGCTCCTCTTTGGCGGTCTTTTCCTGCTGCTCTCTGTGCTCGGTGTCTGTGTGGAGTTGTGAGATGGCCTTGTGAAGTTGTCTCGCCTCATTCTTTATCCTCTTGTGTTCCTCCTCGATCAGCTGCTGCTGATCCTTGTATTCCTGTGTCAGCCGATCTAGACGAGTCTGCGCGTCCTCCTGATTCCTCCAGGCTTCCTTTGCTTGGAGCTTTAGCGTTGCTGCATCCTGTTCCAGGTGGGTGACGTTCCTTTCGTCCCGCTTTAGCTGGATGATGAGGTTGTGAGCGATGGCACCTGTGATCCTTGCCATCTCCTTGTGGCTGTAGCTCTGTGTTGAATCACGGGCTATGATCTCGTCCAGGTTGCCATCCCGTTGCTCTCGGTCTCGGCGCTGCAGATCGTTGGCGACATTGGGCAGGAGGTCAGATGTCGGATCGTTGAGCCATGCCTCCAGCTGGTCACAGTGGTTGGCAGGGCTGGGTGATCTGGACACGTTGGCGCACTGGTGGGTGACAAAACACAAAGAGCCAATACAAGTCCGCAGAATTTTAACGAGCTAAAATGAATAAAAAAAATATGGGCTATGTGGGTCTAACTGACGTGATCAGCTAGTGGCACAAATAAAACTATTATCGGGGCCTTGCTTCGGCGGCACAGATAATAAGTGTGGGTAAAAAGGGAAAAAAATTTTAGTGAATGGACGATGTGTTTTAACCTATTGGTCGCTTCAGACATTTGGTTAATCGTTCGCATTACTAATACTTTTTCTCATGGTTTGTGCAGATATGGTTTTTCAGCCCAAAATAAAATAAGATCAAAATAATTAAAGTTAATTAATTATAATGATAATATAAAATTAAATAAAAAGCAAATAAAAGGTGAGAAAGATAAATTACTGAAAATAAAACAAATAAAATAAAATGGATAAAAAAAAATAAAAGAGATTAAAAATAAATAAATAAATAAACTGAAAATAAAATAAGACAGCCAAACAGACAAAGTCAAAAGGCTGAGAAATGAAAAGGATAAGAGATGAAAATAGTTATGAGAAGGAAGTCCCTGTTTTAGCTTAGCAGGTTCTCTACCCTAGATTTAATGACAGGGCCTTACAGGGAGAGGGCACTATGAAGTCATGCGAGCTAGGGGAGTGGCTTAGCTAGAGTGGCTGGGCTAGGCCCAACTTGCGAGGGACAGGGGGCTTATCCTATTGCACCAGTTAAAACATAAATGAATTCACTGAGAATGGGACTTATGGGGCTGAATTCTATTCACAGTAAAGAATTGATTCAATTAAAATTTAAAATAAATCAAACTGCGTTAAATTTAAATTTAAACTTAATTAAAATACAATCTCTACAATAGAAAAGAAAACAGGAAAGTAAGGCGCGAGAGAGAACAGCAAAAAATGAAATAAAATAAAATAAATAAAAATAAAATAAAAATTAAATAAAGAAATAATAAATTAATAAAGCCACAGCAATATTAATTATTATTTATAAATTTAAGACCATAACATTCAATACGTAGGAGATAAAACTACAAAGTAGTAGAATAACCCAGTTATTGAAGTAAGGTCAAAAATCCAAGTTTGACTCCTGTCATACACTTCCCAAAAGAGTTTATGAGAGGGCCAAACGAACTTTCCCCACCAGATGGCGATATTTCGCCCAACAAACAAAGAAAGCGGAAGTCAGGCGTAAAGTAAAGGAGAAGGAGAAGTGTTAGACACTCAAGACTGACATCTAGTGTTAGAACTAGGTAGTACGCTTTAAACTGACAAAGATTCGCTTCCATACAATAATTACATCGGCGACCGCTGCGTTGCTAAGACGACGGATGTAATTTGAGCTGTGTTCGTCCGGTGCCAGTTTTGGCTTACGTTACCGGGACACACAATAAATAAAAGTCTAACGGGCTTTCTTCTCCGTTGACATAAGTTACTTGATCAAGGTTTATCTCCTTTAAAATTGAAAAGTCTTACCCTCGGGGCTTACAATTTTAAAAATCCACGTACGTGAATAAAAATGGAAACATACAAATAGACAGCTTCTCTAATTGTAATAATTTCCTGGAGATTTAACAAAAAGGCCTTATCAGATGGGAGTACTCACTCGACCACCGCTTCGCTCTAAATAAAGGAATTCTACTCTTTATTAGGCGGAATCAGACGGTAATGCAGCGTATCAAAGGGTTTTTAATACGGTTACCTTAAAGACTGCAGTTAACTATACATAACAGGGGCGCGAGTCTGTTATGTCCTGAAAATGATACAGGAAATTACATTTTCATTCATACCAATATAAGAACGGACACAGTTATAGCTGATAGTTCTTTTCATTCACACAATGCAAAACACATTTGACCTGTTAACTGTTTTTGCTCAGAAATAATGTTTAAATCTGCCCGCGCTTTCTCCACCATTAATATGTAGCGATTCAGCGGGAGGAGGGGAATAAAGTTATTTGAAACACTATAAACCTCCGACTGTAATACTACGGGGATTCCCAAGGGAATCTTAGATTTTAGCTCAAAAGGGAATATTGTGTATAACTAACTGTAATTAATTATACAAGTTTATCAGGTTTTACCTGGCATAGCAGAATTAATAATAACAATTAATTAATATGTTCGTCCACCGAAGACATATATCCATAATCGTATATTAACGTCTAAGAAATGTTAATTTCATGGCCTTTAAAATTAACCTTCTTACTGCTATAAAGTATTTTTAAGCATGTAGCTTTAAGATCTTAACGGCAGATTAAGTGACATTTATTTCATGAGCATTGAACACAGAAACAATTCAATTGTGAAATGCAAAACCGGTTTATTAAACTACGTTACACTACAAAACACACAAGACTAACTATACATACAAACAACAAACAAGAAACATATATGAAAGAGAAAGAATGGAAAATTAAGAGAGAGAGAGAGAGAGTAAAGGAAGGGCAATATCACTATAGACTTAACTTCTGCACAAACCATCAGAACTCTAAGAATCACCTTAATTAAAAGGGGCAATAACTTTTTACAGCGAATGAACAAGCGATACTTGCGTTTGGCTTTTGTGAGGCACGTGTGTACGTCCAGCTGTATGGGCGCGTATGCGAGGAAGAGAGTTCCTGAGTTTGTGGTCACGTGACGGAGTCCTTGGAGGTGTCCGTAGGAGTTGTTCCTTTTTGGGTTAATCCGTCGGTCTGGTTAATCTGTGGCGATTAATTTGTCCAATTTGTTAAAGTTTGTCCAAGTGTCAGGGTGCCCGTGAAAACTATCCGAGAGAGGGACAGGTCTCACAGCGAGCCCGGCTGGGCGCCGTGGCCTCACTGTTGAGCAGCCGTTTGGCGTGCGGTGCGTGAGCTGTGTGCTGTGAGCATCGATGAATTGGGGTGCAGGCCTCTTAACCTGAGTTTAGACCAACCCCTTGAAGTTCAGATGACCAATCCAAAAGGGTGTTGATAGAGTAGGAAAACTTTGTCTTTGTTTTACCAGACTCATTTGCATAGATGGACTATGCTAAAGATTTTGTTAAATAATAATTTTGATTAATATTTAACAAGTTTGATATCAGTTATGGTAAGATGATGCACATCATTGATCAGGAAAGGAAAAGGGGGTTATTAAGAGTGTAAACAAGGTATGGTTTGAAACACACATCAAATAGTAATCTCATGAATGTGAATTATGAGACATGCTAAGATGAACAAAGCATCCCTATAGTGTTACAAGAAAGTGGTTCATTACAGATACAAACATGCAATACAAGGATATATAATATATACAATTTAAACCAATTTATTTGGGTCTTAGCTGTGAGACAGACACATTTTTGTGTCATGGCTGCTTCGTCTCTGCTCACGGTTTGAAGTTTGCTTTGAGGTGTTAATTTGCTTAGACTGGCACAATAAAACAGCCAGAGAGAGAGTCGATAGGTCTGGAAATGTGTGTTATCAGGAGATTAGGATCTTCTGATGAAAGCGTCCGAGCAGACCTGGTGACAAAACTCATTCTAGGGTCACAGCATGAAACTGTTAACGACCCAGACTGAAGAGACCTCCAGTGGACGTCCAGCCAGATGTTACAGAAGGATGCATGCACATTTTTAGGACTTGAAGGAAGTTGACCCCATAACTTTACATTTGATTAACTGAAAGTTCTAAAATAACTGAAAATGTGTTTGTCTGAAAAATGATGGACATATGCATCTCGGACAGCTTGGGGGTGAGTAAATCATGGGTTTCATATCATTTTTGGCCGAACTATCCCTTTAAGGATCTATTGTGTACCTTTAAAGATAAAGTTTACTGTTTTGTACCCCTAAACTTTAACTGGTTCAAAATTGTACAACCAACGGCTCAGTCCACTGCTCATCCCTCGCTTTTGAAAAGCATTGAGAAGCTATGGTAGCTGCCACCGGAAAAACACGTAATTGACGGAGACAACTTAGTAAAAAAAGTTTGTCCGTTAAGGGCTTCTGTAGAAACATGGCGGCATAAAAACGTCTAATTCTAAGATAATAAAAACATAACGGTTCATTATAAAAAGGTCTTACACCCCTGATAATATAGTTTTGTATATTATTTTGCATTTCTGTCAAAAGATCCTTCTAAAAATTACACATTGCACCTTTAACACAATAGGTCCACAATAGGTCCTCAGGACATAATATTGTATCCCAAAGGTACAAAATTTCAATGTTTTGTATAAAAGTACAAAAATGAACTTTTGGGGCTACCACCCCAGCAACAGTTTTGTACCTTTTTCTGACAGTAAAAGTGTGAAACGGCATAAGACTCCAGTCAAGGAAACCTATACACCCATACATATATTGTAAAATATTTGGAAAAGTATCTCAGTTATGGTAGTTGTCATATTTTAGTGAAGCTGGCATGATATCTAAAATCCAAGTATGTAAGGTTATGTTCAGTGGGTGTTAGTGGGTATTGTTTTTATGGGTTTTTTTTTCAGTAACTGCTATATCCACAGCCTATTTTAACAGTGTAATACTGTTTAAAAGTCATTTCATAAGTTCCAGTAAATGTTTTACCTTCTTACATTTTCAAATTAACTTGATTAGTATCTTTTAATATTGTGAGAAATCCTTCAGGCTTGTAAGAGGGTCTCAAAAATACATCTTCAAATTCATTTATTCTCCTTTAGAAATGAGCTCTCACTCTCTCTCCCCTTTTCCATTTTTCTTTAATTTATTGCATATGAACGGTAAAAAGGGACTCAATAAAGTCAGCTGGGCTCAATAACAAGAAAGACCTTGATGCTTATTAGGATATTTTTGAGTCATTTTGAAACATTATCCAATTTAATTACCGCCCCACAGAACATCTTTGATCTCTTAATGGGGAAAATAGACGCTGACTGTGATGAATGTTTGCTAGGTGTTGTCAATGAATCTATATTAGCGGTTTTCCTCTTTGTGAGACTGGAGGGCTAGATGCTGGATTTATGAGATGAATGACTATAGGTTTAGCAGCTGCACTGCACAGGCAGATATATGACAGAACTGGCGAGGGAACAGCTTGAGACCAATCACCCCACTGTAGGGAAAACTGAGATAGATATTACTCTGTAAAGTTGGGAGCAACTGTCTGCCCAGAGCACCAATTTATCTTGAGGCTAGGACAATGTATGTGCCATATAGGAATGGATAGGGGAGAATGAGGGAGGAGAGGTATACAGTGATATGTGACAACAGATGGAATGCGTAAACTGCCATTAGTGACAGCACTATCCTTAGAGATATGAGTTACAGTGACCTGAAGTGCTGCGCCTTCCTGTCAAGACATCCTTCTAAAAGTTCCACGTTGCACCTTTAGGATTGCGTAAAAAAAAAACTGTCATCATTCTAATGGAAGTCCTTGGTCTTGTGTACAGTTCACCAGTATGTAATGTAATAATTTAAAATGTTTTCTTTGAAAGGACTTTCCTCACAACGAAAGCAAGGCCAAGCAGGCGATGAAAAATAATATCAACAAGTAATATTATATTATATTATACCATTTATAAAGTCTCATGGTCCAAGGATCATGGTCTAAACTAAAGGCTGAAGTCAAACCCAACCCTAGTCTTTTTTTCATTCAGTCTGCAAAAAAACAGTAGTTACATTTATTGCTAATACCATTTCATGTCTTTAAAAACAATCTTTAACACAACAATATGAATTCAGCGGAGCTGAACGCGCGTCACGTTACAGAGCAGCAGGTGTCAGATTTCATTTATTTCTGTCAGAGTTTGCAAGGCGAGCTGACTGACCAGATGATGACAGAAGCCGCGTGCGTACTCGTTTTTGTTGTAATATACATATATGATGTTTTATATAAGCGAGATCGTTTTGTTGTTGTGTTTTTCATCAAGAAAAATATTAAACCCATCATTCAAGCAGCGCTTTTATGGAGAAGAAGCTGGTTGCTCTGGGACTGGCGGGTTCTGTGAGAATTACCTGCGCACATTGACTCAAGCACTTAAGTAAACCAGCTGTTGCACTTGCATTGCACGCAAATTCATAGGCGATTTAACGCAGCTTACGCAAGCGCTGCATTTAAACAGTTGCGTATTTCAAAAGTGAAAGTAAAATGTGCACGTCTGCATGCAAATTTATAAGCCCCTCCCACTCTGTGAAACTGGGATCACCGAGTTTGTGACGTGCCGATTAACCGGTGGGAAATTTACGTCACCGCGGCAACCCTACCCCATTGTGAAATCATCTTATTGTCAGCCTTTTTCGCGAGTGATTTACATGTTAAGTCAATGTAAAGACACAAATACAGTAGGCATCCTGCGGCGGGGTAAGCGCAGAAGGGATCTAATCAGGAGCTTGCTTTAGCAGTGAAGTGATTACAGGAAGAGAGCGGAGGCAGAAAACACAAAACATCCATGAAAGACAATGTCTCGAATGACTAGAATTTCATGCGCGAAAGCAGCGAGTAAACTTAAAAGTGTCCAACTACACGCGAATAGTTTTTGCTGCATCTTCCGCGTTTGGTGTGAAGGCTACATGAGATTGCAAATACACAATAGTATCAGGGGGCGGGGCAATAGTTTACTAATTTATTTAATTTTTCATTTGATACAAATTTATGACAAGGCTTTTGATTGTGGACAAAAAAGAAGCTTTTTAGTTTTAACTGTATGTTCACACCGCCACTGGTGAGAGCGCCAAAAATTGCTCTGACTGACCTGACAATGACGCTATAGAAAAAGAGGAGTGGACCCTCTGACGATCAAATGTATTTTCTGGAATCCTCTCAGGCGGAAGACTATTGGTTGCCACCGATTGTTTCCGGCTTCCGTTTGATTGCCTTTTAACCACATCATAGCTCATTACTATAAAGTTGAGCTGATTTCAACTCTCCTTGACGCTCACACCATCCAATATGCTGGCTCTTATTGAAAATGAATGACTTCCGGCCACTTTGACGCTCTCCATGGTGGCGGTGTGAACGCACAGTAACGGCAATACTGTCACGATCGCAACCTTTTAAAACTGATCCTGCGTGAAATTTCTTGCATGCCAGAGAGTGGGAACAACACACTGGCTGGTTTTAAACCTTTGCGTGACTAACAACCTCTCTAGTGCAAACATAATCTCTCATACGGGGAAAAGCAAGCAATGCGCATGTGAAACTATGGAGATAATAAAAATAACTATCGCCAACTATTGCCATGAAAGCCCGCTATCGGCCATATGTCTGACGATCGTCGATACACAATACTATTGTCTATCGGCACAACCCTAGTTGTTAACAACACTCTCTGATATCAGTGTCTGGTCAACTTGTGCAGCGGTTCACTGCCTGCATAACTCCCTTGAAGCACCAGCAATTGATCCTTTTGAAAACATGTCTTTGTGTTACATAAATTACACTTCAGCTCTCTATTGATCGGAATGCTGTCTGCAGCCTTCACACAGTGTAGTGTTGTTATTAAGCTAATTTATCCTCAGAATCGCTAAAAAGAAAGTTGAATTAAGGGCGTCGTACAGTTATAATTACCTCTTTTTTTAATAACATATGCATAATAGTTTGCCTCTGCAGGTCTACATCTGCCATGTTGCCAACTGTTCATTATGTTGAAATTAAACACAGCAGACACATGAATCAAAGTCCTCGTTGACACCTGGCTGTTCACACAACCTCCGTGGGTCATTAGAAGACAAGCTCCTATCTCCTCAGGCTGCTGGCTTCCTGTTATTTATGACATTACGTGAACTCATAAAGCCCATCCTAATTACACTTCACTCTTAAGATTAATAGAGGATCCCAGCCAGACGCATCTGCCAAGTTTACCTTTTTTCCGACCGACTGATAGATGTTTCTGAGCATCTCGATATTCCCTGCTGCCACTGGACTGAAATTTATTAGTCAAAAAATTGGAACGGTTGCAAACGCCCTCACTCAGCCTGCGTGACCCACTTGAAAACAATTGTAAGCCCACTCTGCACCCACTTGAAAACAATTCTGGGCTGAAGTCAAAATCATTTGTCTCTCACTTTTGTCTTTTCTTTTAAAATTCCTCTCTTTGTTCTCCCATGCTGATCGTTGTCTGTTCTTCTGCCATTCAGAGTGAAGTAGTTGCCTACTATTAACTGTGCTTGAAGGACATTGCTCATGCTTTCACAGCACTGCTAATGCATGATCATTACTTTAAGGTGAGGGCCATTTAGATCTTTCTTTGAATGTTATGTCTAAAGGGAGCTGTTAAACTATGCATAGGTGAAGACGTGATGCTTTAGGTGAGCCACGTCTCTCCGTTAATGGTCACATGAACTGATAATTGCTTTATGAATGTCTATAATGTTGAAGTAGACTCTCTGCACATTTAATGCTATTAGGATTGTAGATCTCATCTTTTTCCAGCTCCGTGTGTCGTGGCTGTACAACTCTGATGGTGCATATTTATAAATATAAATCTTTGTTGTAGCCAGCTTCCAGACAATACAGAATATATGACTTTCCCCAATGCTTTATGCTTGTCCGTGGAATTGTTGAATTGTGCATGACCTAACGAATGAATAATAAATAAAAGACGATAAAAAGCACAATTACAAGGCTGTATACCTCACTCTGCTTTTCCACTGGGGCTGCTTCACTACTCATGAGAGGAAAATGTTAGATGTTTGTTTTTTCTATTACTGCATTTCTTTCTAAGCGCCCCATACACCCCACACCTCCTCTTTAAAAGGTGTTTGATCTTTAAGTCATATTTATTTAGATGAGCTGTGCCCCCACTGATCTCTGCTTTATGGAAATAATCAAGTTATGCACATTTTGCAAGGTTTGTACAATCATTGTTCTGCTCACAGTGGATTGTGGAATGTATATCAGTTTTCCCTGGAGGAGGTGGACAGTGCCTATTTTTCTCGAGGACTGGCCTTGTGATAAAACCGTGTCATTGCTCTACAGCTCTTGATGGTGCCTCTTATTATCTTGTGAAACACTCCTGTCCATGAGATCTTGAATCTTAAAGCATAATAAAGACAAGCCATGACAGCCTTATCATCATCCACACCAACAAACAAATCAGGAGAAATACAGCCGCAAATCCTTTCTGTCATCCTTTCCCTCAAATCAGTGTGACACCAGCTCTTGATGCAATCCACTCTGCTGAGCGTGACAGCCACTTTGCGACTTATTTGTTTACATGGGTTATTGTTTCTTTCTTGCCTGTGATGTTTTTTTCCAGGCAGACTCCGCAAGTGACACCGTTGCGAACGCATCGTTCATGACCGCTGTCGTTTCCCTGATGTCTCCCATCGGATGACACTTGATTAGTGACGGATTTCAGTGTTAACGTTTAAAAGCAGCTCATGTGGGGGAGTAAAACAGTGGCGTTGGTGGTTGGTTAAGAGACGCTGTAGCCCTTATGAGCACCAGTGCTATGTGTGTTTTCTTTCTATTCAGTCTGGTGCAACCCATATCAAGCATATATTCGGCATGAACACATTTAAGTGTATCAACATCCCTCTCCTGAACAAGAGAGATCAGATACTCTTCCTGATACTCTTTGATAAGTTTTGCTCCCAAAATATGCCGTTTGCAGGAGAAGTTTCACATAAGTTAAGTTCTGTCTTTTGTAGCTATTCCCTGTCCCTTAGATTCACAATATAATAGAAATTGTGTTGCACATGGCTGACAATCAGAGATTTAGATCAGCGCACCTCCTCAGAACCTCACGTCACTGGGAATGACAATCGAGGTAGATTTTGCAGAAAAGCTTCATTTGGCTGCTCCTTTGTGAGCTTCGAGATTCCAATCACTGACATTCAAAGATAAGATTGGCACAGCTGTCTCTTTGTGGTGACACGACCCTCTGTGGCATGGTTGATTGACAGCTCCCTCGCTCAGTTGTCTCCAGGTCTGTTGAGAATTGGACAGCGCCAGGAGTCAAACTGGGAAACTACAGAGTTTTGAATTATACAACAAGCCCATGGCGAACATCACATCAATGTTGTGTTTTTAATAATTAATATTTTTTCTCAGTAACAAAAACTAAATAAAATGTACTCTCACTTTCCTGCATAATTTCTACCATTTCTCGCTGCCATTTTAAAGTAACAGGACTTTTCACACAGCTTCATTTCGGTAGGAGATGCCTATTGCCAGAAGAGCCATAATGCACAGAAGACCCTCAAATGATTTCCTGTGCATTTGTTGATGTCACAAATTACTTTTCATTTGCATGTTTGTGAAGCTCTCTAATGGATGACTCCCCCAGTAGCTATATTAATATAGACGCCGTGTTTATCTTTCCAGAACAGGGTTTAGAAATGTAATCATGGCTCAGGCGGTGACATTTCTGTCTTTTCGCCTCTGAGTGGCTGATAGCATAATGAACAAGCTAAGATTATCTTGAGGCTTTTCACCAAATCTGCGGTCCCAGTGTAAACAATGTTGGTTTTCGTATTATAGAAACTGGAAAATGTTGGACTATGTTAAGCATGTGCTTTATAGATCTAATGTGTGGAGTTTCTTGTTATATAATTTAATGAACTTGAATCCTTACATATGACAGTATAAACCATCTCTAGATCTTTATTAACCCTCATAAGCCCCTATTTTCCTGTATACGTTAGATTTCCTTGGGGGTAGATGAACCCAGAGATTAAAAGGGATTACAAAAATATATACATTTTTAATGATACAAATTAAATATAATTTTTTTTTTGTTTACTTCCCATCTATACATTAATGCTATGTTTTGGGAGATATGAAGTACTTTTGTACCTGTTTACCACTCAATTCCTCAACTACACCATTAGCTTGCCTGAAAAATATATTTTTTTAATGAAAAATTCACATACATTATTATCTAAATTTGATTTAAATTGTTGTTAGATATCAATCTAGATGTTATGTGTTGAATTTGGCCATTTGGTCTTCAGAAAAAAAACATAAAAGAATTACAGTGTAGGAAATAAATCATTTCTACAAGCAGAGGCCCATAGAGACCCATTCATTTTACTGAATGTGGTCAACTGCTCAATATCAGTACTTTAGTGATACATTTTGTGAATTTATGTTTATATAAACATTAGAAAGGACATAAAAAATAAATATTATTTCAAATAGTAGAATTTATTGTAGTTTTTGATGCATTTTGAAATGTCTGTTCCCTTTCAGTCGGTCACTACGACGTCACGTCGTGACCGACGAATTGGGAACCGCTCCGTGGGTGACCTATCTACTTCGAGAAACTATAAAAACGCCAATGAACTTGGCATGCAGGTATTTGCATAATGCCGGCGCCGCCCCGCCAGGTGCGTATATAAGCCGCAGGTGCACAATACCAAATTAGCTTTATTGCTTCGAAGCCGGCAGACATCTGCTCTCGAGAAGCTGTTTAAACTGATCTTCGTAGATCCTGTCTCTAAAGAGGGAAAAGAAAAATCTCAGCTTGCTGAAGCTGGTTGGGCAAAGACACCTCAGCGGAGGCTCGCAGTGTTTTCTCCACCCTTCTCTCTCTCTCTGTCTCTTTAATTTAGGACTTGAGTTCGAGTGAGTGCGTTTGCCTCTCCCTGTGTGTTTCACCAGCTCGCACAAAAGAGTGATTTCCCTAAAAGAGCAGCACGTTTGAGCTTTGTGTCTTTTTAAAGACAGCCACTCATTCGTGTCACGGTTGGGTGCGTCTTTTTAAAGATGGCATTCCGCCCGTGCTCCGTTTCTGGATGCGGTGTGTTCATCGCTCCCCGGGATGGCCACGAGCGCTGTGTTTCGTGTCTGGGGCTCCAGCACGCTGAGGCAGCGTTGCGTGATAGTTCATGCTCCATCTGCGAGGGCATGACTATGGCGGATTTGCGGAGACGGGTGTCGTTTCTCCGGGAACGGCCCCCGCCTTCCAAGCCTGGTACTGCTAAGAGCGCAGTTACTAGGCTTGCGAAGGATGATCTCCGTATAACGGTGCTGGGTCGGTCTGCTGGTTCGTCCAGTGGCTCCCAGCGCCCTGATCCGTTGCCAGCGGAGGTCCCGATGGAGACGAGTGGCCCGTGTTCTACGGTGTCCTCGCGCTCTGTCGAGCCTCCACCGGAGACTTTGTCCACCGTAGCATCGGAGGGGGGGCTGTCAATCTCGGACGCCGATCCAGACCCACTCCCTCCTTCGGGAAGGGTTGCGGGCCCTGCGTTCGACCCCGAGATGGCAGCCATGCTCGCTCGGGCGGCGGCGGCGGTCGGCTTCGAGTGGACTGAACCTCCCCCACCTGAACCGTCCCGCCTCGACGATTGGAACTTCGGGGGTGCCAGGGCTTCCCAGCCCTCGCCCCCGGTGCCTTTCTTCCCCGAGGTCCATGAAGAGCTGACGCGGTCGTGGAAAACTCCGTTTTCCTCCCGGAACCGGCCGTTTCAGCCTGTCGCTTCCTCCTGGCGGGACCAGCCTACTCTCCCCTCACGGGCCTGTAAGCATTCGTCCGCTCTAACCGGCGCTGCTTACAAAGCCTGTGGGGAGGCAGCTTCAGCCCTGCATGCCATGGCATTGCTGCAGGTTCACCAGGCTAAGGCTCTGAGGGACCTGCACGCTGGGGGTCACGATTCGGCGGAGTTCTCCGAGCTCCGTGCGGCTACTGACCTGGCGCTTCGTGCGACCAAGGTCACCGCACGTGCCGTCGGTCGTGCGATGTCCACCCTGGTGGTCCAGGAACGCCATCTCTGGCTGTGCCTGGCGGACATGAAGGATGCTGACAAAACCCGGCTCCTGAATGCTCCGGTTTCCCAGGCCGGCCTGTTCGGCGAGACGGTCGAGGAGTTTGCCCAGCAATTCTCCGCGGCCAAGAAGCAGACTGAGGCCATCGCTCAGATCATGCCACGTCGGAAGCGTCCTGCGCCTGCCCCGTCCACGTCGGCACCTCAGCCTGCTCCTCGCCGAGGGCGTCCTGCGGCGGCCGCTTCCGTTCCTCCCCGGGGCTCTTCTAAGAAGCGAGGAACCGGTCGTCAGCAGCCCGCCCCGCCCGCTCAGCCCGCTTCAAAGGGTGGAAAAAGAAAATCGAAGCGGCCCTGAGACGGGCGACCTAGAGATGGAGGGGATCGCTCTTCGGGAGATGGTGAAGGCACCACTCCCCCCACCGGAGGAGGGCCGGTTGGGGAATCTTTTGTTTCATTTTTCTGTTCCGCCGACTTTTCAGTCGGCACCCACAATTCCACAAAAAGAGCGAATTCCACTTCCATCTCTAGGTCTTCAGATGAGCGCCGGAGACACGAGCGGGCTCATAACCCCCCCTCGTTCTCCGACTCATCAGAGGAGTACGAGAGCAACGCACGGGCTCATAACCCCTCCGCGCTCTCTGTCTTCTCAGGGGAGAGAAGACAATCACGGGCTCATAACCCATCGTCTTCCTCCCCCTTCGCCAGAGGGTGCATCGAGTGGCGTGAGGTGTCTTCAGCAGAGCCTCCCTTACTCACCCACCCAGCAGCGGACTCAGGTGAGTGTTATCGTGCACAACACTGCTGTCGGTGCGGCCAATACGCACACACCGGCGATCACCTCCATTGCGCCCGCCGCGGGTACACCGATCGTGCCTTTAGTCCCTCTCGCACGGTGTCTGGGGGCGTGGGAACAGCTTCCCAGCCCGTCGCGTTGGCTTTTACGCACGATTCGTCTCGGCTATGCGATCCAATTTGCCCGGCATCCCCCCAAATTCTCCGGCGTTCGTTTCACTACGGTGAGAGCTGCCGATGCGCACGTCCTCCGTGCGGAGATCGCTGTCTTATTGGCGAAAGACGCGATCGAGCCGGTCCCTCCAGCCGAGATGAGGTCGGGGTTTTACAGCCCTTACTTTATTGTACCCAAGAAAACCGGCGGCTTGCGACCGATCCTGGACCTGCGTTCGCTGAACCGTGCACTTCACAGAATGCCGTTCAAAATGCTTCCACGTATCGATTCTCCCCCGGCACAGGCCGTTTCTCCGCTTTGCGTTCGAGGGGCGAGCATACCAGTACAAAGTCCTCCCATTCGGGCTCTCTCTGTCTCCCCATGTATTCACCAAAGTAGTGGAGGGGGCTTTAAAACCCCTGAGAGAGAAAGGTGTGCGCATTCTCGCGTATTTAGACGATTGGCTCATAATAGCTCAAACACGTCAGACGCTGTGCGATCACAGAGATTTAACTCTAAAACACCTCGCTCGTTTGGGTCTTCGGGTCAACTGGGAAAAGAGCAAACTTTGCCCCGTGCAGAGAATCTCTTTTCTCGGGATGGAACTGGACTCGATCGATTTGACAGCTCGTCTAACAGAAGCGCGTGTACAGTCGATTCTGACTTGCCTGAATACATTCAAGAGCAAGAGCGCGGTCCCGCTGAAACAATTTCAGAAGCTCCTGGGGCATATGGCAGCAGCCGCAGCTGTAACTCCGCTCGGACTGCTTCATATGCGACCGCTTCAGCATTGGCTTCACGATCGAGTCCCGAGGAGAGCGTGGCTGCGCGGCATTCACCGTGTTATCATTACACCTGCGTGTCGTCGCACTTTCACTCCGTGGTCAGACCGTGCGTTTCTCCGAGCCGGTGTGCCTCTGAGACAGGTCTCCAGGCATGCAATAGTATGCACAGATGCTTCGGACACGGGGTGGGGGGCCACGTACGATTGGCTTGCGGCTTCGGGGGTCTGGACGGCACCCCAGCTGCATTGGCACATAAATTGCCGAGAAATGTGGGCTGTATATCTTGCGCTCGTCCGTTTCAGCAACGAGTTACAGGGCAAAGATGTATTAGTTCGCACAGACAACACTGCGACCGTGGCGTACATCAATCGTCAAGGCGGTTTACGCTCGCGTCACCTGTCGCATCTCGCCTGTCATCTCCTCACTTGGAGTCAGAAGAATTTGAGGTCTCTTCGTGCCATTTACATCCCGGGCACGCTCAATGTAGAGGCGGATGCGCTCTCTCGGGCTGCGCGTCCCGGCGAATGGCGACTCCACCCCATTGCGGTTCAGCAGATTTGGAGACGTTTCGGCAAAGCGCAGATAGATCTGTTGCTTCCCCAGAGACGACCCATTCTCGCCTGTTCTATTCACTAGCCGACGACTCGCTCGGCGTGGATGCATTGGCACACAGCTGGCCGCGAAACATGCGCAAATACGCGTTCCCTCCGGTGAGCCTCATTGCGCAAACCCTATGCAAAATCCGGGAGGACGAGGAGAGCGTGCTGTTGGTGGCACCGTATTGGACTACCAGGAGTTGGTTTCCAGAACTCTCTCTCCTCGCGACAGCCCCTCTGTGGAAGATTCCCCTGAGGAAGGACCTTCTTTCTCAACAAGAGGGCACATTATGGCACCCGCGCCCCGACCTGTGGAACCTCCATGTGTGGTCTCTGGACGGGGCACGGAGGATTTGAGTGATTTACCGCAAGAGGTATCTAACACTATTGCTGCAGCGCGAGCGCCGTCTACGAGACAGGCTTACGCGCTTAAATGGAACCTGTTTGTCGACTGGTGTTCTTCCCAAAGTGAAAACCCCCGAGAATGCCCGATTAGTGTTGTGCTTTTACATCTCCAGCGCCGTTTGGAGAATAGGCTGTCACCATCCACTATTAAGGTCGATATAGCTGCGATATCAGCTCACCATTCACCCGTAAACGGTAGGACAGTGGGTCAGCACGACCTGGTCATTAGATTTCTTAGAGGCGCTCGAAGACTGAATCCTTCGCGTCCTCCCTCTATTCCTCCGTGGGACCTGTCCTTGGTGCTGAAATCACTCCAGGAAGCCCCATTTGAGCCTCTGCATAGTGTGAGTGTTAAATTTCTTACTATGAAAACATTAACTCTCCTTGCTTTGGCTTCTGTTAAGAGGATAGGGGATATTCATGCATTTTCGGTCGATGAATCGTGCCTTCAGTTCGGGCCGTCTGCATCCAGCGTAACACTGAGACCCCGGCCCGGCTTTGTGCCCAAAGTTCCCACCACTCCTTTCAGAGATCAAG
This sequence comes from Paramisgurnus dabryanus, assembly GCF_030506205.2. Taxonomy (NCBI): domain Eukaryota; kingdom Metazoa; phylum Chordata; class Actinopteri; order Cypriniformes; family Cobitidae; genus Paramisgurnus; species Paramisgurnus dabryanus. Next base: position 12,966,180 of record NC_133340.1, read on the forward strand.
TGGTGAACCTCCAAGCGCTGCCTTTGGAGGAGGCAGACCCAGCCATGGCTTTGTTATGCCCTGTTCGTGCACTACGTGTGTATATAGACAGGACGCAAAGTTTTAGGACCTCAGATCAGCTCTTTGTTTGTTACGGTGGTCAGCAGAAAGGAAAAGCTGTCACCAAGCAGAGGATGTCCCATTGGATTGTGGATACTATAGCCCTTGCATATCAAAAGCAGAATGTGCCTTGTCCATTTAATTTACGTGCTCACTCTACACGCAGTGTGGCATCATCTTGGGCACTGGCTCGCGGTTCCTCGCTAACAGATATTTGTAGAGCTGCAGGCTGGGCGACACCTAATACGTTCACAAGATTCTATAGTGTTCGTGTCGAACCGGTTTCCACTCGGGTTCTTTCTACTAACTAGTTAAGAATGCCGAGGGTCGGCTCGTGTGTCGGCTTGGAGCCTCTATTTTGGTGCTGCACATCTGCACCAATATGGAAGGCCATCGGGACAAAAACATCAAAAAAACTGTTTTTGCCTCTCCTCCACCGCCCTGATAGCTGGTGTTGCGGAGCATCCGCTGTCAACCTATCACTGATGTATTCTCTGTAAACCTGTGTAGGCTAGGCGTCCACATTTGTCCCCTACGTGGGGTTCATTTGTGTGTATACTCCGTGGGGTACTAATCCTCCACGTTTTCCTTAGCAGAGCCTGCTCTGCATCTCTCTGCATACTATGTTTTGTTCAGAGACTTTTTATGAGCAACCTATCGGTTGTTTCATATTTTTATGTCATCCATTCAACCTTCTTAGAAGATGGCTTCCGCAGTGTTCTAGCTCCGCTCAGTTTAGACGCTTCCCCAGTTCGCTGCTTCACTATCGTGGGTTAAGGAACAGGTAGTGACCGGCCTTCTGCATTTCGCCTTAGGTTCCGCCCCCTATGTGGAGGGCGGAGGGCTTTTACAGACACTGGAAGGGTTCAGCTGCAGTGGCGTTTTGGTAGGGATTCCCAATTCGTCGGTCACGACGTGACGTCGTAGTGACCGACTGAAAGGGAACGTCTCGGTTACGTATGTAACCCTCGTTCCCTGAAGGAAGGGAACGGAGACGTCACGTCCCGTCGCCAGAGTTTGCTGTTCCATTGCTGTTTTTCAGGCCGGGCACTGTTGCTCGGCTTCTCAGCAATAATATAGCTAATTTGGTGTTGTGCACCTGCGGCTTATATACGCACCTGGCGGGGCGGCGCCGGCATTATGCAAATACCTGCATGCCAAGTTCATTGGCGTTTTTATAGTTTCTCGAAGTAGATAGGTCACCCGCGGAGCGGTTCCCAATTCGTCGGTCACGACGTGACGTCTCCGTTCCCTTCCTTCAGGGAACGAGGGTTACATACGTAACCGAGACGTTTTTACAAAATGCCACAGAAATTTGACTGAATGTAAGTGTGTTTGTGTCTGTGTGTCTTTGTGACTGTCTTTCTGTGTTAGTCTGTGTCTTTATGTGTGTGTAAGTTTTACTCTGTCTTTGTGTGTGTATGTGTGTGTGTGCGTGTGTGTGTGTGTTTGCGCGCACACACCTGTGTGAGCATTTTACATCTTTGTTTTGCATCTGTGGGTGTTTTTTGCCAAATTCTGTAAAAAATGCTCTCTGTGGCAGTCATACCTTTGTGTGTGTCTGTTTGTGTGTGTGTGATTGAGCATGTGTTTTCTATATTGCATTTGTGCTCTAGTACCAGACCTACAGTACTTTTCTGTGTTAAAAAATTTCAGATTTATTCTGGATGCATTTATATTTTTGACAAATAAAAGGAAAAAAATGCATTTCCCATTAATTTCAATTGGGGTCATTTATACTCCCAAAGGGCCTCTTTTGGTGATTTTTTTCTGAACACCTCTTTAGAACGACCAAATCAAGTCCAGTTTTTTTATATGAATCTTGACAGATAATCTGGAAAAGTCACAAAATCTTTTTCCACTGTGATGAAGGGAACCATGTTTTTTTACTAATGAAAAATGGCTTGGGGGTAAGATTGACCCCAAGGGACTTATTAGAAAAATAGCTTGTGTAGCTTGGCTTTAGTTTAAACTACTTTTACTGATAAATAGCTTGTAGCTTTTTTAACTACAGTTTCAAAGTAGATTCCCCAACACTGTTGGAAACATTTCAGACAGCACAGCACATCTGATCAGGAGTGACAGTCTGTGTTGTTTTACAGGAAAAGACCATTATGTGAATTACACTCCAATATTACATTTGTGCAGCAGAAGCCATTGGATGTAAACCAAGCAGTCCAAATGTTTTCTCTGAAACTTCCGCTTCTACTGCAACAGGGACTTTTTATCTACATCCAGTGTTGATACATAAGACGATCAATTGGTTATCATGAATCATCACACACGTCATGACAAACATGCAGTCACGAAACATGCAAGGACCAATGATCGTCCTACAGTATGTAAGGTAGACATACACATTTAATTCAATTCAATTCAATTTTATTTATATAGTGCTTTTCACAATTGTTAATTGTTTCAAAGCTGCTTCACATGAATAGATGTAGGGGATTGCATAAAGGTAAATTCTAACATAGGGGTCATTTACACTGGGGATGCTGGGGAAATGTCCCCACCACTTTTTAAAATAGCTGATTTTGTCCCCACCACTTTTTGAAAGCATTTGGTTAAAATGTTCTGAAAGTAACTCAAACAAATTCTTGACACAGTTTCTTCTTGTCCAAGTTTTACATTCTCTCTCTATGAATGTATTGTTGGCTATTGCTGAAAATATACCCGTGCGACTTACGGTTTTGTGGTCCAAGGTCACATATGTTGCGTTGTATGCTTATGTGTGTTTTCTTTTACATATGTAATGAATTTCATTGTAATTATTGACTTAACATGCTGCTGTTTTCTATAGTATGGTGCTTTGACACTGTTTGGTTGATCTGGTGTTGCAGGGACCGTTACATATGTAGTTGACATTGTTGAGGGTTTTATGCCGAGTATTTTCGTGTTGTTGACTGGCCTACCATATGCCCATTTTTATGTGCCATTATTCAGTATTTTTCCCATCTTGCTGTAATGTTTTTCATCTGATCTTTTGTCCCCATCACTTTTCAACACAAACTGACGCCCCTGAATTCTAAGGTAATTAAACATTTTTGGTAAACTATTCATTTAAATTATTGTGATTAATTATTTAATTTTCGTTTCTTTTAACATATGAAGAGCTCCGATGCAAAACCCTCTAAGTCCAACTGATACGGTTTTTTTCTTGTAAATGTGAATTTTTATCAGACTCATTATGGATTCTGCCAACAAAACGGTATTTCTGAATGGCCTGGGGCTGAGGTTAAGCAGATTTGTAGCAAAACACATGTCGAGAGCATTCGTTTATTATCTCACTCTTGATTAAAAAGTACAGTACCAGTTAACTTTTGTGCCGTATCATCACTCCTCCTCTCACTGAGTTTGACCGAGAAGGGGGAGTTCACAGAAGTGATGATGTTACGGCAGAAATGCTGTTCCACCATACAATAAAGGTCTCATTTTTTATCTGCTTAAAAAAAATCACAACATTTTATTTTGTGCCAACATTCTTACTCGTGTAACAACTCATGTAACAGTCTTTAAATAGGAAAAACCTGGAAGTGTTTGGTTGCTTCTAAATTCATCCCTGATTGGATCCTAAGGAATGAATGGGCTGGCTGAGCTTTCTGCAAGCAGAGGTTTCGGACTGCTAGGTTTGGCAAGAGATTAGTGCATGAAGCACTCGAGTTGGTTACGTTCATCATTCGAGTGTCAACGTACGTTCAGCCGAGGAATTTCACAGAACGAATAAACTTTAATAATATAAAACAATAAACAGGCAGATTGGCATAATAAACACACACATAACAGAGACTAAATTAACATTAACAACCGACCGAGGACTGGAGAAAACACAAAAACTAAGGTTGTGTCTCAATCGGCCATTTTAAGGGGTGTCTCAATTGCAAAATCCTTCCAGTGCACTGGACCATTCATTCCATAAAAATTACCACAATGCAGCGCTAAAAACAGTAAGCATTGATGCTCCCTATGTTCCCCTACTAGAAATCACGTGACCTTTTCGGAAGCTCTCAGGCCTAAAATTGTGCAGACCAACTCATAAAACTTCATGAAATGCCACAGGACCTTCATAAAGTCAAAGTTTGTTTCAGGTAATATAAACACATATTGGTTTTGTTTGACAGGGACCATGCATAAAATAGCTTCTATACCAGGGTTAGCTAAATAGCTAATTTGCACCTGTAGTTCACTCGCTAAACAGGAAGGGACCTCACTCTACTATATTTTTGAATGTAATATTCCTCTAAGTTTATGCACGGATATGTATGAAAATAATGAAAGCGTTTTTCACAATATACTTTAACGTGTAATACGTCCCAGAAAATAAGTGACCAGTGTCCAATGTGATGTGAGCTAGGGCCCTTACCAGTGCCCTAACCTGCATACACAATATACTGATTCATGACCTCTGGACTGGATTGAGACACAGCCTAAATAGAGGAGCTGATAAGGGAAATGGTTGGCAGGTGAGGATAATTGGAGAAAAGACACAGGTGAGAGAGCATGGAGGATCATGGGAAATGGAGTCCATAGGGAGATGAAAAGGGAAAACTGGCAGGAAAACACATTGGCATCATGACAGTGAGTGTACAGTAGTTGAATCGCTCACATTACTTATTTCTGCCTTTCCAGTGCATTAATATGCACATCATGACATTTCTGTTTTTGTTTTAAACACCCCTGTTGTAGATTGCAATTCACGGCTAGAATTTAAAGTGTATAATTATCTTTTGATAAAATAAAATAAAAATCATGCCAGGCCCAGCCACCGCTAATTCAGTCGCCAATGATGCAGTAAAACTTTCTTCTTTCAAATGTCATTTAAAGCAACATCTAGCCACCCCTCCCGTTCCCCACTTTGAACAAGAGCCCTGTTTCCTGAAAGTGTATGACCCAGATTCATCCCTCTCATTTCCATTTCTCTGATGTTTTTGTAGCATGCAGAGCGCATGTACAGGCTGTTGTTGTTTCTAATGTTTCAAGGCAACAGAGAAGTCCCTTGAGCATAGAGTCATTTACTTTAAAAATGTATCCTCTAAACCGAGAGGAACTCAAAGGCAGGGTAATAAATATGGCGTGCCTCCCTCGCCATGCGCCGATATTTAATCAGCATCAACAGGCTGCTGAGAGCACTCCACCGAAGTAAGTGCCCTCGGAATTTATTTGTTTCTTAAATTGGATGAGTCCTAAGTGTCTGTGGTTTAACATCATAACTAATTGGCCCCGGAGGTTTATCGCATACGTGTCTCTGATTTAAACGGGGCCCCAGATTAGTGACTTACTGAGTGGCTGCAGCCCCATTAGAAAACATTGGTCTTAATGATTAGGATGAAAAATAGGTGGATGTTAGATCATGTTTGTCTAGCGGAACATGCATTAAGTGCCATAAACGCCCTTTGCGAGCCTCTGCGGTGTTTTTTGCTGTTGTTGTTTTTATTTACCACCCAACCGTTGTAAAAGCTTCCCATACTGTAATCTCAAAAGTGGTCATTAATGTCCTCCGATGTCAACCCTTTTTCACCCTTTTCCACCGGTTTCCTCTACCTCTTGCCTGGCAGCTTGCCAACCATTAATTAAAGGCCCTCATTAAAGTTTTGCAGCTCTCTAACTGGTTGTGTGAGCGATCACCCTGAGCCTAGGGTAATTTTTTCTGCGTGTGTGTGAGAATATATTTAGAATTGTGCTGAGTCAAGGCCATCGGGAGGAAGTGGAAGTGATGCCATTATAATATGATCAGGAAATAAGTCCCACAGCTGCTAAAGCAGCCTTGGCACACATTATTAATGGAGCAGCAGTTCAATATAGAGCAGCGCGGTTGCAATTGTGAATGGACATTATTATGTGTAGAATTAGAATTAAGTCCATGAAAAGCATGCATACATAATCCATAATCCTTCTCATACATTTGCATACATTTTTCTTATTGTTTTGAATCACTCTTTCTGAGAGTCCCACAAAACCGCACAAGAATCACCATTGCCATAAGCTGGGATGCTTCAGAAGTCTCAAACTTTGAGATCATAGATCATTAGCAACATGGGATGCAATCTGTATTCAGTTTCTGCCTCAGTTAAGAGAAATCCCGGTTTATAGACAAGCTTTAGGGGAAATTGAATTACAAAGAATAACAAGAGTAAAACACCACGGATGAGGTTTTATCCTCTGCACGATTATTATCTTTCCCCAAAAGATCTATCACAAGTAATATGGTGCCCTTGGCCATCATTTTTCATGAGTGGAGCACATTTCCTGTATTACATCAAAAATTCTATAAATTATAACAATATCCTTACAAATGTTTTTGTTTTAAAAAGAATCCCCATATCGAGTTCACAAATCAGTAAATAATAATGCAGCCTGTGTTTTTTTAGCCTAATTTCGAGAGATCTAGAAAGGGCAGCGCTCTTTAACAATGTTATTCAGGACAGGAGCAATAACCTTGGAAATTACTTCAAGGCCTAAGGATGGTATGTAGTTATACAAAGGCCAAGCAAGGTGTCATTAATCACAAGGTCTGTGGCCCCGCGAGCAGTGTACGTTTCTCGGCTTGAGTTATTAGAGAAGATAACAGGGGTGAGTGCTCTCTCTACCTCAGGCTTTTGTCCTATTTTTAGATTTTAAATTCCCACTTTCAGTTGTTTTGGCTAAGAATAGGGCAAGTGTCAAGATCGTGAATTCAGGGCAGATTCGTCATTCGTCTCAATGCTGAAAAATGAAGGTTACGGCAATCAAATCAAATGATCAGATTACTTAATCTGAACATGTACTGTATAGTCGATAAGGAATCAGATGTACTTTGTAATGAGAGATGATTACAGAGACCAGACTTCAACAGAAATTAATTTTAGCCCTAGTCTCATAGCTATGCCTATGCACAAGCTATGCATGCTTAAAAAGTACAAATACAGTAGTTACGTTTACATGCAACCAAATAATCAATTTGTACTGTAATCGTATTGATGGCTCAATCATATTGAAAAGTCTTCATGTAAACACCTTAATCAATACGACTGAGGAGGATCGGATGCAAATTTGGATCGTATTGAAGGGGGTGCTATAGTCCGATCTGTGATCAGATCAGCAGGAGAAAAGTATGCATGTAAACACCTGAATCGTAGTATTTTCTATATCTGATGCAAAATACCTTTTTGAACATTTGTGCTCCAAGTTCCCGTATTATATTTACCTCTTATATCACATGATTATCGTCATAGAAACACGCAATACATGGGTTTCAGCTGGCGTCACTCTCTTGTCTTCCGCCATTTTGAGGACCTGAAGTGGTCGCAAAAGAACTAGAAGCTATGCCTTCAATATGTTGTGAGCATCAAAATCGCTATTTTTACAACACTAAGAAGGCTCGACAAAACATGATATTTTGCTCGAAGTATCGTCTGTGTCTCTACACGTGAACTCGAGCATTGAGAACATTGTTTGTGAACAAAGAGTTTACTAAAAAGAAGGTTTTGAACAACTGACTTTGGTTGATTTGGCTTCCGCTCGCCGCCATCTTCCCAGTCTAGATGTATCGATCTGCGAATGGAACGTAAGGAGGGAGGAGAGTAAAGATGGATAGCTCCTAAAGCATAGTTCCATATAAATGCACAGATAATTCGTTGTTTTGTCGCAAGTGAAAAACAATATTGACCTTCTAGTTGAAAAAGGAGCCTCATATGAGATTCATTCATTCGCATTCAGAAATCGATTATTTCCGTCTGGCAGGGATGACGAGCAGACACCATAACAGCCAAAATCAGTTGTACAAAACTTTCTTTTTATTAAACTCTGTGTACACAAACAATGTTCTCAATGTTCGCGTTCATGAGTAGAGATCCAGGTGATACTTCGAGCAAAGTTTCATGTTGTGACGCGCCGCCTTAGTGTTGTAAAATAGTGGTAGTTCGGTAGCAGCGAACAGCGGCTGGAAGAACGTATCGAGGATTGAGTAGGCATCACACCCAAACCAAGGTATATTTTTTTAAAGTCGCGTTTCTTTTCATGACAGTCGAGGTGCGACATGTTGTCTTTCGTAGCCATTTCCCGTATCCATAAGAATCATAGACAGTAAAAGATAAGAAATCCGTAAATTGTAGCAAGCCAGCCAATGCTTGTCAGTAGCCTACTGGTACTCGGTAGGTCCTCAAGATGGCGGCATAACGTAAAAAGTCACATGACTCAAACCCATGTATAGCAAGGCTATAACATCACGCATTATTAAGGTAACGTTAATGGGGTCACGCGCTGTACTAAATTCTGTAGCGTTTATGTGTACTTTTAAAACAGGCTACTTAAAGTAATAAAATAGCGTTGTGCCTTTTAAAAGTGTGTTTTTATTACCTATATCTGAAAACTTCTTATGAACAACTTTTTTACAACTTTATCCAGAGATAAAGCGTGAACTCGACAAAGATGCTGTCCATAGCGTTGCCAAGACCTCTGCTTTTCTTCAAGTTTAGATTTGGTATACTGTTTAAACTATTTCCAACAGTTGTTGTTTTCTGCGGGTTGTTGGTATTTGGGCTGTGAATAGTCATTGGGATGCTTTTGGGCTAGTTTTGAACATCCATTCGGATGGTTTTGATACACGAATCTAGGGATGGGCAATATAAACAATATGCAATATAAACGATAGAAAATTGGCATACGATAGAGATTTTAAATCTATTGCACTATCGCGATAATGCGTGTTGATGACACAATCTACCCGCGAACTTTAGAGCCACGAGCTGCAGCCGAATAAACATGGATGAAAGCGTCAGCGAAACAGAGGCACTTGGGAAAAAGACAGATGCAACATTATTTGGATTTAAGCCGTCCAACAAGCAGCTGGAAAATATACTCTGTAGAGCAAGGGTGTCCAATACGGCAATGCTGGTAGATCACACATAAGTTAACTGCTGCTCCACGCGGGAAATTGGCATTATGGTCTAGTAATTGTGAAACATGCAGTATATATATGCAGTATAGTCCTTACAAGCATTTAAAGTGTTTAGAGTTATAAAAATAATTAACTGTGTTTTTTAGCAGATAGATCTTGTCGGCTTTATCATTTTAAAAGTAGATCACCACGCAAAAAAGTCTGGACACCCCTGCTGTAGAGTGTGTCAGACAAAAGTTCCAGCTAAGAGAGGTAACAAGACTAATCTGGCCATAACGGTTTACTTTTACTTACTTTTTTAGCAGTTTAGCTTTTCTAAGGGTCTATATAACCTGTTCTGAAATGAGTCTATTGAAATTATTATATCGCAATACATATCGCTATCGCAAGAGGCTGCAATGTATAACGCAATATGGATTTTAGGCCATATCGCCCATCCCTACACGAATCTGGCAACCCTGCCTGTGCGCTTGTGCAGACTTTCGTGTTCATGTAAATGAATATTAAAATCAGATTGCAATGTTTAGGGTGCATGTAAACAGTATCGTCGTAACCTTCAATCGTATTAAATTCAGCCGGATTGACAAAAGTATGTGCATGTAAACATAACCAGTGATGCTCTACTATGTTGTACCATTGGTGTTGCTTTAAGGACTAGTTCACTCCAGAATTTGAATATCCTGATAATTTACTCACCTCCATGTCATCCAAGATGTTCATGTCTTTTTTCTTCAGTCGAACACAATCAGAGTGATATTAAATCTCTTCCTTGCTTTATAATGGCATTGACCGGGATCTCCCTAAATAAATCACTCGGTTTTGACAAGGAACTTTAAATTGGGAACTGCTGAGGACCTTTAAAAATTGTTTCATTTTTCTTCAAAGTCACAAAGAACTGTGTTTCACCTCTGCTTCTTATTTCACAGAAGCATTTCCAGATTTACTTTGTAGCGCAAGAGAGTTCAACATCACATTCACTGGCATTGATTCAAGGAGCTGGAAATATTTTCATAGGCTGGAATAGCTGAGGTTAAACATGCACGCTCATTGTTGGTATGTTGAAAGTCAAGACTTACAAACTGTGTATTTGCTGATAATCATTTACATTTACACATTTGGCAGACACTTTTATACAGTATTGACTTACAGTGCCTTACAAGTTGTTTTGTTTACATTACATTTAGGCATGTGAATTATTCAAAGTGACTTATAAATGGGTGAGAAACAATTACCAGTTGAGCTATAGGAATACTTAAACACATTACAAACAAACACTTGATGTCTTATCCTTATCTAGACACATCTCTGTGTTATTATTGGAACAACGCATTTTGTGTTGTTTTTAACTCATCTTGTTTTGGATTTTTTAACACATATTGTCCCATTTATTGTGTTGTCCCACAAAGTCAACACATAATGTGTTAAATAGCACAAAACGATGTGTAAAAAAATTAACACATCCTTTCTTAGAGTGAAGTGACCAGAGATCACAATATTATATAGTCATAGGTAGTCTCAGCCTCTGACGTCAAGCCCACAGACTGTTGGTCTGATGTTTTTCGTACAATTTTCTGGAAACTCTCTGGGAATGTCTAAAGTCGTCTTTTGGTTGGTTGAAATAAACCAGATTTCCAGGAGACGCGAGTGTCGGGATTAGTTTTGGTCCCTGGAAAACAAAGCTCTGACGTTCCATTAAGGAAGAGAATCAGTCGTGTTCACGCGGATAGTTGGTTGGTTGACATGTCGGTCAAACAGCTTGTGGGGGGCTTTGTCCAGAAAAAGCAACGAAAAACACCAGACCTTAAGCATTGATGGTCTGGCTATGCGAGACTAATGGCCGTTTCACACGGTACGCGGTAAGCGGCAAAATCGCCGCGCGGCTTCAGCTTTTCTCTTGAATTGGAAACGTTTTGTGCAGCCTTTAGTGCAAATATGTTTATCTTCAATGGCGCCTGTCATGAAGTCCCATGTCCGGAGAAGCAATAGGATTTTGGGTGCACGAGCAAGGCGTGTGGACCAACTCCGCTTCCCCTCTGTAACGGCCCCCGTTTTGCCGCTTTCCGCACGTCTCCTATTGAAAAAGAACTAAACACTCGCGGTTGCCGCGTACCATGTGAAACGGCCTTTAGTCATAGCAGACTTCTTTTACATTATAAAATCTACTACTCCATCATCGCAAGACAGTTTCCCTTACGCAGTTTGAGTGCACTTATTGCTAGTCATGGCTGTCTGGAGTAGGTCAGAAAAGTTCAAGGCCTTTTAGACACTAGTCATTTTCTCAGGTGGATTTGATGGTCCTGTTCCGCAGCTTGGACTGCTGTTGATCCTGAGACATAAGTGAGGCCTGCTGGGACAGCTGTGTAGCTGACCTGCTTGTGCCACTGCCACATCACTCATAGTCTGTCACCTGTTGTGTAAATACCCGTTTAGCCTGGTAAAGAGCTTTCACGCTGTTCTCGTCACACAAGTGGGTCTAACTTCACTAAAATTATTTACAAATTAGGTCTGCACGATTCTTGCTAAAATGTGAATCACGATTTTTCTCAATTGGAAATGAAAACACGATTCTCTCTTTTTCAACAAAAACATGTATTGCACTCAAATAAAAACGTGCTGCAAAGGACTTTCAGTTAAAATGCTGGCCCGGTTGCATAAAGTACCTTAAGTGTAATTTTCCCTTAAGTTTACCCTTATGTTTCCCTTAAACTTGAGGGTGTTGCAGAAAAACCCTTAAGTTTTTTCTGTTGTGTCTCCATGGCAACAATAGTATTTTATAATGTCAAACGTCGGTCGCTGTCATGAAACACTTAATGATTACCCATACCCATAATCCAGTTTAAAGGATTATACTGTATGCAACACCCTTAAATTATTCTCTTAGTCAAGGGGAATTTACCCCTTAAGTGTCATACTTAAAGGGGACATATCTTGAAAATATGACTTTTTTCATGTTTAAGTGGTATAATTGGGTCCCCAGTGCTTCGATCAACCTACAAAATGTGAAAAAGAACAACCCAGTAACTTTGTTTTGGTAATCAATTCTCTTCAAGCATGTGAAAAAATAGGTCATTAAAATTTGGCTCCCCTGTGATGTCAGAAGGGGATAATACTGCCCCTTAATCTGCACTATCCAACCACAACACTGCCATTTAGTGCAGAGATCAGCTCATTTGCACTTTAAAGGACACACCCAAAAATGGCACATTTTTGCTAACACCCTCAAAGTGACCATTTTAACATGGGGATACCAAAGGTTTATTTGACATCTTAAAAAAGTCTTGTGAAATGTCCCCTTTAAGTGAAAAACTTAAGGTGCTCTATGCCAGGGGTTTTCAAACTTTTTATGTGTGTGGACCACTATTTGTAATCAAGAATTTTCGCGGACCACCTCATAATAGCCTACTCATAATATATGATGTCTACACACAGTCCTGAATTTATCTGCACCTCTAAATAGGCTTACTAGCAATAAAACTATAACTGGTTATCACATCAGTACAACAGATTCTTAAAAAATATTCTTAAAAATATATATTATTTTATATTTTATTTTGCCTTTACACGGACCACCTGCAGTACCCTCACGGACCACTAGTGGTCCGCGGACCACAGTTTGGGAATGGCCGCTCTATGCAACCGGTCCCTGGTCTTCTATTTTAGACCCCTTTAGATACATAAAACCTGTAAGCTGTTAAACATAAACAATCTGTGCTTTTTGTACACTTCAACTGGCCAACCTTAAAACTTTAAAAACAATAAATCTTCAAAACACTAAAGAATCAACATTTTGAGGCTTCAGGGAGGAACACAGGCATGGTACAATGGGGAACTTGTGGCAGTGATACAGAGATATTTCCTTGCCTTTTTTTCGGAACCAATATTGTTGCAATATCATCACTCTCACCATCGCCACCAGGATTCTCTGCTAATTTGTTTTTCTCTTTTGTGTGAAAATTGCCGCTCCAAATCCACCAAGTAAACTGACTATGTAGGCTACTGTACCAGATTATTTGCTGCCTTCATTTTTTTTTACATTTTTTTAATTGTAAAATGAAGTTGACTTTATTCAACTATATTTTATCAGTTATAACAACTCATCTCTTGTCAAGATAATTAATAGTAAGTTAAATGAGTAAATCCGAGTTGATTAAACAAATAATAGCATAATGCCACAAATGAGGAGGAGAGAGGAGAAAAACTATCGGGTCTGATAAAGTTTAATTGATATACCATCTTGGATTGTAAATCCGTGAACATGTGAATGCAGCATCTGAATACAGGGACTATGTATGAATTATGTTTGAATCAAGGTTGTGATCATGCAGCCCTATAACAAGGGTTGGTGGATAAACATATTACAAAATACCACATAGAATATTAAAGCGCTTTACATATGAATTGGGGAATCTTCTTAACCACCACCAATTTGCAGCATCCACCTGGATGATGCGACGGCAGCCATATTGCACCAGAACGCCCACCACACACCAGCTTATTAATGGAGAGGAGTCAGGGTGATATAGCCAATTAGTATATATGGTGATGATTAGTAGACCAATGGCAAGTTTGGCCAGGAAGCCAGGGCACACCTCTACTCTTTTTCGAATGACATCCAGGGATTTTTAATTACCACAGAGAGCCAGGACCTCGGTTTAACGTCTCATCTGAAGAATGGTGCTTTTTGACAGTATAGTGTCCCCATCACTATACTGGGGTGTTAGGACCTACACAGACCACAGGGTGAGCACCATCTGCTGGTCTCACTAACACCTCTACCAGCAGCAACCTGGTTTTTCCAGGAGGTTTCCCATCCAAGTACTGACCAGGTTCAACCCCACTTAGCTTTAGTGGGCAAGCTGTCTTGGGCCAAAGGGTAGTATGGCACTTATGGGTATTTAGTGATGTTGTCTGTCTTCCTATTTCTATTTAACAGTTTAACACCCTGGGATTGAAAAACAAAATTTTTGGTCATCAAAGCGGAATCAACTTATCATGATAAACATTTCTAAAGAAAGTCTGAAATGTCTATATTTATACAAACTAATAGCAATCGAAAATGAATATTGCCTGTTTATGTTATCTGCATGAAAGTAAAGAGAGGTACAGCGATTTTATTTCTAACAAGTTTTTTATAATTTTATCATGGTTTTTGCAATCATCAAGGCAAAGCTGATTCTTCAATGTATAGGTATAGGTTAGGAAATGGAAACTTCATTCGGAAACTTGAAATTAAAATATGTCAAAACATTTATTATGTTTAGAATAAAGATTTGATCATGGCCTTGATAAATCTTCATTTGTGCTTGGGTATAATGCATGTGAATTTTGATATTGTGTGTGACTCTTTTTGGAGATAAAATTTGTTTTCTGAATAAAATTCTTTGGTTGAGAGTTAGTAATAAGCATCTACTGAAAGCAATTTAAGGATCACATATGTATGAATGTTAAATGTATTATTCGCTTTCCAGGTGCTGCATTGTAACACCTCTGTGTGTTTTCTCATAGTTCATCATAGACAGCACCGGTGTAGCCTTGCCAACAGCATAGAAAGATCAGCACCAAACATATATAAATAGGTATTTTAATAAAGCAAATGTCTTTATTGTTGACTCAGAAACAGAAACTAGCACCTCACACAGACACTAAAGTTTGTGCTGTGAAACAGCATGAGAGTAAAGATGTAAATCGTTCATAAAACAGACTGTATGTCCTCCCTCTGTCCACTTACTAAACATATCACAAACTTCTCTAATGGGCAGTTCACATTTCGCATCTTTTGCTAGTGCAAATACGTTATTTTGAATGTAGCATGTTCAAATAAGTCTGCGCTGAAAATGCTTCAACTTTTCAGAATCCTGCGTCGGAAAGCGAGTTGGAAAGAAGGAGGAAAGTGTCACGGTTGCGTTTTCTGTTTGGTTTTAGACGTGAAATGTGAACCGCCCTTAAGGCTTCATCTTTATATCTTTGATATCAGATGGACGAAGCTGTTTTAAGTTTAAAATTCCAGCCGTGTTTGCATGAAATGAAAAAACTGTATTCCTGTTCAATAATGAATAAAATCAACAAATACACAAACAAACATGTTTTGCTTACTTTATAATGCTTGATTGTCAAGGTTTTTTTGTCCCATTTGGTGTTTTGAAACATCAAAGCTTGCAAACCTTGCTACTTTTTTCACACGGTTGGAGTGTTAGCATCCAAACTGAAACCAAATGTCAGAACAAACAAGAAGCAGCTCAGACTGAGACAAAGTGTTTCTTCACAAATGCTGCTTTCATCTCTCTTTAATAACCTTCACTTGTCCTCTGACTATTCCAAGGCGCAGGAACAAAAGCTTACACAATGGTGTACTATATACGATGATTTCTATGTGGGCATAAAGTACCTTAATGTAGCTTGACTAATAAAAACTATTGAACATTTTCACTGTTGCTTAGGAAAAATATACAGTTAATTGAAAAACACGTTGCACCTTTTTTGACATGTTGCACTATTTTTGCTGCACTTTTTTCAAACAATTATGAAAACAAGATTTTCAAGTTAAAATAAGTATTGACTAAAATTTCATTTGTGTAATTTCTAGGGCTGTCAAAAGATTGATTGCGATTAATCGCATACATTTTTTTTGTGCATATTTATGTGTGTGCATATATATATATTGATATATTTTTTATTATAAAAAATATTATAAATAAAAAATATACCTAAATAAACATTTTCTTAAATTCATACATGTATGTGTGTATTTATATATACATAGTATATACACACACAGTACACACACACACACGCACACACATATATTATGCAAACACAAATTTTTTTTTGTATGTGATTAATCGCGATTAATCATTTGACAGTTTGTGTATAAATCCAGCACGTTCATATTAAGTGCGGGTAACTCCAGTGTTGGGGAAAGTTATTTTTAAAAGTAATGCATTAAAATTTTAAGTTACTCCCAAAAAACTAATTGCGTTACTTTTCATAGAAAGTAATGCTTACGTTACTTTTTAGTTACTTTTGCGTTACTTTTTCTTGGCTGAGGCTTGATCTCTTTCAGGCCTTGCATAGGGCCCTATAAAATCCATTTTATTTTTCCCAAATTCCGTCTTGTCCGTTTTATTTTTGCAAATTCCGTTTTATCCGTTTTAGTTTTTGGCAATTATTTTTCGTGCGAGCGAAAGAGAGACAGAGAGCAGCGCCATGATGCAGATGATTATATTTTGAATGCGAGGGATAGTTTGCCTCAGCTCGCATGAAATGCATAAAAGTAAACAAATACACGAGGATTTGTGTTCAGTCTTCGGACAGAAGCGAGAGCGCGTGCACGTGAGAGAGGTGCAGTGAGACAGACGTGGATAAGAGAGTGCATGTATCTTTGCGCTCACAGTGAACGGAATGTTGACAAAACGTACAAAATAACAGTACTCCGGTCACAAAAAAGTCATATGGGAACTGCTTCGAATCGCTTACGAAAGCAGAGTCGTGGAGAGCCGCTTCGCATGGTTTCAGTGTTTTGGAGGGGTCTGAAACGACGGGAGGGGGTGTGTCGTCCAGATTTACTTCCCACGATCTGCATTTTCCCCAGACATACGTTTTTCTCCCACACAAAAACAGAATTTTATTCAAAATATGTTAAATTATGTGAAATTTCGTGTTAACACTAGATTCCGTGAATTTGCCAATTCCGCGATTCCGTTCGCGATTCCGTGATCGCGGAAATTATAGGGCCCGACTTGCAGGGGGGTTTTATGACTGAAAAGTTCTGCATTCAGAAATCGCATATTTCATCACAAAAATGTTGAGCTCTGGCCTTCCATCTCAGTTTCTGACTCAAACTGTTCCCACACAGGCGTGTAAGCATAGAGTGCATAATGTGACTATACGTTCAGTTTAAATAATTTCAGTACATACATTTTTTAATCGAATTAATCAAACTAAAAATAACTTGCAATACTTTTTTTTTTAAAAAAAGTAACTCAAATATTAATGTGTACATTTAAAAAGTAATGCGTTACTTTGCTCATTACTTCAGAAAAGTAAAATGATTACGTAATGCATATATCGTCCATCGTGATGGTTGACTGACATCACGATGGAGAGACACCATCGTGATGCCACGCCCCACACCCCACTCCGCTGCGAGTCTACATACACTAACTCTCTTCTATAGACTATAGTTAACCCTAAAATCTTTGCGGGAATTGCTCTATAAATTAAATAGAAAATATAACTAATGCATATATGCTATTTTAAATACTGTAATCTATGCCTGAGACGTGACATGTGTTAGTCTGTGAAAATATCCTGTCAGGCATTTGATCTTGACATTGCTAGAATCTTGTCTGTTTACATGTTGTACATTTAACTTAAAATATTTAATTTTGTACAAGAAAACAGACCATATTAATAATATATTAGTAGCCTATTAGTGTCTCGGGAGATCGTGCTCATTGTTACATAGCTATGTGGCAATACTGCACTTAAGCGGAAAATTCAGCGAACGCAAAGAACAAGAAAACGGGAACAACACTCCGACCGAAACGTGGGATTTACATACACAGACCATGTTTAAATTTCGATGTTTCTGGCCAGAAGTACCAACTTGTTCACTTTGTCTAGTTTAAATAAGCTGCGGGTTAAAGTGCTGGCTGCTCCCCGCGGTGCTGAAGACCCGCTCTGACGGAGTACTGTAGGCACATATGCACAGATATTTACGTGCAACCTATTGGAAAGCGCGGAGGAGTCATTGGGTTAGTAAAACTATTAATATTTGTACATTTATCTGCATTTAAATAGTCCAACTGTTTTCAAGTAAAATATAGTAAAATGCTGGCATAGTATTTTAATATGTGCATGTGCTTATACATCAAAACGTTTGACTGATGATTGATGTTTACGTTTAATTATCTCACTTTTACAATGATCACCATATTTATTATGTTTTGTAGCTACAGTATGTATGTACAGTAAGTGCTTCCAAAAGCTTTCAAACTGTAAATCCTTCTTTGTCTTTCCGTTTACGTTTTTGTGTGTACAAAATTTGGATTTTTTGAGAAGAAAGAATCAACATTATTTTGAAGGCGTAGTGTCCTGGGGTGCTTTAAAAGCCGAAATGGTCTGGAAAATTAATTTGGCCCAGAGCTGTCTACGCTTGCTCCTGGATTAGAGGCTCTTATGCATGCTGGAAACTAAAAAAAACAGCATGTGGGAAAACTGATTTTAGAAATTTTTTAAAAGCTATGTTCTTACGAAGTTTCACTGTTTTTTTTTTAGACTAAGCACAGCTTGACGTTTGGTCTCTTGACCAAGTGCTGTTAGATGATCAGTGATCTGCTAATCACGCTGGGTGATTTAGTTGCTGTAGCTGCCTGCAAATGGAGAATCCAAAAGTTATGCTGAGCCACTACAGAGCGTTCTCATTACTGACTGTGCTCTGAGGTGACCCTGCTGGCTGTATTCGCTGTTATACGCTGTGTGCGAACAGTTCTCTCTCTCGGCGAGAGAGCACAGTGACACTGGTCCCCATTGTGCTGATCTCCTGCTGAGTTCCTCTGTTCACCCAAGGCCATACACATGTTAGTGAGTGCACCAGTAACCCTTATTTATACTGAGCCATGCAAACGTGAAACAGATTCTACGTTTGGCGTTCCATCTACCTCTACAGATTTCATTTAGAGATAAATAAGCCCAAACCATAAATGGAAAATTTATTCTCGACTAGGTTTTAACCCATAGCTCTCTTAATCAGATTAGTTTCAGTGTAATCTCCAGAATTCAGCCCTGTTTTTTTCTTTGCCTTGGTATATGTGTGCCCTGTGGTAAGGACAAGCATAGCTGATTGCCAATTTGTTATGGATGTTGGGCATGGGATGCTAAGTGTGCTGGTGAAGAGTGGTCTCAGTGAGGCGTCCTTGTTTAACCAATTTCACTATTTTCCAGAAGCTAGACCAGCACTAGTCTCGCATATCCAGACCTTTTTACTGAAGGTTTGGGAACCTTGGAATGGCCAAGGACTGCCTAAGAGGCCATATGACATAAAGCAACTACTCACGTTTCGCTTTGTGCCGTCCGTGGCCGTGACATCTGAGGCTAAGACTAGACCAGCACTAATTATCACTACTGAGATTTGACCATAATGGAAGTTCCTACTGCTTTAATCTGGTCTTATCAGCAGGATGCTTCAAGCAGGGTTCCCACGGGTCCTTGAAATCCTTGAAAGTTTGTGAATCTGGGCGGGAAAATTCAAGGTCCTGAGAAGTTTTTGAAAATATACATACTGTACATAGATACAGGTCATTGAAAGTGCTTAAATCTCAGGGTTCCCACGCGTCCTGGAAAACCTGGAAAACCTGGAAAATGAAAGTCCAATTTTCCAGTACTGGAAAACACATAAAAAATGGGGGGAAACGTCAAATGTCCTGGAAACGCTTGCGTTGTCCTGGAAAATTATTTTCCCTCCTGGTAGGATGAACGCAAACGGGTTAAAAATGTTATGCATGAATGTCTGTTTTGACCTGCCTTTAACGTGTAATATTGGGCTGGAGCGCTTGTCTGCTTTCATTTCCGCATGTAGCCAGCACACCGCCCCACGTGACACAAACCTGCCAATGTATGCGTTTGCGTAGCAAGTGCGCAATTTGACGACATAGTACGCTGGTAGGACTTGCCCCTCTAAACTACGGACATGTGAGTTCTGTGGCAAATATGCACGTGCGGTACTCCTGTCTGACAACACGATTCAGCAGCGTGGTGAAGCAGTTTCAGCTAATCATTGTAGAAAAGCAGAGAATAACAAGTCTACTGAACCTACAACGTAACATTCCCGTCCCTCTCCTCAGCACCGCTCTACTCAATGGCACTGCTCTGCCTCACTCTCTGTACCCCGTTCCCCATTTGCTGCAGTTGGGCTTAAAAAGGTAATGTGTGTGTGTGTGTGTGTGTGTGTGTGTGTGTGTGTGTGTGTACGTGTGTGTGTACGTGTGTGTGTACGTGTGTGTGTGTACGTGTGTGTGTACCTGCCAGCTTTTGGTAAATGTGAACCGTTACACGTAAGGATTCACTGTGAAAGCATTCGAGTCGAAGTCTAAGTGAAAAAATAATGTGTTGTGTACAGTAAGTATAATACATAAAATATAGGGGTGTGACGAGATCTCGTGCGATTAAATATGTATCGCGAAATTAATTATGTCACGAGATTTCTCGGGGAGGTCAAATGCTGGCCGTTTCTTATACAAAATGCTGCATCCAGAGGTTGCATTTGTAGACTGCATACGTCATAAATTAAATTATATTCTGTCTTTTACTGCGTTTGCTTTTTAAATCTTGCTCAATAATAACAGTGACTGTATCATTTCTACTGTAAAGAATTGGACAAATATCAAAGATTTAAATGGATTTAAACGTTGTTTGGCTAAAAGCATCCATTTAAAATTAAAGTAACTGAAGTGGGTCATTTACCGCCCCCTGTAGGCATTTGTTATAGTACGTTATAGTTTTGATACTTTATTTGGACGAATTATTATTGCATTGTCATTATTATGTAATGTTAAAGGTTATTATTTTATTTCCAAAAATATCAAATTACTTCATTATCAATTAGCAAAATAATTGTTAGGGACAGTCCTAGATTAGTTAAATCATTTCAAAATAATGTGATTTCAGTTTCCCATTCATTTATTTTATCATTGAGAATTTCTTAAAAATAAAGTAAAAATCTCGTCTCGTTCTCGTGAACCCAATCTTGTGTCTCGTCTCGTGGATTAAGTGCCTCGTCACACCCCTAATAGAATATGAAAGATATGAAAATGCTAAGGTATGAAAAGTAGCCCTAATCTCAGTAATCAATCAAATATAAGTAGTTTTAGACTTTCAAATTTCTGTTGTCCTTTATAGGCAGGAGTTAGTGACGATGTCAGGAAGACAGAGCAAATTCAAAACTGAGTGGAAGGAAAACCCCCAGTTCAGGGAATGGCTAGAAAAAGTCTGGAGATGTGCATAGGGCATATTGCAAGCTCTGCAGGAAATCTTTTGATATTGGTAACATGGGAGTCTCAGCAGTCAGGAGTCATGCACGGGGACAAGGCCATGTTAAGATTATGTTAGTGACTGATTGCGAATACAG
Source organism: Paramisgurnus dabryanus (assembly GCF_030506205.2). Taxonomy (NCBI): domain Eukaryota; kingdom Metazoa; phylum Chordata; class Actinopteri; order Cypriniformes; family Cobitidae; genus Paramisgurnus; species Paramisgurnus dabryanus. The sequence goes on from NC_133340.1 coordinate 12,987,278, forward strand.
CTTGACTGTGAGAGTTTGGATTTTTAAACTGATATCATCAATGATGATATGATACTATCACTACTACCCAGCCTTAGTTGTGATAACTTGACTCACACTGTAGCAGCTGAAAATGTCCTGAAAATGTCCTGGAAACATCCTGGAAAATCTTTTCAAGAAAAGAGTGGGAACCCTGAATCTATATCATGCAAGAAATTTTCTGGAAAAAAATCCATATTATTCCCTGTGTAGTGTAGGATAATATCATAAAAATTCTAGCCTTTTAAGCAAACATGCTAAACTATTCACTTTAAATGCTTATATCTTCTGTAAGCGAATGTTGATTCATACCAAAATGCTTTTTTGCATAGTTGTGTTTGACACATGAAAACGTCTCGGGTTACGTATGTAACTGTTGTTCCCTGAGAAGGGAACGAGACGCTGCGTCTCCCTTGCCATACTTCCTCCGTCCCAGTAACGCCGTCTTTGACAATATTTCAGATAGCGATATACTTCCTGGCTCCCGCATCACCCTGTCTTTGTCGTTAAGCCTCACCATTGGTTGAATTTGATTTACACATTCAAACGCACTTACTCCTGGAGGCCCCAAAGTGTCACCGCAGTGATGCAGCGCGAGTTCCCTCGAAAGGGAACTGTAACAATGTATCGTAAAAGGTAACATGATGTAACCTTCCTCTAACTTGAAATGTGTCCCCACATTTAGTCCTTGAATTTGAGGGTATTGGACCTGGAAAGTCCTTGAAAGGTCCTTGAATTTGAAGTTAACTAAGGTGTGGGAACCCTGTTCAAGGTTTCCAGGTGATTCTGCTTTGGTTGCGCAAGTGAACGTATCGTATAGTGTTGGGCGATATGCCCCATTTTGAGATCGTCAGCTAGCGAGATTGCCATACATGATCAGGGGGCGGGGCAATAGTTCATTTATTATTATTTTTTTTACTCATTTATGTCAAATCACCTGATTGGTGGACAAATAAGAAGCTGACTTACTCTAAGGGCAACACTGTCATGACCGCAACCTTTTTAAAACTGATGCCATTAATCTGAGCATGTCATTAAAATTCAGGCGCTCTAAAATGTCCTGCGTGCCAGGGAGGGGGAACAACACACTCGCTGGTTTTAACCCTGTGCCGCCTAACATCCTCTCTAGAGCAGTGTTTCTCAATTTTTTTCTGAGGACCACCTAACAGAATCCCACTCTAACATGCCCCCCAAAAAACAACAAAATAGGAAGTATAAGCTAAATTTAAGTTTAATATGCAACTAATTTTTTAAACACAAATGCAATGCTATGTTCAGAAATTATTATATGATTTTTATTTCATTTGAACAAATAAATGTGAAATGAGTTACATCTTAATATGAACAACAAACTGCACATATGAAAAAAACTGCAATTAAACATACTGTAACAGCCAAGGTCCCACTTAATGTCATTCCAAAGAGCCCTTAGTTTTAAACTGAGGTGGTGGGTATATGAAGTCTATGGTTGTAACTATGGTAACAATAAAATGCTGAAAATTTTTTTGCCCTTAATGTCCAAAATCACTGAAATTACAGGGATTTTACACATGAAACAAAAACTAGTACATTACAAAACTAATAGATCTGTGGATTTTAGCTGCTTTCAGTTGACGCTTGATCCTTCTTTTGACTCCTCTTTGGTTTAGCCACTGATCCATTTTTACGTTATTAAAACAGAATGACAAGAACTGATATCACAGTTTTGCAAGTGCATTAAAAATCTACTTAAATAAGTGACGATTGTATAAACACTTGCCTAGTTTAGGTCATCTTTTGGCGGACCACTGGGGGGTCCGCGGACCACACTTTGAGAATTACTGCTCTAGAGCAAGGAAATGGCAGAGCCGCGCCTATTACGAGCTCATGTGCAAGGCAAAGTCAGAGTCATGTACAATACATGTTCAGGTGCTAGAAAGAGTCCATTCAGTGCGCATTCAGGTCTGAGCAATGTCCAAGATGCGCGCATTACAAGTCCAGGTTCGTACAAGAAGGAATCCGCGTGCATTACAAGCTAATCGCGCAATGTAAAGCCCACAAACCTTCTCATGCGAGGAAAAGCATGCAATGCGCATGTTAATGTGAGACTTTGATGATAATTGTATTAACTATCTGCAACTATTGTCATGAAATCCCGCTATTGGCAAAATGTCTGACGTCGATACACAATACTGTTGTCTGTCGGCACAACCCTAGTGTGCATCATGGATGTTTGTTTCATTTTTGATATTCTAAGCATGAATAATGCATCACAAAAGAATGCAATTATATGGCACTTTTGTTTTGCAATAAAAGACTTAAGATGTAATGAATGTACTTTCATATCTGAGTTGCCAAAGGTGTTCCTGCAACAGAGCTGCTTTATTTGTGGGAAAAGGCTTTTTAGAAATACATTCTGAGCTGGAAGAAGTAATAAAGTGCTCTATATTAACAAGAAAGACGCATATTAGCGCTCGGATTGCAGATGCGGTGCAGCTTGAAGCCAAAGGAGTCAGAACAGCGAGACACTTGAAAAAAATGAAACTTCAAAATGAGAAGAGGCTGAGCACAGCATGTTTGAATGCGCAGGGAAAAAAGCTTTTCAGCTGTTGTTGAACTCCACATTCACTTGGGCTAATTAGATTTTCAAAGCTCACAGTGTGGTATATTTGTCTCTAATCAAAATCATTCAACATATCAGTCTGTGTTGATATTCTGTGCAACAGCCATTACTGTCAGAGGTAATGATGTGATCACAGAGTGGAATCAGAGAAAACTCACTCTGTATCTTCTGCATAGATTTTAGCATAGATTTCATTTTTATCTATGAATAAGACTCACACTGCTGCTATGAAGCCAATTCCCTCTAGTTTTATTTTTATTAACCATGCCGAAATCAGTACCACTGGTCCAAGATCAGAAAAATCTAGTTGGAATTATTTATCAAAATTTTAGGAATATTGTACAGTCTAGTCAACAGTGTGGTATATATAACAAGGAACTGCATACTTGCATACATTGCAGGGCTCAACATAAAGGACTGCCTGTGCATGCACATACTGTACTGTAGCGTGCATGGTGTCTAAGGGGCTGTCCACACGGAGACGCGTATCACTGCATACGTATAAATTTGTTATCGTATTGGCGTTTCATCCACACGGATCCGGCAGTTTGGGAGACTGAATCCGCTATTTTTTGAAACCGGGTCCTAAAGTGGATAAATCTGAAACCGACACCCTTGGGGTTTCGTCTGTACAGCCAATCCGTATATTTTGTGAAGCGAAAACGTCATCACATCACGTGTCGGAAGCGTCACACGTAACAGCAACAACAATAACGGCGGATTACGTGATTGTGTTCGTGCTACAGAAGCTACTAAAGCCTACTAGCTTTTTTACAGCAAAATCTATTGCTTCTATGCAATTGTGGTGACCAACAAGCGATAATGGACAACACCATACGTTGGCTATGCGCATGCTCAAAGTCTTCTTCTCCGTGTATAGTGTATATCTGTGGCAGAATTACAGCGCCCCATACTGGTCCGGCATATATACTACACCGCTTTCAGTCGGTTTCAGTGGTTTCGTGTTTACGGATTATTTTTTTAGAGCAAGGAAAAAAAATGATCGGATAGGGAATGCACCGGCTTCGTGTGGATATAGCCTAAAAGGGTAGCAGATAACCCTTTATCTGGTCCACAGAACTTAATGGTGAGAAGTATGAATTAAGAACATTTTAAGTGCATCTAGAGACATATCAACACTGTATTCATATCATTGTGTTATTTATATTGGTTTGTTATCTTTCTAACAAACAAGAATCATTTGATATGAGTTCTTGATTTCCTGTGTACAGGACATTATTTTTCAATAATTCAATGGCCCGGAGTCAATTATTCTGCTTTTACTACGGTTACCACACCTCAAGACATCGATCACATGATATATTTAAAGGGATTCCTCCGGTTTTTGTACTTAAATCGCTATTGTGAGTAGGACTATTTCTTCCGCATCTCATCTAACAGCTCTTTTGCTTGTTCCAAAATGTCATTTTAAAGCTGGCAATGGAGGCTTGAGCCGTTTATAGCATTCTAATGCAGTTATTAATGAAGTTATTAGAAAGAGAGTGAGAGCGACAGAGACACAGAGAGTGAAAGAAAGAAAGAAAAAAAGGGAGCGAGCGAGTGAGAGAGAAAGAGACAGAGAGAGATTTTGTTAACAAGGCTAACTCTATGCGTCCCTAAACAGCATTGTTATTGCCTCAGAAAATTGTCTGTCATTTTGTTTTTGTTAGTCCGTTATTACAGTTAACTATGCAAAGTGATATGGAACTGTAATGCGGTCAAGAGAGCTGCTTGGAACTACGTTCACCCTGCGTTTCCCAGAAAATAATTGCACACCTGAGAACGTTCATCAGCCAATCAGATTCAAGCATTAAATGGACCCGTAGTATGTAGTATACTGTAAGTAAGGAATAATTGACGACAGGCCGTTGAATTATTTGGGAAAATAAAATTTTATATACCAGAGCAGACAGTCACACACACACACACATCCATGGGCACAAACACTGTTTTAAACAGTTTTCGTGTGCCTCAATAAACTTCCTTGCTCATAAAACCATCTGATAATCCCAATTGAAAGTGACATCCATATGCCCTTATCCCTTCGAAGATCGGAGCTCTTGGATGTAAACTTTCGAGCTAGTACCGCAATAATGTCACATCGGTTGGCAGTTAAAATACAATTGGCGAATAAAGCAATGAAAACAATCATTTTCTCTTTATCTGGAGCGTCTGTTTATGCGTTTCTCCTCCCCGAAGTGCCCTTAAAAGGATGCAAAAATTCTGTTTGGAACTGCAGGTAAGGACACTGGCTCACTATACATTGGGACACTTGATGACTTTTTTCTGGTGACGTGACTATTAAAACACGTTGTGAGATATCACCACTGATATTTATAAGCAGCACGCAGAAACATCTCTATGACTTATTAAAAGAACTTGTTACAATATAAAACACTTGATTATTCTTTTTTTTTGTGTGGTACTGACAAGAACAAAATCCAGTAATAAAGCGAGTGCTCGTACCGTTTTAAGATTAAATGGAAAATCAATAATATATAAATAAATTTGTATTAACTTTTACCTCCTGCCAAAACAATAACAAAAAGACTAAATATGAATAAAAGAAACAAGTAATAGATTCATGAGACCAAAAACTGCTGGTTTGATCAACATAAAACAAATTAATCTTATTTTTGACCATCAAACATGGATACATCAGCCAGTGGGAAATTATAAGAGTCCGAGAACAGGCTGTGGTCAGCGGGGTAGGTAAACACTAACGCCCGGATGCCGTGTCTGGATCTCACATCTGAGTCTTTCTAAGCAAATGTTCAAATAGGCGCTATCTTTACTTATCGACTGCAGATTTGTGACCAAGAAATGGTAATATTGAGAAACAGTTATACCATTAATTGAGTTATTATGACATTCAAAACAAACAGTTGTGGCTGAAGAGAGTAGTTCGCCAACAAAAGGCTTTTGTTGTTTCTAGTTTTCTTTCTCATACTTGTGTCGTCAACCTGTTGTATACACGCAATATCAGGGCTTGTGCCTCTGGCCTAATCACAGTTGTGATGATATTGAGCTATATCACACTTCTTCTTGAGTGATATTAATTAAATATTAGGGATGTAACGGTATCAAAAATTCACGGTACGGTAGTATTTCGGTATGATGCCCACGGTACGGTAATTATTGAAACATTTGCAGGAAGAAAAAAAAACAAATGAAGACTTGGGAAAAACTCCTGTCACAGGTAGGGGTGGACCCAGATGTAAATAAGGTCACGCCCCTTTCTCCACCTCGAGGAGATTCCCAAAGCCACCCCAATGACCAGACACACAAGGTAAGCATCAAATTAAAATATACTTTATTAAATTACTTAAAAATATTAAATAGGGAAGGGGAAAGGGGAACTTAAAATAACGGCCACTCTAGGCTCTCCTCCACAGCTCGATATCTCAGTGTTCACGTTGGCTCTCTTTCTCTCCACAGACGGCTGCTCTGCGCTGGTTACAGCTTCTAGGCAGGTATGGCTCTCTCCATAGCTCAATATCTCCGTGTTCACGTTGGCTCTCTTTCTCTCCACAGATGGCTGCTAGGATACAGGGACACAGCGAATCGTTCTCAAGACGTTTGCTCACCTCTGCGCTGATTACAGCTTCTAGGTAGGTATGGCTCTCTTTCTCTCCACAGTTCAGTATCTCCGTGTTCACGTTGGCTCTCTTTCGCACAGATGGCTGCTAGGATACAGGGACACAGTGAATCGTTCTCAAGACGTTTGCTCGCCTCTGCGCTGATTACAGCTTCCAAGTAGGTATGTCTCTCCTCACAGTTCAGTATCTCAGTGTTCACGCTGGCTCTCTTTCTCTCCACAGCTCTCACGACCCACTCACTTTCCTGTCAATCAGCAGACATAACAAGTTACATGGAAACTTACAGGGTGGCGAGCTTACGCTGGCTGGGTTCTGCAATGCGGCGATGTAGCAATGATTTGTAATGGGACGCCGGGGGCCAAGACCCTCTCGGCGAACTCGTTGATGAACAGAGGGGCGAGGAAGCCGCGCCGGCACACCGGGTCGAGCGCTGCCCTTTCCTCGAGACCCGTTGGTCAATCGAAAACTGGACCGGGGCGCCCTTTCGTCGAGACCTCGGGCCAGCGGATCTCTCCTGCCTCTACTCTGTGATGATAAAAGGACACAAGTAAGGTCACAATGATAGGTGCAGTACTCACACACACACTGCCACTTGCACAGTTCTTCGCCGCCACTCTGTATTTCTGTGAGACTGAAAACACACTACAGCATTATTATACAGGTTTTTCCTAGCGCCGTTCTTTCCTCTTCATCGCCCCGGGACGAGTGACTGAAAACGGGATTACGTCAAACAGGACACAGCACTCACACTGCAATACACGGCACTACACAGCACCACTTCAAGTGAAAATGTCCAAGGACTCACCCCACCACGCTCAGTGCACACAATAGACACCCGTCCTCTTCCACGTCGCTCTGGGCGAGAATAGGGAGATGGTAGATGGCTTAGCGTTCGTTTGCTATCGTTGCTGTAGCTGCTTTCCCACGAAAACCTTCGGCTCGCCCACCACGCTGGTACAGGGGTAGGGCCACTCGATCTCTCTTAAGAGCACTCCAACAATGTATCAATCAAATGTACACAAACACTCACTCCAAGGGATTTGGTTACTCACGATCTCTGTCTTTCTTCGTCCTAGGTTGTCTTCATGCCAATAGGAACTCCAGGTATCTAGACAGGGCGCTTTCCAGCCACCAACACCACTTTTCCCACAAATATATATACTCACAACTGTAAGTTTTCCTCTCCTTCCGTTTCTCCCAACAAATGTCAGTATCCGTCTAGTACTTCACCTATAAGGCCTTCGATGTCCTCATTCCCATCGATTTACGATCCACAACAACACAACAGTGGATAACATCAGCGATTTCGGGGTGCTCCTTTCAAAAGATCCACCGCTTTCCTTCCTTTCGCCTCCTATGGCTCTGTCCTCTCTCCGCTCGCTTTAGCGATCCCCGGATCAACAGAGCTTCGGGCTCTTCAGAAGGTGCGTGTCTTTGTATTGCCTTCGGCAAAGGAGCTCCCCCGTGTCACTCGCCTCTCGTGTCCATTGCGCTCGTGTGAATCGCCCCTCGTGTCTCCCCCCTCCTCTTGCTTTGTGTTCTTGCAGAGCTATTTATTCATTTCCCTCTCACACAGCCTCCAATCGCACTTCACTCGCTCAACTCTCTACACCTGTGGCTCATAAGCCCCGATTATGTTGCCCTGGAAACCAGGAAGTGAGACAGTCCGTCTTCGAATGCGGCCCGGTGGGAAACCTTCCGGGCGGAACCAAAACTTCCCTAACTTTGGTTCCGCCCTTAAAAAGATCGTCACCTTGTGACACTCCCATAAGTGTTTATTAAACAAGACTGAACATTACAATGTACAAAGTGTAGTGAAGTGTTTACAATTTTCATAAAAAGGACAAAAAATTAAGTTTCATTTTAGTTTGTCGACTTTAAACAACTCCCAATCAGTCAGGTTTTACGAATTGAGTGACTCCCTCAATTGACCTAGTTTTAATTATTATTAAAATTAATGCTAATGCTTGGTACTCCTATGAAAGCAACGGTTGTGATTGTAGAATTAAGAAAAGATGATGGGTTTTAAGATGGGTCAATTCCTGAAAACAAAAACAACCCAGTAAAAAATGAAAATTGCTTACTTATTGTAGCTGGACTTAGAGCTGAGGTCAGCTCACTTAATACAGGGGCGCGTTTCCCAATCGGAAGTCTGCAGCCTCTATGGGTCGCATTTGTAGGCTGCATACGTAACCGTCTTATTTCAAAATATCAACATTTTTCAAGTTGACTATTATTCTTATTTAATCGTATATTATTGTAACACGCTTATGACTTGCGAATGTAATACTCAGTTAACTTAAATACACCAGGCGTTTAATGACGGATGCAGCCTGCATATGCGACCTAAGGAGGCTGCAACCTTCTAATTGAGAAGGTTTACTTGACCGGAAAAAAACTACACGTGTTGCCCGGAAGACCTTACGTTTTACCGATCATGTGACCACGGTGGTACCGGGAAAATCTTCTACCGCAATACCACGAAATTTATAATACCGTTACATCCCTATTAAATATATATAAAGTTATAAGAAATAATTAAAAAGTACCATCACACAGCAAAATCACCAGTGTTAAATGTACACTTCTGGTGTATATATGGGTACCACCAGACCTGTGTGTGCTGTGCAGGAATGTTTTGGGAATTGAATAATGTGGTCTAGGTGTGTGTGTGTGTGTGTGTGTGTGTGTGTGTGTGTGTGTGTGTAATAATCACAGTGGCTGACTCTGTACTCTCCTGTAATTTCAGCAGATGTTTAATCTCTCTCCAGAGGAGCTAGATATTGCTCATGCTGAACATTATCAGATCTGCAGTCCCTCTCCCCACCTGGGCACTGGAGGTTAATGAAAAATCAAACTTGGCAGCATGTGTCCTATGGCCCATTGCTGTATCTCACAGCGTTATTTCTCCTACACAGAGACATATCCATCATCGTCTCCTCCAATTCATTGAAAATCCTTGTCCATTTAAGAATTCGCTGTCATACACATTCACAAACTCTTGTATGCTGCACATTAAAGTGAGGTTAATGGTTCTGCATGTTTTGCCAAAGCTATAAGGTAGCTCACTCTCCCGAAAATGTGACTATGCATATCATTTGAATACTATTACTGTATTTTTATTCAGAACTTAACAAATGCCAAATATATACCTGTTGAATGATAATGCGTAAAATAACCCCACTTAAAAACAAAACAGTTACACTGTAGATTTTGAGTGGAAAAGCCATGTTTTAGACCAGTGTTTCCCAAACTGGTTGGCGGCACATGTTTACAGGAAGCCGGTGTAGCGATTTAAGGGGCTCGACTTGTATGTAAAATTTCGATACTTGCATGTCTGTGGTGCAAAGCAGGGTCCAAGTGCGTTTGAAAGTCTTAGATTTTTAGATGGAAGAGGGTGGTTTGCTGGTTCTTGGAGAATCTCAAGACAGAGTCCAGTTTCAGTTTCCAATAGACATTTGTCCATGTTGTCTGTGTGCAAACCAAGAGTCCAGGTCCCTTTTGAATGATGTCTTGAGGTGTTCAGATGTGTGTTGGTAGTTTTCTGATTTCCTGAAGATCCACAAAGTTACCAAATCCCTTTTGGTCACAAACTCACAGAACAAAGGAAATACCAGGCTTTAAGGCCGTGCTAAAGCCATTGACCCCCCTCAAAGGGAGGATGCTGGAGACCCCACTTGATGGGCACAGAGAATAAACCAATCAGAGCTGATAAGGAGAGAGTCTCTTTGTCCCCTTAAATGTTAATTTTTGATCTTTATGGAATCCTGGCCCATTTGCAAAATATCAGTTAAGATCGTTGAATAAAGAGTATGAACTGTACCGTTTTACACTTATCAGCTTGCTCTCAAGCTTCAAAAGGAGTCGTAAATGTCCAACCGAGATTTTTGGGCTGTTAATGCTTTTGGGGGAGTATGAACCTTCTAGAAACAGACCAGGCTCTGGCCCTTTGATGTTGATATCAGGAGACCAGCCCCACGCTGTCCATATAGCTATCCTGCGATCCAAGTTTTAGATATGATCCAGTTATGGTACTTTCATACCTTATACCAAGTCAAAGTAAAGAAGCTAAAACATTCTACAGTATTATGTTAAATAATTGTGTGCTTGTCAACGTTATAAGAAAATCAAAAGTAAAGATGTGATGTGCGGTGGCATTGTTTAATGTTGCGAAGACGATGTGAGTTGCGATAAATATTTTCTATTTTTTCATGTTTTAGGGGCCATTCACATGTCGCGCCTAAAAACGCGTGGAAAACGCTAGACACGTAGGTTATTGTCACATGATCTGCACGCTGTGCTTGTGTAATTATGAAAAGTTAAAATGTTTTTGAAAAGCCTGGAAAAACGAGCGCGTCGCACCGCGTGCGAGTCGCGACTGCGACACTTCCAGAGCGCACATACTGCGCGCCTACATTTGAAATAATGAACTTGAGGACGCACACAGTACCTGTGTTTGCGGCGTCATCTCTCTTAAATCCAAAATAATTCCGTGATATAGCTGAAGTGCTTTTCCTTTTCACCACAAGGTCTTCGTCTGACAATACATTTTCCTCACTCTTCTCTCCTTTCTCCGCCATAGTTTTTTGCTAACAGGCACAGCGTCGCAACTGACACCTCACAAATCAATCTGAGCGTAGCTGACTTGGGGGTTCCCCTGATTGGCCTAAAAGCATGAACGCGCAAACCATCCGTGCGTCCCAAACTGCCTACTTCCATACTATATAGTATGCAAACAGTACGAGAAGTAGTGCTTTTCACCAACTATCTAGTATGGAAGTATGCGGTTTGGGACGCAGGGCATGTCTTCAGGACTAAACGTGATTGGTCAAACGTTTATTACATGTGCTTACCATTTTCCCTTCATTCATCGCGTCAAGGCTGTCTGTTGCGATGTGTTCATCGCGTGAGTTCATATCGCGATGACGATGAAAATCCGATGTATCGTTCAGCCCTACTAGGTACCCTGCTTAACGATTGGCCCACCCTATTGCACTATACACTGTGGCCAGCAGATTTTTGGGCTTTTAAAATATTCCAGTTAAAATCCTGACCTGTCCTCAGAAATGACTAAATGTTACTTGATTACTCCACTTGTTGATAATTTTTTATCTTTGCTTATTTTTTATTTTTCTTGTCGAATATTACTATCGTTTCGCTACATAAGACCCTTATGCATTATTTGGAGATCGTTTAGAGCCCTTTGAAGCTGTGTTGAAACTGCAATTTTAAACTGCATTGAGTGTGAAATCTGTTGGGGTCTAATAAAAATCTATTAAATTGAGAAAAATCCTGGAATATTTTCCTCAAAAATCTTAATTTCTTCTCGACTAAACAAATATAGACATAAACAACTTGGATGACATGGGGAAAGGGGGAAATATAAGGATTTTATTTTTGTGAAAATGGAGTAATCCTTTAAGACCCTTGTCAAACATGTTATTCAAAGTCACAATGTCAAATGTAAAAGAATAAGTTAGATATACACTCCCTGACAAAAGTCACTTGTGTACAAATTGACCTGAAGTGCCACTAAAATACATTTCTAATCAAGATTTGTTTTCAAGAAATGGCTCATTTTAATCCCAACAGCTTTTGTAAAAATGTTTCAGTTCAAAACGAAATTCAAAAAGTGTCAAAAAGTATTCTAATATTCACAGCTTGGTAAAGCCCATTGAGTCAATTTTTGCTATGTGTTGTCGCCTTGTCATATGAGCTTCATCTGTGACTAATAATGGATCAATTAGGTCTCAGGTGTGTATAAAAAGAATCCCAGTACACTAGACCTTCACATCAACTGCAACTAGAGCTCTGCAAACATGCCTAAGATTCATCCTGAGACTGGAGACGTTTTTGACAAGCCCAGGTCAGGCAGACCCTGCAAGACGACTGCTCGAGAGGACGAAAATCCAAAATTTGTTGGCACGAAAATCCAAGGGCAGCCCATTTTCCACTGCAACCGAGCTCCACAAGACCTGGTCACCTGCTGAAGTCCCTGTGTCAACCAGAACAATTTGTCGGATTCTGTCTCGAAATGGCCTCCATGGTCAAATCAGTGCCCATAAGGCACCTTAGGGCACACTCAGATTATCCAAACCAAACCAAACCATGCCCCAGCGCGGTTGTCACCCCTCCCTACTTCCCCAGGTGCATGCACTCACACCACAGCCTTCCGCGCCTGAGCCCAAGTGAGCCGCGATCCGGCCCACCTCTGCAACCTGGCCGCGGCGCGATTAACCAATCTGTGCCCGGGCGCGGAACAGAGCGATCACACTTGTCAAACAAACCAGGCTTTGGGGGTCAAACGAGCCCGAGCGCGGTTTGGTTTGGATAGTGTGAGTGCGCCCTTACTCTCATTGCTCCCTGGGCGCTGGTATAGCTGAGTTTTGTGATTTTTTTATTGCCTCTTTTTAAACCCGTTTTCCTAAAAATTCCGTTCTTAAAAAAACACAGCTATCAGCAGACTTCAGATAGCCATAACTCTAAAAACAAACAGTGCTAAATAGCACTAAAAGTGGTTCTTGGCTCGTTATCATATGGCCATATAGCACCAATGAATTACTGTGTATAGCACCTGTGTAGAACCATATTGTGCTATGTAGAACCATATGTGGTGCTATACAGTAGTGGTGCTATATCACACCCGTATGGTTCTTTATATGTGCTATAGCACTAAAAATGGTTCCTCTATGATTAAAACCAGCACCCAGGGAGCAATGAGAGAAAGGTGCCTTGCTCAAGGGCACGACAACCGAACCAGCAACTCTCAGGTTACAAGCCTGACTCTCTTTCCACTAGGCTACAACTGCCCCATAATTGCAGAATAGTTGATAGTTTACTGCTTGAATGTCACATACACCAAGGCTTACTAGTATAGTAAAAACGTACTACCAGTTGACACATTCTTGCCATCCTAAAGTTTACACCGTAATACTACCCAGCCCTGCTACCCATGATTTTTTTCCTGTGACAAAAAATACATTTTTCTATCTTCTGTTCAACTCCGTCTCCAGACTGAAATTATTTAACCCTCTCTATACCTCATGACCTATATGATAGCAGATTGGAAAACACTTCCATCATCTTCATTTTGAAATCATTATGATGGCCGGCACTGTTTATTTCACAGATATGAGATGGGCTTTCTGATCTCATACTCTGGGCACATGGCAAATGATGCGGTTGATCAGTACACAATGCTTCCTGCTCCACTGGACATGTCTTTCCTGCTATCGTTTGAACTCTTAATGTGCCGAATGGTCTCAGCCGGGTTTGTGTTTGTGATGTGAAGCAATGCTCTGATGTGTAGATGTTCTCATTAGCTGGACCTACTGCAGATGATTTATTTTTCAGATAATGGTGGATCCTGCAGTCGGCCTCCAGTGGTTTTAGAATATGACTGTTTTTATCTTTTATTACTATTGTATTTTTTCTTCGTCCCTTAGAAACAACATTGGAGAGATGAATTTCAAGCTAGTATTTTATTTAGACATTGTGCTGTCATTGCTTAGACTCACGTCCAGATTGCGCGTGATGTTTAGACACAACAACCTTCTCATTTCTGTCCCCTTTGAGACTTATACCCATTCGCTCGCAAACATCGGCCAGCCTGATCGAATTGGTCTCGACAGCTGCACAAAAGGCTAATTTGATCCATCCTTGTCACCGTGAGCAGCGTGTTTATTGGAGCCTTTAGCTAGCTTGGTTCAATCTCACTTCTGCTGATGCTTACTGTAGGCCATTCAGAGAAGGATTCTATTGAACAAACAAAGCATAGCCAGCCATCGCAGCTGATAGACAGAGCTCTAAACATTCAAAACGGCTCTGAGGGGGAAGCTATAAAAATGAAAGCCCTCGCAATAGGGAACAGCACCGCTAAATGACATAATTAGATAGCAGTGCTGGCATTGCATAAAACATCTGCTTGCTTAACTGTAGTAAAAAGATTAAGAGTGATGAAAAAGGGAGAAAAGAAAATCACAGAGAGAACAATCGTGCCTGGTGCGTGCTTAAAAGACCTTTACTTTGCTGTAAACACACATTATTTATTGTAAGACATAAAGGCATTATGGGTAATATGTTTGGTATGTTAGTGTTATATGTTTTTTAAGGACAATGAGGACATATTGGCCATACAGTTGTTTTGCTTGTTACAGTACGGCATACAGGAGTCAAAATGCTGATATATAACCGGAAGAGCACACTTTATTGTTTGACAAAGGATACACATTTAGCAGGGATTCTTCAAGTGACCTTTTAGTGACAATATAGGAAAGGCAGCAATATGCAACTGTGTTTTTGAAAAGCTGTCCACAGCCAACACAATTTCTTATCTTGCATTCAATTCTTTATTCATTTTTCATTTTTTCTGTACAGGTACAGACAGCCTGTTAAAGGAATAGTTCACCAAAAAAGGAACATTTTGTCATCATTTACTGACCCTTATGTTGTTTTAAACCTGTATGTGTTTTTTTTATAACACAAAAGAAGATATTTTGATAAATAATAGTAAGCACACAGCTGCAGTAACCATTGACATCCCTAGTAAAAAAAACAAATATTATGGAAGTATTGTGATAAATGATAAAGATATTTTGATAAATGATGGTACTGTAAGCACAGCAGTTGAAACCCATTGAAATTCAATAAAATTTTATCAAAATATCTTTGTTTGTGTGTTCTTTGGAAAAAAATATTCATACAGGTTTAGAACAACGTGAGGATGAGAAAATGACAACAGAATTTTCATGTTTGGTGAACTATTCCTTGAAGGGGACTTCTTATAAAAATCAGACTTTTTTCATGTGTAAGTGTTATTATTGGGTCCCCAGTGCTTCTATCCACCTGGAAAAGATGATAAAGAACAACCCAGTAACTTCGTTTTGGTACACCATTGTCTGCAGGCATGTGAAAAAACAAGTCATTGAAATGTGGCTCCCCTTGTGATGTCAGAAAGGGATCTTATTATAATAAAACCACCCCTTAATCTGCAACTATTCAACAACGGCACTGCCATTTAGTCCAGATAGAGAGAAATTCATTAACAGCACAATTAATTTTCCATTTCAACAAACCACCATTATGGCGATTAGTATTTGCCTTTCATCAGCTCATCTGCATTTAAAAGGACACAACCAAAAACGGAAAATTTTTCTTACACCTACAAAGTGGCAATTTTAACATGCTATCATCAATTATCTATATGATATTTTAAGCTAAAACCTCACATGAGTACTCTGAGGACACCAAAGATTTATTTGACATCTTTAAAAATGTCCCCTTTAAAAAAACAACATCATAAACATAGCTTTATATTACATTTATAGTGAGAAAATCTGGGTTTTATTGTTATTTATATATGTCTATGTGAGGTTTGAATATGTTTTAAGACAAGCTATGTGCAAATTCATCATTCAACACCATTGCCGAGTATTTTCTTTATAAAATTAAAGACCATCATTCCTGCGGTTTAATATCGCCTCGGTTTCCATTAATTCCAATCATATCAACACGGTTGAACGCGTGGATCAGTAGTTCGAGTTATTAATATTATGTATGGATGCGCATAGACACTGCGTTTTAGCTGTATATATACAGTATAGAGTGCTGTAACCTGTTAACATCAGCGCCTAAAGATTAGTGCTACAAACCCACAGTTCACATTAGGGCTGCTTTAAAGCTGCTGAATGTAGCATCTATTTACTATTTATCTATATATATATATAATATATAATAATATATAATATATATAATAATATATATATATATATATATATATATATATATATATATGGTCTGAGGTAGTGCGAAATAGCTGTGCTATTGAGTAGAGGCAGGAACTAGTTTGCATATTAATAGATCCGCGTATACTAAATGAGGCAAGTGTGTCGAATTACATTCAAGCTGTTTTAAAGCATGAAGAAATTAGTGTGACAGGTAAAACTTTTAGATATGCTATCAAAATGCTTAAAGATACGTTTTAGGGCTGTCAAAATTAACGTGTTAATAATGCGTTAACGCAGATTCATTTTAACACCACTAATTTTATTAATGGGCGATTAATGCAACGTGCAATTTTTGCTTGGTCTAGCCCTTGACCTCCCTAGCTTTAACTGATAAAAATTTCTTGACTACAGGGAGACTTTAAGTGCCCAAAACCTTGTTTTTCTGAAGTCCACCACTGAGTAAATTCCTTGAAAATTATTAACTGTTCTAATTTTATAGCCATTTCACTGATTAATAAAACAATAAATCATACACGGAACAAAATTGCTGTCATCCTTGTCATTCACATGACTATAATGAGAGACATTGGTCTGTGTTTCTGTTGTAAAATCTCCATGTCTATCTGTGGTAATTTTATATAATCAAGAATGCTAAAAATACACAATCATTTACTGATGTTAAATGTAGGTTTAATATATGCAAGTCATTTGCTGGGGTCATAGTTTAGCTCTTGATAAAAGGCAGTGTGTAACAGTTGTGAAAAATGCATTTCTACACCAAAAATAAAAGCATGTAGACCGAGCTGTAGCGAGAAAAGGGCACAACCTAAGCTGTTCATAGCGTGTTTGCACTTGTTAAACACTATAAAGAACATATACTGTTTTGTGTGTTAACATGTTTGTGTACTTTGACAGATTGCTTGTGTTGTTTAATGCACTTGATAGATGTTTTTCTCCAGCATGTACATTATATTTACTGTTATGTTTTTGTCTACATTTTTTAAATTTAAAGAAGAATTGCTTTTTTTTAAAGAAAAGCCAGTTTTAACAGCAAGTCAGTAGCAGTTAAAAAAAAGTAAATTATACTGTAGTAGAAATACCGAACAAGTCCCAATGCATACAATTGCCTGTCAATCAAAAAGCAACAGAGAAATAAGATAAAATAGTTGTTGTTGGATGTTAAATGTAAGTTTTATTATAGATCTTACAACACTTTCGTAAATAAATGTGCAAAAGCTGTCAATTAAGTGGTTTCCTTTAAAAAAGAACATTTGTACATAACAGGTGCATATTAGTACTTGAAAGGTACATACTAAAAGACAGATATTGGGATATCTGTATCTAAATGATATATATTATGACCATTTTAAAAGTGAAAGTCTAAGTGACAATTTGTGTACCTTTATTTCTGACAGTATATAAAATGGAAATCCAACTTGTAATGCAACAGTAGATTATTTTTTTCATAGAATTTCTAATTTAGTAATTTTAAGTGTCCTGCTATGTTAAAAGTGTGGATGAAATTGTATTTTCTTTCTTTCTTTTAATTTAGATTTATTTTAACTTTTATTGGACATGCTGTTCTTTGCCTAGCTTTCACATTTGTATACTGTTTGTATACTTGACAATGTATTAACACAATTATTATAGCCCTAAAATAATGAAAGTTGTCATTATCGCAAGAACACAATATTGCTCTTACTGTATATTTTTGCTGATTTATCATTTTGTCTTATGAGTGACCCATTACATGGTTCTGTTTAGGAAGCAGAGCAGGTAGCTGTGGTGGTTGTGGCAGTTCTCTATTGACTATTTTTAATTAGGAAGCACATTGTACAGCGAGCCACCACATTTCATTTTCCAGCGGTACACAGTGCCAAAGCTACCAGTACCTGGTTTAAGGACCATGGTGTCCCTGTACTTACAGTAATTGGCCAGCAAACTCACCTGACCTTAACCCATAGAAAATCTATGGGGTATTGTAAAGAGGAAGATGCAATATGCCAGACCCAACAATGCGGAAGAGCTGAAGGCCACTATCAGAGCAACCTGGGCTCTCATAACACCTTAGCAGTGCAGACTGATCGACTCCATGTAATGCCGCATTACTGCAGTAATTCAGGCAAAAGGAGCCCTAACTAAGTATTGAGTGCTGTGCATGCTTATACTTTACAAGTTCCTACTTTTTAGTTGTCCAAGATTTCTAAAAATCCTTTTTTTGGATTGATCTTAAATAATATTCAAATTTTTTTGAGATACTGAATTTGGGACTTTTCTTAGTTTTCAGTTATATCATCAAAATTAAAAGAAATAAACATATAAAATATATCACGCTGTGTGTGATGAATGAATATAATATACAAGTTTTACTTTTTGAATGAATTAGTGAAATAAATTAACCTTTTCATGATATTCTATTTATATGACCAGCACCTGTAAATACTTACACTATATAAGGATAAACTATAATAATGTCATTTGTTTATATAGGTAGCAAAATTTTATAATTATTGTGTTTCATAACCTTAATGATACATTCGTTCTGTCTTCCATTTGGATAGCAAAGCAATATTCAAAGAGTGCTGATAATATTTAAAAAAAAAATAACACTAGACATTCACTGTTTTTGACACAGTTGTATTTGGGAACTTGGGGAGATGTAATTAAGTTAAAAACAAACAGATATTTTTAAGTTAAAGCACTGGTAATTTGTGTTCCTTCAGGATTGCTTAAAGTAAGCTTTCTTACACCAGCAAGCAGGCAACTGGAAATGAAAAGCCAGAGTGGAGCTGGCACAGAGTGATTAAAATGCTTTGAGCTGGAAAAAGAAGTTCCACCACATACTCTGTTGCAGACAGGCTGTCAGCATGCTTTAACGCTGTGATTATTGTCTGTAAAGAAGGAATATACAAACTAAAATATGAGTAAATATTAGCCAAACATTATCTGATCTCATTGTATTTTGTTTCTCTGTTGTGTTTCTCTATATTTTTTGGTGTAGGTGTATGATGGCACATGAGGTCTTAAAAGTATACTTTACAGTATACAATAAGTTCACAAAGCTTTTATGTCTGTTAAATTGATGCTATTCGCACTATACTACAGCAGAAGAGCAAGATTAGAAACACTGAATTGCTGTCCTTTACTCTATGATGGGTGTCTTTTATGCTTTATATATATATATATATATATATATATATGTATATATATATATATATATATATATATAGACACACACACACTTAAAATAGCTGCATGTGTTGCTGCTAGGAGGAGCCATCGCAGAGATGAGAGCCATGATATTTTTTATTTGCTTGAGAAAATAAAGAGGAGTCATGAGAAGTCACACAATACCAAAAAAATTCTCGTTACAATTCCTTGTTTGTCCTTTTTAATATATTATGACTTTAGTAGCTGGGTTTTCACACTTCACATTGTCAGCTGGAATGTCCTTGTGAGTGGTGGACAGAGCATTTGGCTGCAATACGCAATCTCACCACTAAAATCTACACACAGCATCATTAACACTTTCCTCGCCATTGACGAGTTATCTCGTCAATTAAGGGGAACATTTGCATGAAAAAAAAACTTGCTTCTGGTGAGTTTTTGTGGTAATTTGTAATACCGCAGGAGCAAAAAATTATTTATTCATTTTACACTCTGTGTATGTTTTGATAATCATTTTCAATCTGATCTCTAACAAAATTCATAAAATGCAATTATTTCAGCTTTTTGCTAAAAAAATATTTTTGAAGAAAAATACCCAAATTTAAGAGATTATATACAGAAAAAAATAAAGATAGGATGAAACTGTTTTTCTTCCCCATTTTGTTTGTTTGTCTGAAAGCAGAGAATATATATTTTTTTAGTTGATATATTTGTATGTTTATATATTTTTAGAAGAATTTTTTCCTGGAAGGCATTTGGTGAAACTTTTGTGAAAATCACAAAAAATGCTTGCAGGCAACTTAAAAAAAAGGCTGGCGAGGAATGAGTTGAAAGAATTCAAATAACGGTTACTTTGCAGTCAACATAACAGAGGAGAACTTTGTCTGTGATCACTAGTGATTGATTTATTTGTAACCATTAGTGCCATTTTTCAAGACAAGACTTTTCTCGTACTACTTAGGTAATTGTTTGAGTGTCTGTGACACGAATAAACATTTATTGTGCCCTCTTAGTAGCTGCCTGTGTGAGAGAAACCCACTCACCCAGCGTGTCTCACTGTCAGCGGGGGGTAACATCACTGATGGTTTTAAAACAACAAATATTGCAGATTTTATGGCTGAATCAGTTAAAGTATAGCTACAGCTGTCCTGCGGGTAAAGCATGGTGTCAGCAATGTCAAAATCAAAAGTTTGATTCTCAGGGAAAACACATAAACACATTAAAAAATATTCCCCTAAAAAGCATTGTTGTTTTGGATAAAAGGTTTTTTACCAAATTGTGTGGCCATTTTGTGGTGCTCTCAAATCTGTTTTGTGGCAGCGCTACAGATATTATCTGTATTAGTATCTATACAAATACTAATGCGTGTATGTGTAGTGGCCAAAAATGTCTGTTGTCTATTCTGTATGCGTTAGCTCAAGTTGAACTCCCAAGTCTACCTGATGCCAGATTGCACTATTGTTAAATATTCATTTACCAATAGTTGACTTTTGAATGTTAATAAGTAAGGGTGTAAATCACAATATACAATATACTGTAGGTTTTGCTCTGCCAGCTATGCAATTTTGCTGATAGATCAAACACTTTTTCAATTAGTTTACGATTCATTTTAATTCATTTATCAATATTTTTATTTACGTGCCTAGTTAGGCAGTTACATATTTACTTACAAATGCAACCAAACTATATAGCATGGACATTTAATTAAACTTTGAAAATGACACAATTTCTGTCCCAATTACAACAACAAACTAACAAAAAATACACTTTTTTAAAATAAAGAAAAATAAATAATGTCCCATAAAATCAAGCCTATTATAGCAACAGTCAACTGATGTTCAGGAAAGAGGACCGTGCATTTTGCATGGACAATATCACCTGCAATGCTAAACACACGCTAGCCTTCTGTCTATTTCAATGTGTTATCACTGCTACAAGCGCTTTGTTGCTGCATCGCATTCACTTGCTGATGCTAGCAGATGAAAATTAACAAAAATGCGCACTTTGCAGGAAATGCGTAGATGGACGTTACGTCAAGGAATGAGGACGCAGAGAGTGTCAAGATTTTTTATGTGTGGCATTGATGCATCAAATCGTTAGGTATAAAAAGGAAGTATCAATCCATATCGATGTATTCTTACACCCCTATTAATAAGTAAGCGCCAAATGAATTTATCTTATATCTTATACCTGTTATTTAGAATGTGGTAGAGGTGCCAAATTGTCCCTCCCCCAACCGGTGTCTGGATTAACTTGTCTGAATAAACTTGTGTATGAATTAACCAGTTCTCGCCATGAATATAGCCATAGATGCTTGAATGGCGTAAAGAATACAGAAAGAACTAGATATGCAATTCCCAAGGAATTACCAGTGCATGAAAATGCAAAAAGTTGATTGCCAGAAATGTAAAAGAAATTTAGTCTAGTAGTTTACCTGGCTGTTGACATGTTTTAGTGTGAAGCTAGCATGATTTAAAAAAGTTATCATGATGAAATATGATGCTAGCATGATTAGCATGATTCAGCATGACGTTAGCATGATGCTAGCATGATTAGCATGAAGCTAGCATGAAGCTAGCATGACTAGCATGAAGCTAGCATGATGCTAGCATGATTAGCATGAAGCTAGCATAAAGCTAGCATGATTAGCATGAAGCTAGCATGATGATAGCATGATTAGCATGAAGCTAGCATGATGCTAGCATGATTAGCATGAAGCTAACATGATGTTAGCATGATTAGCATGAAGCTAGCATGATGCTAGCATGATTAGCATGAAGCTAGCATGATGTTAGCATGATTAGCATGAAGCTAGCATGATGCTAACATGATTATCATGCTGCTAGCATGATTAGCATGATGCTAGCATGAAGCTAGCACGATGCTAGCATGAAGCTAGCAGGATGCTAGCATGATTAGCATGAAGCTAGCAGGATGCTAGCATGATTAGCATGAAGCTAGCACGATGCTAGCATGATTAGCATGAAGCTAGCACGATGCTAGCATGATTAACATGAAGTTAGAACGTTGCTAGCATGATTAGCATGAAGCTAGCACGATGCTAGCATGATTAGCATGAAGCTAGCACAATGTTATCATGATAAACACGAAGCTAGCATGATTAGCATGAAGATAACACGATGCTAGCATGATTACCATGAAGCTAGCACGAAGCTAGCATGACTAGCATTAAGCTAGCATGATGCTAGCATGATGCTAGCATGACGTTAGCATGATGCTAGCATGATTAGCATGAAGCTAGCATGAAGCTAGCATGACTAGCATGAAGCTAGCATGATGCTAGCATGATTAGCATGAAGCTAGCATGATGCTAGCATGACTAGCATGAAGCTAGCATGATGCTAGCATGACTAGCATGAAGCTAGCACGATGTTAGCATGACTAGCATGAAGCTAGCACGATGCTAGCATGATTAACATGAAGCTAGCACGATGCTAGCATGATTAGCATGAAGCTAGCACGATGCTAGCATGATTAGCATGAAGCTAGCACGATGCTAGCATGATTAGCATGAAGCTAGCACGATGCTAGCATGATTAGCATGAAGCTAGCACGATGTTGGCATGATTAGCATGAAGCTAGCACGATGTTGGCATGATTAGCATGAAGCTAGCACGATGCTAGCATTATTAGCATGAAGCTAGCACGATGCTAGTATGATTAGCATGAAGCTAGCACGATGTTATCATGATTAGCATGAAGCTAACACGATGTTAGTATGATTAGCATGAAGCTAGCACGATGTTATCATGATTAGCATAAAGCTAACATGATGTTAGTATGATTAGCATGAAGCTAGCATAATTTGCATGAAGCTAGCATGATGCTAGCATGATTACCATGAAGTTAGCATGAATTTAGCATGAAATTAGCATGATCCTAGCATTATTAGCATGATGTTAGCATGATTAAGATGATGCTAGCATGACTAGCATGAAGCTAGCATGATTTAGCATGAAGCTAACAAGATTTAGCATGAAGCTAGCATGATTTAACATTAAGTTAGCAAGATTTATTATAAAATTAGCATAAAGCTAGCATGAAACTAGCACGAAGCTAGCATGACTTAGCATGAAGCAAGCATGAAGCTAATATGACCCAAAGACCCAACCCCCATGTCTCTATGATGTCCGGATCCAGAGATATAAGGCTTTGTTTATTATGTTGCTAGGCTGCTCATATTTGGTTGCTAGGGGCGTGGCTTAATACCTCAATAAGGATGGTGAGAGACTGATTGGATGCCTGAGTAAAATGAGCCCACCCCCATGTCTCTGTGACACTGTGCTGCAAAGATATCCATCTGGGCATTTTATAATGGCAGTCTATGGGAGATGTTGCTAGGGTGCCCAAAATGGTTGCTAGGGGCGTGGCTTGATAGCTCAATAAGGATCCTAAGGGACTGATTGGATGCCTGAGTAAAATGAGCCCACCCCCATGTCTCTACGACACTGCGCTGCAAAGATATCCCATCTGGGACGTTTTTATTTCCTTATATGGGCATGATTCCTGCCCCATTATAAGTCTATGGGGAAATTTGGGGGCCTCTTACACCCCAGGGGTACAACTTACACCCCATTGTGAGGTATGTTCTTACAGAGCCTGCCAGCCTCTTCAAATGTGGCAAGTCACAAGTTTCTGTGAAATTCTAGGTCTGAGCTACGACTCGTCAAAGTTTGTCTCCATGTTAAGTCAATGGGATTTTTCGGCTGCTTTTTCGCCCCTGGGGCGAAGACCGTACCCCCGATCGCTTATAAAAGTCATAGCCCACTATTCCCGAATAGTCCGCACGTTTGAGAGTTTGAATGAAGTTTCTAAGTTAAGCGGTTCGAGCCGTATTAATTGCCGAAATTTGGTTGGAAGAATAATAATAATAACTAGATAGGTACATTTCCTGAAGAAAATGTGAAGTGGTGCTTGCCGTGGCAAATTTCGAGGGACAATTTATGATTGTACTCCAAGCCAAAAGTAAAACGGTCCACCCCAGTGTCTCTATGATGTTCTGATGCGGAGATATAAGGCTTTGTTTACTCTGTTGCCAGGGTACTGTATTTGGTTGCTAGGGAGAAAATTGGCATCCACCAGTGATAACACTCCAAGTCACGAGTAAAACGGTCCAACCCCCGTGTCTCTACGATTTTCTGATGTGGAGATATAATGATTTGTTTATTCGGTTGCTAGGGTGCTCATATTTGGTTGCTAGGGGCGTGGCTTAATACCTCTTGGCATCCACTACTGATTTCCCTCTGAGTCACGAGTAAAACGGTCCAACCCCCGTGTCTCTACGATTTTCTGATGCGGAGATATAAGGCTTTGTTTATTCGGTTGCTAGGGTGCTCATATTTGGTTGCTGGGGGCGTGGCTTAATACCTCTTGGCATCCACTAATGATTACCCTCTGAGTCACGAGTAAAACGGTCCAACCCCCGTGTCTCTACGATTTTCTGATGCAGAGATATAACGATTTGTTTATTCCGTTGCTAGGCTGCTCATATTTGGTTGCTATGGGCGTGGCTTAATACAACTTGGCATCCACTAGTGATTACCCTCTGAGTCATGAGTAAAACGGTCCAACCCCCGTGTCTCTACGATTTTCTGATGCGGAGATATAAGGCTTTGTTTATTCGGTTGCTAGGGTGCTCATATTTGGTTGCTAGGGGCGTGGCTTAATACCTCTTGGCATCCACTAATGATTACCCTCTGAGTCACGAGTGAAACGGTCCAACCCCCGTGTCTCTACGATTTTCTGATGCGGAGATATAACGATTTGTTTATTCCGTTGCTAGGGTGCTCATATTTGGTTGCTAGGGGCGTGGCTTGGGAGTGGCCAATGATGTGGCAAGTGATTACACTCCGAGTCACAAGTAAAACGGTCCAACCCCCGTGTCGCTACGATGTTCTGATGCCGAGATATAACTGTTTGAATTTTATGTTGCTAGGGTGCTCAAAAGTGGTTGCTAGGGGCGTGGCTTAGTAACTCTGCAAGGGTCCTGAGAGGCTGATTGGATGCCTGAGTAAAATGAGCCCACCCCCATGTCTCTGTGACACTGTGGTGCAAAGATATCCCTCTGGGCATTTTGTAATGGCAGTCTATGGGATAGGTTGCTAGGGTGCCCAAAATGGTTGCTAGGGTAACATTACAACCCCATTGCGGGGGACGTCCTGACAGAGTCTAGCACCCTCTTCAAATTTAGTAACCCTCATGCTTCTACGAAATCCTCGCTCGGACCTGTGACCCGTCAAAGTTTTTGCAATGTTAAGTCTATGGGATTTTCCCCCATTGACTTTTCATTGGGCATTTTTGGGCACCTCTTACACCCCAGGGGTACAACTTACACCCCATTGTGATGTATGTTCTTACAGAGTCTACCACCGTCTTCAAATGTTGTAACCCACATGTTTCTACAAAATCCTCGAGCGGAGCTATGACTTGTCAAAGTTTGGCGTAATGTTAAGTCAATGGGATTTTTCGGGTGGTTTTTTGCCCCCCTTTCGGAAATTCTGCACCCGACCGCTTATAAAAGTCATAGCCACCATCTCCTCAAAAAACCGGTCGATTTGAGCCCTCTTTCATGGGACTACGGCAAACCGTGCGGGACGAGTTACGCGCCGAAAAAGTGTGCAGACATAAGAATAATAATAATAATAACTAGATAGGTACATTTCCTGAAGAAAATGTGAGTGGTGCTTGCCGTGGCAAATTTCAGGGGACAATTTATGATTATACTCCAAGCCAAAAGTAAAACGGTCCAACCCCCGTGTCTCTACGATGTTCTGAAGCAGAGATATAAGGCTTTGTTTACTCTGTTGCTAGGGTACTGTATTTGGTTGCTAGGGGAAAAAATGGCATCCACTAGTGATTACCCTCCGAGTCACGAGTCAAACGGTCCAACCCCCATGTCTTTACGATGTTCTGATGCGGAGTTATAAGGCTTTGTTTACTCTGTTGCTAGGGTACTGTATTTGGTTGCTAGGGGCGTGGCTTTGGAGTGGCCAATGATGTGCCTAGTGATTACACTCCGAGTCACAAGTAAAACGGTCCAACCCCCGTGTCTCTACGATGTTCTGATGTGGAGATATAAGGCTTTGTTTACTCTGTTGCTAGGGTACTGTATTTGGTTGCTAGGGGCGTGGCTTGGGAGTGGCCAATGATGTGCCTAGTGATTACACTCCGAGTCACAAGTAAAACGGTCCAACCCCCATGTCTCTACGATGTTCTGATGCGGAGATATAAGGCTTTGTTTACTCTGTTGCTAGGGTACTGTATTTGGTTGCTAGGGGCGTGGCTTGGGAGTGGCCAATTATGTGCCCAGTGATTACACTCCGAGTCACAAGTAAAACGGTCCAACCCCCGTGTCTCTACGATGTTCTGATGCGGAGATATAAGGCTTTGTTTACTCTGTTGCTAGGGTACTGTATTTGGTTGCTAGGGGCGTGGCTTGGGAGTGGCCAATGATGTGCCCAGTGATTACACTCCGAGTCACAAGTAAAACGGTCCAAACCCCGTGTCTCTACGATGTTCTGATGCGGAGATATAAGGCTTTGTTTATTCGGTTGCTAGGGTGCTCAAATTTGGTTGCTAGGGGCGTGGCTTGGGAGTGGCCAATGATGTGCCCAATTGTTACACCCCTAGTCACAAGTAAAACGGTCCAACCCCCGTGTCTCTACGATGTTCTGATGCCGAGATATAACTGTTTGTATTTTATGTTGCTAGGGTGCTCAAAAGTGGTTGCTAGGGGCGTGGCTTAGTAAGTCTGTAAGGATCCTGAGAGACTGATTGGATGCCTGAGTAAAATGAGCCCACCCCCATGTCTCTATGACACTGTGGTGCAAAGATATCCATCCGGGCATTTTATAATGGCAGTCTATGGTATAGGTTGCTAGGGTGCCCAAAATGGTTGCTATGGTAACCTTACACCCCATTGTGGGGGACGTCCTGACAGAGTCTAGCACCCTCTTCAAATTTAGTAACCCACATGTTTCTATGAAATCCTGGCTCGGACCTATGACCCGTCAAAATTTTTGCAATGGTAAGTCTATGGGATTTTGCCCCATTGACTTTTCATTGGGGCACTTTTGGGCACCTCTTACACCCCAGGGGTACAACTTACACCCCATTGTGATCCATGTTCTTACAGAGCCTACCACCCTCTTCAAATGTTGTAACCCACATGTTTCTACAAAATCCTCGAGCGGAGCTATGACTCGTCAAAGTTGGGCGCAATGTTAAGTCAATGGGATTTTTTGGGTGGTTTTTCGCCCCCCTTTCGGAAATCCTGCACCCGATCGCTTATAAAAGTCATAGCACACCTCTCCTCAATAAGCCGG
Organism: Paramisgurnus dabryanus; assembly: GCF_030506205.2. Lineage (NCBI taxonomy): Eukaryota > Metazoa > Chordata > Actinopteri > Cypriniformes > Cobitidae > Paramisgurnus > Paramisgurnus dabryanus. The sequence goes on from NC_133340.1 coordinate 13,014,735, forward strand.
TCGATTTGAGCCCTAATTTATGGGTCTACGACAAAGCGTGCGGGACGAGTTACGCGCCGAAAAAGTGTCCAGAAAAAGAATAATAATAATAACTAGATAGGTACATTTCCTGAAGAAAATGTGAGTGGTGCTTGCCGTGGCAAATTTCGGGGGACAATATATGATTATACTCCAAGCCAAAAGTAAAACAGTTCAACCCACATGTCTCTACGATATTCTGATGCGAAGATATAAGGCTTTGTTTATTCGGTTGCTAGGGTACTGTATTTGGTTGCTAGGGAGAAAATTGGCATCCACTAGTGATTACACTCCAAGTCACGAGTCAAACGGTCAAACCCCCGTGTCTCTACGATGTTCTGATGCGGAGATATAAGGCTTTGTTTACTCTGTTGCTAGGGTACTGTATTTGGTTGCTAGGGAAAAAATTGGCATCCACTAGTGATAACACTCCGAGATACGAGTCAAACTGTCCAACCCCGGTGTCTCTGCGATGTTCTGATGTGGAGATAAAAGGCTTTGTTTACTCTGTTGCTAGGGTAATGTATTTGGTTGCTAGGGAGAAAATTGGCATCCACTAGTGATTACACTCCGAGTCACGATTCAAACGGTCCAAACCCAGTGTCTCTACGATGTTCTGATGCGGAGATATAAGGGTTTGTTTACTCTGTTGCTAGGGTACTGTATTTGGTTGCTAGGGAAAAAATGGCATCCACTAGTGATTACCCTCCGAGTCATGAGTCAAACGGTCCAACCCCCGTGTCTCTACGATGTTCTGATGCGGAGATATAAGGCTTTGTTTACTCTGTTGCTAGGGTACTGTATTTGGTTGCTAAGGAAAAAATGGCATCCACTAGTGATTACCCTCCGAGTCACGAGTCAAACGATCCAACCCCCGTGTCTCTACGATGTTCTGATGCGGAGATATAAGGCTTTGTTTACTCTGTTGCTAGGGTACTGTATTTGGTTGCTAGGGAAAAAAATGGCATCCACTAGTGATTACCCTCCGAGTCACGAGTCAAACGGTCCAACCCCCGTGTCTCTACGATGTTCTGATGCGGAGATATAAGGCTTTGTTTACTCTGTTGCTAGGGTACTGTATTTGGTTGCTAGGGAAAAAAATTGCATCCACTAGTGATTACCCTCCGAGTCATGAGTCAAACGGTCCAACCCCTGTGTCTCTACGATGTTCTGATGCGGAGATATAAGGCTTTGTTTACTCTGTTGCTAGGGTACTGTATTTGGTTGCTAGGGAAAAAAATGGCATCCACTAGTGATTACCCTCCGAGTCACGAGTCAAACGGTCCAAACCCCATGTCTCTACGATGTTCTGATGCGGAGATATAAGGCTTTGTTTACTCTGTTGCTAGGGTAATGTATTTGGTTGCTAGGGAGAAAATTGGCATCCACTAGTGATTACACTCCGAGTCACGAGTCAAACGGTCCAAACCCCGTGTCTCTACGATGTTCTGATGCGGAGATATAAGGGTTTGTTTACTCTGTTGCTAGGGTACTGTATTTGGTTGCTAGGGAAAAAAATGGCATCCACTAGTGATTACCCTCCGAGTCATGAGTCAAACGGTCCAACCCCCATGTCTCTACGATGTTCTGATGTGGAGATATAAGGCTTTGTTTACTCTGTTGCTAGGGTACTGTATTTGGTTTCTAGGGGCGTGGCTTGGGAGTGGCCAATGATGTGCCCAGTGATTACACTCCGAGTCACAAGTAAAACGGTCCAACCCCCGTGTCTCTACGATGTTCTGATGCGGAGATATAAGGCTTTGTTTACTCTGTTGCTAGGGTACTGTATTTGGTTGCTAGGGGCGTGGCTTGGGAGTGGCCAATGATGTGCCCAGTGATTACACTCCGAGTCACAAGTAAAACGGTCCAACCCCCGTGTCGCTACGATGTTCTGATGCGGAGATATAAGGCTTTGTTTACTCTGTTGCTAGGGTACTGTATTTGGTTGCTAGGGAAAAAAATGGCATCCACTAGTGATTACCCTCCGAGTCACGAGTCAAACGGTCCAAACCCCATGTCTCTACGATGTTCTGATGTGGAGATATAAGGCTTTGTTTACTCTGTTGCTAGGGTACTGTATTTGGTTGCTAGGGGCGTGGCTGGGGAGTGGCCAATGATGTGCCCAGTGATTACACTCCGAGTCACAAGTAAAACGGTCCAAACCCCGTGTCTCTACGATGTTCTGATGCGGAGATATAAGGCTTTGTTTATTCGGTTGCTAGGGTGCTCAAATTTGGTTGCTAGGGGCGTGGCTTGGGAGTGGCCAATGATGTGCCCAATTGTTACACCCCTAGGCACAAGTAAAACGGTCCAACCCCCGTGTCTCTACGTTGTTCTGATGCCGAGATATAACTGTTTGTATTTTATGTTGCTAGGGTGCTCAAAAGTGGTTGCTAGGGGCGTGGCTTAGTAAGTCTGTAAGGATCCTGAGAGACTGATTGGATGCCTGAGTAAAATGAGCCCACCCCCATGTCTCTATGACACTGTGGTGCAAAGATATCCATCCGGGCATTTTATAATGGCAGTCTATGGTATAGGTTGCTAGGGTGCCCAAAATGGTTGCTATGGTAACCTTACACCCCATTGTGGGGGACGTCCTGACAGAGTCTAGCACCCTCTTCAAATTTAGTAACCCACATGTTTCTATGAAATCCTGGCTCGGACCTATGACCCGTCAAATTTTTTGCAATGGTAAGTCTATGGGATTTTGCCCCATTGACTTTTCATTGGGGCACTTTTGGGCACCTCTTACACCCCAGGGGTACAACTTACACCCCATTGTGATCCATGTTCTTACAGAGCCTACCACCCTCTTCAAATGTTGTAACCCACATGTTTCTACAAAATCCTCGAGCGGAGCTATGACTCGTCAAAGTTGGGCGCAATGTTAAGTCAATGGGATTTTTCGGGTGGTTTTTCGCCCCCCTTTCGGAAATCCTGCACCCGATCGCTTATAAAAGTCATAGCACACCTCTCCTCAATAAGCCGGTCGATTTGAGCCCTCTTTCATGGGTCTACGACAAACCGTGCGGGATGAGTTAGGTGCCGAAAAAACGTGCAGATGTAAGAATAAAATATAACTAGATAGGTACATTTCCTGAAGAAAATGTGAGTGGTGCTTGCCGTGGCAAATTTCGGGGGATAATTTATGATTATACTCCAAGCCAAAAGTAAAACGGTCCAACCCCTGTGTCTCTACGATGTTCTGATGCAGAGATATAAGGCTTTGTTTACTCTGTTGCTAGGGTACTGTATTTGGTTGCTAGGGAAAAAATTGGCATCCACTAGTGATTACACTCCGAGTCACTAGTCAAACTGTCCAAACCCCATGTCTCTACGATGTTCTGATGCGGAGATATAAGGCTTTGTTTACTCTGTTGCTAGGGTACTGTATTTGGTTGCTAGGGAAAAAAATGGCATCCACTAGTGATTACCCTCCGAGTCATGAGTCAAACGGTCCAACCCCCGTGTCTCTACGATGTTCTGATGCGGAGATATAAGGCTTTGTTTACTCTGTTGCTAGGGTACTGTATTTGGTTGCTAGGGAAAAAAATGGCATCCACTAGTGATTACCCTCCGAGTCATGAGTCAAACGGTCCAACCCCCGTGTCTCTACGATGTTCTGATGCGGAGATATAAGGCTTTGTTTACTCTGTTGCTAGGGTACTGTATTTGGTTGCTAGGGAAAAAAATGGGATCCACTAGTGATTACCCTCCGAGTCACGAGTCAAACGGTCCAAACCCCATGTCTCTACGATGTTCTGATGCGGAGATATAAGGCTTTGTTTACTCTGTTGCTAGGGTACTGTATTTCGTTGCTAGGGAAAAAAATGGCATCCACTAGTGATTACCCTCCGAGTCATGAGTCAAACGGTCCAACCCCCGTGTCTCTACGATGTTCTGATGCGGAGATATAAGGCTTTGTTTACTCTGTTGCTAGGGTACTGTATTTGGTTGCTAAGGGAAAAAATGACATCCACTAGTGATTACCCTCCGAGTCACGAGTCAAACGATCCAACCCCCGTGTCTCTACGATGTTCTGATGCGGAGATATAAGGCTTTGTTTACTCTGTTGCTAGGGTACTGTATTTGGTTGCTAGGGGAAAAAATGGCATCCACTAGTGATTACTCTCCGAGTCACGAGTCAAACGGTCCGAACCCCATGTCTCTACGATGTTCTGATGCGGAGATATAAGGCTTTGTTTACTCTGTTGCTAGGGTACTGTATTTGGTTGTTAGGGAAAAAATGGCATCCACTAGTGATTACCCTCCGAGTCATGAGTCAAACGGTCCAACCCCCGTGTCTCTACGATGTTCTGATGCGGAGATATAAGGCTTTGTTTACTCTGTTGCTAGGGTACTGTATTTGGTTGCTAAGGAAAAAAATGGCATCCACTAGTGATTACCCTCCGAGTCACGAGTCAAACGATCCAACCCCCGTGTCTCTACGATGTTCTGATGCGGAGATATAAGGCTTTGTTTACTCTGTTGCTAGGGTACTGTATTTGGTTGCTAGGGGAAAAAATGGCATCCACTAGTGATTACCCTCCGAGTCACGAGTCAAATGGTCCAAACCCCGTGTCTTTACGATGTTCTGATGCGGAGATATAAGGCTTTGTTTACTCTGTTGCTAGGGTACTGTATTTGGTTGCTAGGGAAAAAAATGGCATCCACTAGTGATTACCCTCCGAGTCACGAGTCAAACGGTCCAACCCCCGTGTCTCTACGATGTTCTGATGCGGAGATATAAGGCTTTGTTTACTCTGTTGCTAGGGTACTGTATTTGGTTGCTAGGGAAAAAAATGGCATCCACTAGTGATTACCCTCCGAGTCATGAGTCAAACGGTCCAACCCCCGTGTCTCTACGATGTTCTGATGCGGAGATATAAGGCTTTGTTTACTCTGTTGCTAGGGTACTGTATTTGGTTGCTAGGGAAAAAAATGGGATCCACTAGTGATTACCCTCCGAGTCACGAGTCAAACGGTCCAAACCCCATGTCTCTACGATGTTCTGATGCGGAGATATAAGGCTTTGTTTACTCTGTTGCTAGGGTACTGTATTTGGTTGCTAGGGAAAAAAATGGCATCCACTAGTGATTACCCTCCGAGTCATGAGTCAAACGGTCCAACCCCCATGTCTCTACGATGTTCTGATGCGGAGATATAAGGCTTTGTTTACTCTGTTGCTAGGGTACTGTATTTGGTTGCTAGGGGCGTGGCTTGGGAGTGGCCAATGATGAGCCCAGTGATTACACTCTGAGTCACGAGTCAAACGGTCCAAACCCCGTGTCTCTACGATGTTCTGATGCGGAGATATAAGGCTTTGTTTACTCTGTTGCTAGGGTACTGTATTTGGTTGCTAGGGGCGTGGCTTGGGAGTGGCCAATGATGTGCCCAGTGATTACACTCCGAGTCACAAGTAAAACGGTCCAACCCCCGTGTCTCTACGATGTTCTGATGTGGAGATATAAGGCTTTGTTTACTCTGTTGCTAGGGTACTGTATTTGGTTGCTAGGGGCGTGGCTTGGGAGTGGCCAATGATGTGCCCAGTGATTACACTCCGAGTCACAAGTAAAACGGTCCAAACCCCGTGTCTCTACGATGTTCTGATGCGGAGATATAAGGCTTTGTTTATTCGGTTGCTAGGGTGCTCAAATTTGGTTGCTAGGGTCGTGGCTTGGGAGTGGCCAATGATGTGCCCAATTGTTACACCCCTAGTCACAAGTAAAACGGTCCAAACCCCGTGTCTCTACGATGTTCTGATGCGGAGATATAAGGCTTTGTTTATTCGGTTGCTAGGGTGCTCAAATTTGGTTGCTAGGGGCGTGGCTTGGGAGTGGCCAATGATGTGCCAATTGTTACACCCCTAGTCACAAGTAAAACGGTCCAACCCCCGTGTCTCTACGATGTTCTGATGCCGAGATATAACTGTTTGAATTTTATGTTGCTAGGGTGCTCAAAAGTGGTTGCTAGGGGCGTGGCTTAATACCTATGTAAGGATCCTGAGAGACTGATTGGATGTCTGAGTAAAATGAGCCCACCCCCATGTCTCTATGACACTGTGGCGCAAAGATATCCATCTGGGCATTTTATAATGGCAGTCTATGGGAGATGTTGCTAGGGTGCCCAAAATTGTTGCTAGGGGCGTGGCTTAATAGCTCTGGGATGATCCTAAGAGACTGATTGGATGCCCGAGTAAAATGAGCCCACCCACTTATCTCTACGACACTGTAAAGCAAAGATATCTCATCTGGAACTGTTTTATTCCCTTATATGGGCATGTTTCCTGCCCCATTATAAGTCAATGGGAATTTTCGGGTGTCGCTTACACCCCAGGGGTACAACTTACACCCCATTGTGATCCATGTTCTTACAGAGTCTACCACCCTCTTCAAATGTTGTAACCCACATGTTTCTACAAAATCCTTGAGCGGAGCTATGACCCATCAAAGTTGGGCGTAATGTTAAGTCAATGGGATTTTTTGGGTGGTTTTTCGCCCCCCTTTCGAAAACCTTGCACCCGATCGCTTATAAAAGTCATAGCAGACGTGTCCTCAATTAGCCGGTCGTTTTGAGCACTGTTTCATTGGTCTACGACAAACCGTGCGGGACGAGTTACGCGCCGAAAAAGTGTCCAGATATAAGAATAATAAATAAATAAATAATAAGTATGAGCAATAATAATAGTGATGCCTTGCATAAATGCAAGCACCACTAATAACTAGATAGGTACATTTCCTGAAGAAAATGTGAGTGGTGCTTGCCGTGGCAAAATTCTCGGGACAATATATGATTATACTCCAACCCAAAAGTAAAACGGTCCAACCCCCGTGTCTCTACGATGTTCTGATGCGGAGATATAAGGCTTTGTTTACTCTGTTGCTAGGGTACTGTATTTGGTTTCTAGGGAAAAAAATGAAATCCCATAATGATTACACCCCGAGTCACGAGTCAAACGGTCCAACCCCCGTGTCTGTACGATGTTCTGATGCGGAGATATAAGGCTTTGTTTACTCTGTTGCTAGGGTACTGTATTTGGTTGCTAGGGAAAAAATTGGGATCCCATAATGATTACACTCCGAGTCACGAGTCAAACGGTCCAACCCCCGTGTCTCTACGATGTTCTGATGCGGAGATATAAGGCTTTGTTTACTCTGTTGCTAGGGTACTGTTTTTGGTTGCTAGGGAAAAAAATGGCATCCCATAATGATTACACTCCGAGTCACGAGTCAAACGGACCAACCCCCGTGTCTCTACGATGTTCTGATCCGGAGATATAAGGCTTTGTTTACTCTGTTGCTAGGGTACTGTATTTGGTTGCTATGGAAAAAATTGGCATCCCATAATGATTACACTCTGCATCGCGAGTCAAACGGTCCAACCCCCGTGTCCCTACGATGTTCTGATGAGGAGATATAAGGCTTTGTTTACTCTGTTGCTAGGGTACTCTATTTGGTTGCTAGGGAAAAAATTGGCATCCCATAATGATTACACTCCGAGTTACGAGTCAAACGGTCCAACCCCTGTGTCTCTACGATGTTCTGATGCGGAGATATAAGGCTTTGTTTACTCTGTTGCTAGGGTACTGTATTTGGTTGCTAGGGAAAAAATTGGCATCCCATAATGATTACACGCCGAGTCACTAGTCAAACGGTCCAACCCCCGTGTCTCTATGATGTTCTGGTGCGGAGATATAACACTCTGTTGCTAGGGTACTGTATTTGGTTGCTAGGGAAAAAATTGGCATCCCATAGTGATTACACTCAGAGTCACGAGTCAAACGGTCCAACCCCCGTGTCTCTACGATGTTCTGATACGGAGATATAAGGCTTTGTTTACTCTGTTGCTAGGGTACTGTATTTGGTTGCTAGGGAAAAAATTGGGATCCCATAATGATTACACTCTGAGTCACGAGTCAAACGGTCCAACCCCCGTGTCTCTACGATGTTCTGATGCGGAGATATAAGGCTTTGTTTACTCTGTTGCTAGGGTACTGTATTTGGTTGCTAGGGAAAAAATTGAAATCCCATAATGATTACACCCCGAGTCACGAGTCAAACGGTCCAACCCCCGTGTCTGTACGATGTTCTGATGCGGAGATATAAGGCTTTGTTTACTCTGTTGCTAGGGTACTGTATTTGGTTGCTAGGGAAAAAATTGGGATCCCATAATGATTACACTCCGAGTCACGAGTCAAACGGTCCAACCCCCGTGTCTCTACGATGTTCTGATGCGGAGATATAAGGCTTTGTTTACTCTGTTGCTAGGGTACTGTTTTTGGTTGCTAGGGAAAAAAATGGCATCCCATAATGATTACACTCCGAGTCACGAGTCAAACGGACCAACCCCCGTGTCTCTACGATGTTCTGATCCGGAGATATAAGGCTTTGTTTACTCTGTTGCTAGGGTACTGTATTTGGTTGCTATGGAAAAAATTGGCATCCCATAATGATTACACTCTGAGTCACGAGTCAAACGGTCCAACCCCCGTGTCCCTACAATGTTCTGATGAGGAGATATAAGGCTTTGTTTACTCTGTTGCTAGGGTACTCTATTTGGTTGCTAGGGAAAAAATTGGCATCCCATAATGATTACACTCCGAGTCACGAGTCAAACGGTCCAACCCCTGTGTCTCTACGATGTTCTGATGCGGAGATATAAGGCTTTGTTTACTCTGTTGCTAGGGTACTGTATTTGGTTGCTAGGGAAAAAATTGGCATCCCATAATGATTACACGCCGAGTCACTAGTCAAACGGTCCAACCCCCGTGTCTCTACGATGTTCTGGTGCGGAGATATAACACTCTGTTGCTAGGGTACTGTATTTGGTTGCTAGGGAAAAAATTGGCATCCCATAATGATTACACTCTGAGTCACGAGTCAAACGGTCCAACCCCCGTGTCTCTACGATGTTCTGATGCGGAGATATAAGGCTTTGTTTACTCTGTTGCTAGGGTACTGTATTTGGTTGCTAGGGAAAAAAATGGCATCCCATAATGATTACACTCTGAGTCACGAGTCAAACGGTCCAGCCCCCGTGTCTCTACGATGTTCTGATGCGGAGATATAAGGCTTTGTTTACTCTGTTGCTAGGGTAATGTATTTGGTTGCTAGGGAGAAAATTGGCATCCACTAGTGATTACACTCCGAGTCACGAGTCAAACGGTCCAACCCCCGTGTCTCTACGATGTTCTGATGCTGAGATATAACTGTTTGAATTTTATGTTGCTAGGGTGCTCAAAAGTGGTTGCTAGGGGCGTGGCTTAATACCTATGTAAGGATCCTGAGAGACTGATTGGATGCCTGAGTAAAATGAGCCCACCCCTATGTCTCTTTGACACTGTGGTGCAAAGATATCCATCTGGGCATTTTATAATGGCAGTCTATGGGAGATGTTGCTAGGGTGCCCAAAATTGTTGCTAGGGGCGTGGCTTAATAGCTCTGGGATGATCCTGAGAGACTGATTGGATGCCCGAGTAAAATGAGCCCACCCACTTATCTCTACTACACTGTAAACCAAAGATATCCCATCTGGAACTGTTTTGTTCCCTTATATGGGCATGTTTCCTGCCCCATTATAAGTCAATGGGAATTTTCGGGTGCCTCTTATACCCCAGGGGTACAACTTACACCCCAATGTGATTTATGTTCTTACAGAGCCTACCACCCTCTTCAAATTTAGTAACCCACATGTTTCTAAGGAATCCTCACTCGTACCTATGACCCGTCAAAATTTTTGCAATGTTAAGTCTATGGGATTTTGCCCCATTGACTTTTCATTAGGCATTTTTGGGCACCTCTTACACCCCAGGGGTACAACTTACACCCCATTATGATGTATGTTCTTAGAGAGCCTACCACCCTCTTCAAATGTTGTAACCCACATGTTTCTATAAAATACTCGAGCGGAGCTATGACTCGTCAAAGTTGGGCGCAATGTTAAGTCAATGGGATTTTTCGGGTGGTTTTTCGCCCCCCTTTCAGAAATCCTGCACCCGATCGCTTATAAAAGTCATAGCACACCTCTCCTCAATAATCCGGTCGATTTGAGCCCTCTTTCATGGGACTACGTTAAACCGTGCGGGACGAGTTATGCGCCGAAAAAGTGTCCAGAAAAAGAAGAATAATAATAATAAGTATGGGGAATAATAATAGTGATGCCTTGCATAAATGCAAGCACCACTAATAATAATAATAAGTATGCAAGATAGTAATAGTGATGCTTTGCATAAATGCAAGCACCACTAACTAGATATTAAAGTTTGAGGACAAACTTTATGTTGGCTTGAAAAAGCGTAGCCTGAACATTTAAAATGGTTTGACAGAAGTTTGTTTTAGTAGGCTATCTGGCTGTTAGCATGATTAGCATGAAGTTAGCATGATTAGCATGAAGCTAGCATGATCAGTATGAAGCTAGCATGAAGCTAACATGATTAGCATGAAGCTAACATGAAGCTAACATGATTAGCATGAAGCTAGCATGATGCTAGCATGATTCGCATGAAGCTAGAATGAAGCTAACATTTATTCCGTTGCTAGGGTACTAAGTTTGGTTGCTAAGGAGAAAATTGGCATCCCATAATGATCAACCTTCAAGCCACAAGTAAAACGGTCCAACCCCCGTGTCTCTATGATGTTCTGAAGCGGAGATATAAGGCTTTGTTTATTCCGTTGCTAGGGTACTAAGTTTGGTTGCTAGGGAGAAAATTGGCATCCCATAATGATCAACCTTCAAGCCACAAGTAAAACGGTCCAACCCCCATGTCTCTATGATGTTCTGAAGCGGAGATATAAGGCTTTGTTTATTCCGTTGCTAGGGTACTAAGTTTGGTTGCTAGGGAGAAAATTGGCATCCCATAATGATCAACCTTCAAGCCATAAGTAAAACGGTCCAACCCCCGTGTCTCTATGATGTTCTGAAGCGGAGATATAAGGCTTTGTTTATTCCATTGCTAGGGTACTAAGTTTGGTTGCTAGGGAGAAAATTGGCATCCCATAATGATCAACCTTCAAGCCACAAGTAAAACGGTCCAACCCCCATGTCTCTATGATGTTCTGAAGCGGAGATATAAGGCTTTGTTTATTCCGTTGCTAGGGTACTAAGTTTGGTTGCTAGGGAGAAAAATGGCATCCCATAATGATCAACCTTCAAGCCACAAGTAAAACGGTCCAACCCCCGTGTCTCTACGACACTCTAAAGTGAAGATATTCCATCTGGGACGCTTTTATTCCTTTATATGGGCATGTTTCCTGCCCCATTATAAGTCAATGGGAAATTTTGGGGGCCTCTTACACCCCAGGGGTACAGCTTACACCCCATTGTGATGTATGTTCTTACACAGCCTGTCAGCCTCCTTAAATGTGGTAAGCCACAAGTTTCTACAAGTTTCTCACTCACAGCTATGACCCGTCAAAATTTGTCTCAATGTTAAGTCAATGGAAATTTTGGGGTGTTCGAGCCCCCCGTTTAGGAATTCGGAAGGTCCCATCAGTTAGAAAAGATATAGCACACTCCGTCAGACCAGTCTGAAGGTCCGTGGAAAATTTGGTGCATGTAGCTTGAAAGCTCTAGGACGAGTTAGTGTTCGTAATTTTGGTCTCAGAAAAAGAATAATAATAATAAGTTTAAAAGCAATAACAATATGTTGGCTTTTTCAAGCCAACATAATAATATCCCTGAGCAATAATAATAGTGATGCTTTGCATAAATGCAAGCACCACTAATAATAATAATAAAAAGCCCAGTAAGAACAGTACAGCGCATTTTCAATGCACTGTAATAAGAATTTGGTATAAGTTTATTGTTTTGCTGTATTAAAGAGATAGTTCACCCAATAAAGAAAATTCTGTTATCATTTACTCACTCTCATGTTGTTACAAACCTGTATGAATTTATTTGGTCTGATGAACATGAAAGAACAAATTTTGAAAAAAAATTGTAATCAAACCAGAGGCCCCATAGGACAAATTTATACTATGGAAGTAAATGGTGCTTCTGACATTTCTTAAAATATCGTCCTTTGTGTTCTTTATAACAAAGCTTTTATACAGGTTTGTAACAACTCAAGAGTGAGTAAGTAATGAAATAATTTTATTTTTTTGGGTGAACTATCCCTTTAATGCAATGGTTTTCCGTTCATCTTGCAGCCTAGGATGATATCAGTTTATACATTAATTTAATGTTAAACTATGAAAATGTTGCTTTGTGGCACTGCAGAGCATCGCAAAGAGGCGCCGAATGACACAGTTGTTAATATTGTTGCAGGCCTTCACAAATAAATCAATGTATGTATGGGAAACACAGCATGAACCATGCTGGTCAGAAGCATATGGTGTGTCTTAGCATGCACTGCTTGTGTGCTAATGTCTAACCAGCTTGCATAGCCAACCATGGTCAGCCAGCGTCACCAGAAAGATAGTCTGGTTGACCAGCATTTTTTTGGTGGATGAAAGCATGACTTTGCTAGTCTTACAGTAAGACCTGCATCATACAGTACACTAACATCAACCTTCATAAACCAGCTTGGACCAAAATATGGATAGTCACATTTTTCAATAAACTTCAATTGACTGGTAAGAAAATATACCAAAGAAGAAAGCAACAAAGTCTTGCTTTATTTTTTTTATTTCTCTGTGGATGATTGAAATCCGAAAGCAGTGGATCCAAAAATCCAATAATCACAGTAAAAATCAATAATATAATAATCTCTGTGTTATTTGCTGGAATAGCCTGTGTTTCTAATTTACTTCTACTTATTTATTTGAAGCATCTCAGCGTTAATGGATACTCAGTAACAAAGCCTTAACAAGCATTCTCTTTTTTCGGCATGTACTATACTGTATATCTGTAGTCTGGAGTCCTGTCAGCCCATCTGAGAGTTTTACCCTTCCCGTACCTGTGCTCCCACTGCATTAGCACCCTTCACCTCAAAAAAGAGGCGTTTTGTAGGGGTCTATCTGTGAGAATGGGTAAATTGTAGATCAAATGCGGCCTCTTAGACCCTCTAGAGCTCCACTTTTACATCTTCCAACTGCCTATTGCGCAAATAGGAGTGGCGTCAAAACAACACGGGGCATTTTTGTCGCACTTAAACACTCTCTGTCCAGCACACCTCTTACTGCTCTGCCTGATATTTTGAAATGTTTTTCGGTAGCCATATTTGAAGTATTGGACGAACAAAAATGTGGCATGTTGTGCTGGCGCGAAGAAATTGATAGCTGGCACCATGCCGCAGCTCGACTGAAGAGATCTTAAGATGTGAGATTACCAAAGGGAACATAGCCGGCACTCGGCACAACAGAAAAGACTCAGAAACCCACTAGTACTTGTGTAGCTGATAAGATCTTGGTTGAAAATATTTTGTATACATCAGATTGGAGATTTTTCTGGGCATTATGATAAAGTTGCCTGCTGGGATTTTAGATAAATAAATGTGTGTTTAAGTCTAAATTTAGGCATGAGAAAGTTACCTCAGGGGGAATTTTTTTAAATGTGTCCACTCTAAATTTAAATAAACTCATATCAATTTTTGTTGTTTTTAATAAGCTTGTTTTTTTATTTTATCAAACCAAATTTAACTTTCTAGAATCATTATGGTATTCTGTGTAAAAGTTTTTTTTTTTAAGTTCATCTTAAATGTTTTTTATCTATATCTTGCTTGAAAAGGTTTCTCTGTCTCCACAGGGATTCCAACTGGGCTTAAATGATGGTCACATTTATACCTGGACAGACGGTTTGAGAAGAAGAGACTGGCATGATAATGACAGCACCAGGAGAGATGAGCTACGCGTTGGTACGTGCACTAAATCTATTGTCATGACATGGAACATTTGTTAGATAAATACATAGGTTGACTCTTTCTTATTACTGATTGTTGTTCCTCTGAAGGCATATGGAAATGTCATATTATCACGGTGTAAAGAAAAACATCCAGGCTAAAGAGGGATGATTTGATGATGATGATGTGGCTTTCTTTATGGCTTTCATTTGGCAAAGGACATTCTTTTAGAATCCCTGCCAAGCTGTCTTTGTAAATCAAGCAGCTGCCCCTGTGGCTAAAAAGACTTTATTGATCCAGCTGAATTTACGGTTGGTTAATAATGTAAGGGTGTCTTTTTGCAGTGTTAAATTTTACCTGCATTAGGTCCTCAGCAGTTAAGGTGATAAATGCCTGTCCAGGTGCTCACTGAGGTGTTTATTTTATTTTTCCCCAATCACTTCGGTCTGGTTTTCAAGGATCTTCAAGGTTATTGGGTTTTTGGCCAAATTTTTGTACTCAAAATGGATTAATTTTATTTTAGTCTAAATTAAAGGCAGATGATCTCTGAAAGCCAATGTTGACATTTCCCCCCAAGCATTTTTTTTTTAAGTTGCTAGCCAGTGCCAGCATGCCATTAATGTCTTACGAATAATGCACGACTACATAATTCTGCACGTTCTAAATGGGGGCGGGTCTTGAGACGAGATGATTGACAGTAGATGATAACGTTCTTTGATTGACAGCTGCACAGGATGAGCTTACGTTTGCTTGCTTTGCTCGTGTTCATAATAAAAACAACATGATAATAACTTTCTACTTAGGATGTTTACTGTAGTTACACAAAACAAGCAACAACTATGTCAAATGATGTTTTAGATATTTTTACCATTTTACATTACATGAGTCCGTGGAAAAACGGTGCTTAAAAACAGTACTCGAAATCTTCCTGAAGAAAGTGCTGGCTGCATATTCACATTTTCCAGTAAAATTTTAGTTCTGTGTCAGCTGAGGGTTGCGTTGATGTAAAAACTCCCGGTGTCCTTGTTACATCCACATACTGCACAGGTTCTAGTCATCTTTTAATTTTAGATTTTAATTCAGTGACCACTCACCTTCATCTGCTTTGTAAAACATGAATGTTACATGAATGTCTGGGCGGCACAAGCATGTAAGAGTTCTGCGTGTCATTGTGCCCCAAACGACTCAAAATAAAAAAAAACTGACTTAACAGTACAATGGGCTCCGGTGTTAAAAGAGCCATTTTTTCCCATTTTCGTTAAAACAACAGCATCCTAATGACGAAAAGCCTGCTTGGACTTGTATCGATAAAAGAACAGTGTGAGTGCGTGCATGCTTCTGAGGGAGTAGGGAGGGGGTACAGTCACGCTCGGGCACAGTTTGGTCCGGTTGTCTAATGCAGGGGTTTTCAAACCTTGGGTTGGTTGAATAAGGTGGGTCACGCAAAGTGGCCTGGCTGTAATGGTAAATGAAACAAAAACAGTTTAGTTCAACTAATAACAAGCAATTACAAGCAATGACAATGATTTTGAAATGATATATCATGAGGTATTTTGATATTGTGTTCCCTCATATTTCCATTTCAAAATATGTTCATTGCTCCTGGGAAATAGTACACCTACTTTAATGGGTCGCAAAGTGAAACGTTTGGACACCCCTAATGGATTAATGCTGTTTGATTTTACTGTACTTCAGTATTGGATTATTAACTGCACTTAAATAACACCCTTAAATCCTCAAAGCTTCATGCACATAGTCAAAAACACACAGTCAAATAACGTGTCCTACATGTGAGAGTTGCACAGTTGCAGAAAGACATGAAAAAGCATCAGGAAGAGTCATCCAGAAAGAGGCTTTTTATAGCCCTTTGAAATGAAGTGAAGTTACTGTTTTAAGCAGAGTGATTTGTCAGATTAGAGGTGGGATGATATCTCTGGCGCCTGCAGGCAAGACCACGTTTTCTGCGTATGGCATGTTCTGCCCAACTGTTTTGTGTTGACCTGTCACTTTAAAGCACAGCGCACTGTTATATCAGAGGTCTTTCAGTGCACACCATCTGTTGGTGACAAATCTTATGACAGAAGCTTCCATTATAAAAAGCCTTCTGTTAATTTTTCATGAATATACATCACTGGAAATGCTGTTACATGAATCCCAAGAAAGAGTAATGGTTCCAGTCAGACAGGACCAACAAATTATATGTGTGGGGATCCATGTTTTGAAAATCTCGGTTTTGAATTGAGATCGCTGCTCAGACATGCAGTTAGATGCCATGCAGCTGGAGATAGAGCCTGTAAGGGCCAGCGTGGCATTGGTGCATGCAAACAGACAGCTAATATGCTAATAGTTTGAAATTAATGAGGATTAATTTAATCAAAAGCATGTGTTATTTAATTTTATAGCGAAATAAAAATGTTAGCCCGAAACTAATTTTTTTTTTGGATGCACCGAAAAACTAAAATGACTTAGTATATATATATTAACTTAAAAAGTTTTTTTATGATTATATTAATATTAATTAAATACTTTTTAATTTGATTAATGTAATGAATGTACAGTAAGTTGGACCAGTACCTACAAATCAATAAAATAAGAAAACTTTTTTAAAGTAGCACACCAAAATTGGAAGGATATTAAACAAAAAACTGTACATTTAGTCAAATGCATCAGAATCAAATTTATCAGATTTTTTAAGGTTCAAGAAAACTAAATCTAGGTGAAATCTGCAATTATTTTTGTTTTATATTTCCGTTTTATCTATTTTTTTAGGGCTGTCAAAATTAACCACTAATTTTATTAACGTGCGATTAACGCAACACGCAATTTCTGTTTGACCCTTGGTGTAGCACACAGCTGGATGAATTGAGACGCAGCAAGTGACCCCTGGTGTCTAGAGTCGGAGGTTTCATAAAAATAAGAACATTAAGCTCTCATCTAGCGAATCCAATGGTCTAAATGGTCATTAAACATCTAAATGATCTTTATTTGTGCGTTTCCTGAGAGGTGTACTGTCTCAAATCCATAATCTAAAGCAAAGATGCGTTTTCATTAACTTGCTCATATTTTGGTATCGTTTTTAAAGCATGCAGACATGATAAAAAATAGACTGCAGGACTTGCTTGATGTTAAAATAATTATTAAGAGAGATAAAGTTGGGACCTGGTTGATGTTAAAAGAGTTATTAAGAGTGACAAGACTCAAAAGTGATAATTCTGACGCTGACGTCTTAAGCGCATCCACACAAACTCGCGAGTGCGCGGCCCTGAGATATATAATTTTTCAATCACTCCGCAAAGAGACTTAGATAACTCTGCTGATTTTGGACATACAGATATGATTTATACATCATTTAAAACGTTAAAGTGTCTAGTTTTTTTCTGTCCACTCCCAATAAAAACAGAATGTTGTGCTTTTCGCAAAATTAAGAAAATAACCATGATGCGCGTTTTGTTCTCAAAATTTGAGACTGCGCGGACAGTGCGCGTACAGTCCGCGTACAACAGCGCATGCGCGTGAAAATATTTAGACAGTGCACTCCACTATAAACAATTATACAAAGGAAATAGACAGCATTTGCACACACACTATCGTTTTTTCTTCTTTAACTTTTACTTCTTCCAAGAACAGAAAGCTATGGAGCATGTTTTTTTTGTTTCCTGTTCTTTGTTGTCTTGTTGTTTGTTTTAAACTGTGTTTGCAATGGTGGATCAGTTACTTTTCTTCACCTATCCTAATGTTTTAATGTACTGTAAATGTCGCCAAATCAGTGCTGCCCTGACAGCCTGTTAGACTAATAATTTGAATAAGAAATCATTTGTATTGCGTATAGTGTCGAACACGGCCATCCACGTGTAGCCGCAGGGGAGTATACTCGAAAAGCACACGTCCGCGAGCCAGACGCGGAAAAAAGATATACCTCGGCCTTAAATCTCTGTCTAAAACATTAAGGGGCGGTTTCCCGGACCAGGATTAGCTTAATACAGGACTAGGCCTTAGTTTAATTAGGAAATATAACTAGTTTTAACAAACATGCCTTACTAAAAACATTACCTGTGTGCATTTTGAGGTAAAAAAAAGGGCACTGATGTATTTTAAGATATGTAAGTAGAAGTTGTTTTCAGTTTGGAGAGCTCTTAAAAGTGTTTAAGTCTAGGACTAGGCTAATCCCTGTCCGAGAAACCGCCCCAATCTTTTAAAATTAAGTTTTCTGAAAAATTGAACTTTCACCCCCACTCTCCCCTACTGTATATCTCACTTAGGTTTTATATAACCAGTTCAATGTACATTGTCAGAAAAAGGTATAAAACAGTACCTTTTCTGTTGCTGGTGGTACCCTTAGGTTCCGTTTTTTACCTTTACAGGTATGCAAAACATAATACAATGTTGTACCTTTTGGGGTACATTAATGAAAGGGAAAGGATAATTGTGTACCTTGAAAAGGGTTAACATTTTTGTGTATGTATGTGTACCATAAAGGTACAAAAATAAACCTTTGAGGGTACCACCCCAGCGACACAAAAGGTACAGTTTTGTACCTTTATTTCTGACAGTGTATAGAGCAAAATTACACCAATAACTGTAAATTCAGAATAGTGCTATTGTATTTCTATGTACCATTTATTATTGCCTAATCTAGAAGATGATCTATAACAGTACTGATCCAATATTTTCAGATCACATTTAATTTATGCCTGAAAGGCCCAAAATGAATGTGAATCTGTTATGCACACTGTTTCTCATTAATCAAACCTGCAATTTCTGCTCTCTAAAGCTTTGCCCCTAAAGTTCTGAACAATAATAAACTCTGCATGAAGCTGTTTTACATCGCTTTGAAGAGGCAGAAATGTGTACATGGTTACACTGTGCGCTCGTGTGTGGGAGTATTAAAATCCGTAATTTTGCATTATGATTTAAATGTTCGCTTTAACTCTGTTATCTTGCCAGAAAATGCCTGAAGAGTAGATGTGAGGTTATCATAATTACGCACATGGAGAGATGACTTTGCACTAAAATGCACAAAGGGGTGTATTTAATAAATAATGCCTGCATACGCACACACATACACAACCACAATTATCACAAACAGAAAACCACTCTCTTGCTGGATTAGTGTCTGGATGCTCCTAGCACCGTAGGCAAATACAGTACAGCCAATAGCTTAAGCATGTATGATAACATCTTGAAAACTTGGTGTTACCCACTCAAAACAAAATCTCACTTGAATGTAGAGCCATTAGATGAGGTACCGTAGTATGTTTTCACTAATGCTGCTGGGATGGTATAGTTTAAACAATAATAAAAATGCAAAGACATTCATAAGTGTATTATAGACATGGGTTGTTTTGTTTTGGAAACTTTCTATTTTTGCACATCAAAGCCTTGCATTGAATGTTGTGCTCTCAGTAGGAGTATTTTTGCAGATCAGACAAAATATCTGTCGGAATGCATTAATTATATTGGAAAGAGGTTGGTGTGCTTTCGACTTCAGCCTCTTCGTCATTGAATTATAAAAATATCAAAGCAGACAGATTGTTGGAAAATTCACTCCTCTTTATGTAAATATCCTATTTTCATTCTGGAAAATTCATTAAAGCTACTACATGAGAAGTAATTAACATGTTGATCGGTTTCCAATCCTGTGCAGGTAAACAACAGATTATGTCTACAGTGCCAGTACTCTGTATTAAGGCTATTTGATTTAGGTGTGAAATATTAGTTTAGAATATTAATAGTTATTAGTAGTCGTTTCAGAGTGACATTATATGGAATAAAATATATTTATGACTTTTGCGATACTAATTTTGAACAGTGTAGGAGTGAAATATATTTTCTTTATCTGGGAAAAGATACAGCACGGATAGAAGTCTTCCCGATGTCCCAACACTGTCAGAAATGTTTTTAGGGCTTATTCTGACATATGAAAATATTTATAAAAGCAGAAATTGTATGTTTTGAAAATGTGTATGCACTTAGATGTTTGAGAGCTGTTTTGGGGATACATGCCACATTTAGAATATCCATTTGGCATTAAAAATTTTATTGGGAGAGAATAAATGTTTACAAATGGTATTTAATGATTCAGGCAAGCAGCTGTTCACAGGGAAATATTAGTGGTACTGCTCGGTCAATTACCTATTCAGGACATAGGAAAAGCATTCAAAGTAGAATATGTTTTGGTGAACAGGTGGTCTGCATCGCTACTACATTGCCAATTCGTGAAAGTGTGCTATTACATTTCAAAACCAAAATGCCACTACACTTTAGTCTGCACTTCTTTTAAAGAGACAAGGGAAATTTGGTCATTATGTACTCTGTGTCTTGTATTATTTCTGTTTTCACATTCAACATAAATGGAGATATTAAAATATCCAAGCTCATCTCCATAAAAGGAAATTATAAAGGACAAAATAAATATTTTAAAATAAAAATACATTGTGATTTTATATAATTGAAAAAGATTATAAAAGTCAAAACTTCATAGGAACCAGAACCATCATGTACTTTTTGTTATACATTCACATGATTTTTAAGGCAATTACAAGAACTCCACAGTGCACACACACACACACACACATATATGAACATTATAATGTACATACTGTGCCTACTCGTAGGGGAAATCAGGGCACAACCTAACGCTTTTTGGTTTTGGCTCAATCATTCAAAAAATATTTAAGTTTGATGAATTAGATTTTTACACAAGCAACACACACATCTCTGCTACAAATGTACAAATGAACATTTGAAGTTTGTTTCTAGTACTTACCATTCTTGGACATTAACACCAAAAGTGACAGAAGTGCAAACGTTACAAATAACCCCATAGGTGGGGTTAATTGTAACAGGCAGGGGGGTTAGTTGTAACACTTGCTAAAAAATTAAGTTTGCAGGCAAATCTTTAATACTATTTTGTCTATATACTTGAAGTGGATATTGTTTATATATTTGTTTATAATATAGGCATCTACACTATTTATCCCTCATCTAAACATAGTTCAATAGTACAATTATAAATGGATACAAATGTCTAAATATGTGAGAAAAAGCAGCACAATGACAGTTCTTTTATTTGTGACTGTAATAACCATACTACAGTTTCAAAATCAAATTCTTAGATGAGCATCAAAGTCTGATTTTAGCCATTCATTTCATTATGATTTCAATATTTGACGTGACCTTATTCAATCAATAGCGGTTTTCATATCGTAAGTGCTGAGGGGTTAGTTGTAACACAGCGTTACAATTAACCCCGCTGGGTCAAAATATTTTTTAAGCCCACCAAAAAAGTTGCTAAGAGCTGCAGACATTTCAACAAGACAGTGATGACATAGCATTGGATTTGGTATCTTACACACCCAACTTGCAAAAAACATATGATGAAAAATTTCCACCAAAACACTTTAAAAGCATTATACATTTCCAATAATTTGCGGGAGATTGTCTTTTGGCAGCGTGAAAAAAATACAGGAAAAACAAAAAGCTCAACCTTGTGCAACAATGTAAACAGTCCGTATTATGATTTTTTAAAGCTGGGGTACTGTTAAATGTTTGTGTTAAAAGGAGAAGATTTCCCCCCCCCCTCTTTTGTGCTCCACAGTAATTGAAAAAATGTATTATTGTCAGTGGTGGTTGACAGCATTTTCTTTTGTGGGGGAACTGTCTCTTTAAGAAATGAGAGGTGGGCTGTCTATCAACTCGTGATAGACAGGCAGCTGGAGCGAGCTTGTCCCACGCACACTGTAAAAATCTTTGCTGCCTTAAATTTTTTTGTTAAACAAAAAAAATCACTTTCAAGTCATTTCAACTTACTATTATTAATCTTGACAAGAGATGAGTTGTTATAACTTATAAAATGAAGTTGACTTTTTCTATATGTTTAACTATATTTTAAATGTTATAACAACTCATCTGTAGTTGATTTAACAAAAGAATTGAGGCAGTAAAGAATTTTGTACAGTGTACTGTGTAAGAAAATGTCACACAGGCTAATTTGCAGTAGACGACAGCTATTGCTGCATTCCAGGAAGGTCGAACTAAAATTTTTCGGTTAAGCTGTTTCAGCTGTTCGGACATAAAGAACAAATTAAATTGTCACATCACATAACAGCACTTCCTGTCTTTGCCGTGATAATATGTGTCACTGTTAGTAAACACACATGCTGACCTTGCCAACCTCCTCAATGTGCTCAAAATAGTTTCTGATGTCTGACCGGATCTTTTTCAGGTAAAGGAGAACATGGCAAACCGTACCCCCTCGCAGAGGACGAGTGCGATGACTCCGTATACAAAGAGAACGGCTTTAACATCTACGTCAGCAACAATATCGCCCTGGACCGCTCTCTTCCAGACATCAGACATCCTAAGTGAGTAGAGCTAGATCTCATAGCGCGTCTCAAGAAAGCAGCCTCCAGATTTGCACAGCTTGAGCTAGACATCAGCGTTTTACCCATCCATGGCAGGCCGCACTTACACAATATGTTTTAATTAATGATTTTGTCCTCTGAATGGGGAATTAATCTAATTAGAATTAATTAGCCTGGTGATTTCAAGGATGATAGATTTTTCAGTTTGTTTACCGTTTGCCATCATATGACACATAAATAAATAAAAGAGAGCAGGAATAATTGCAACACGTTGGTTTTAGCGATTTATTTATAGAATGCCTAAATCTTTGACATTAATTTGTCAGTTATCATAAACCGTGTCAGTTACACATCGCTGAGTTATGCTAAGTTAAATTGGAATTTCACAAACTTAAGGCTATTATTATATTCAACCCTGAGTGTGTTATTGGTCATTTAAATAATGACCATTTGATTAATATATTTTGAAGTAAATTAAATAAAATCAATAAATGTCAAAAAAAATGCACCTGCAGTAGTGACCTAGCCTGGCTCCGCCCTCCTACGTGCTTCCGCTTAATTTTCATTTCCCTTCAGCAGTACGTCTGGGATTTCTCTATAGAGTTTCGTTTTCTCCTGCAAAAATCTGCAGGACCAATCAGCGAACAGATGGGGGTGGCTAAGAACGATGACGTTGAGGTCGCGCGTCAGTTTGAGTTGTAGTTCGGTAATGGCAGTGGAGACGTGAGAAAAGCTATTCTGTCCGTTGTTGCAAAACTGCAGAATATACAGAAGTTAAAGCCGGAGCAAGAACCAGGTTTGCTAAGTTTTGTTGTTCTGATTATTCAGACTTGTTGTTTCCGGACGGTTTCGGCGCTTGATATACATCACGACCACACGTTAGCAATCGCCTATGGCAGATCCTGAGTGACTCTGGGCAGATCCAATAGTTTTAAACTTCAACAGAGGACCCTCCTTAACGGAAGTAATGCTTTCCAATGGAGCGTGGCCAGACTCTCTGTACAAATGAAATTAATGTACGAGAGTCTGGTTGGACCAGGCTAGTAGTGACCAGCATGGATGCTGCACAGTGATACAAATAGCAGCGGTGTGAAGAGGACATAGCTGTTAATTATCTCAGCTATTAATCAATCAGCATACAGTGTTGAAAGAATTCATTTTATAATAAATAGCAAAACTAAAAATGTAAATAAGAATTGCTGTAAAAACAGTAAAATACAACAAAAGTTTTTTATAAATACCATTATGCACACAAATTGTTTCTCGTGGGACGTAACGTTAAGGTATTTTCGTCATTTACAGGGGGTTAGTCGGTGATGTTATTGCCATCCGAATCCAGAATGTCTGTTTTTCTCAGATCACCCGTGTTAAAATTCTGTGCCAAATTACCTATGGTTTTTTGAAAAACACCAAGTCTCTAGGTAGTTTATAAAAGGGGATCACTGCAAAAGTCATTCTGCACATCTTTTAGACCACTAAAGAGCACCATATGGTCACGTGCTCCAGTTATTCTGCATCAATAAAGCGCATTTTAAACATTGACACCCTCATAATGAAAATGATGGTAGTATATCGGGAGTCGGGAAAATCTTTTATCGTTCTTTTACAGCGAGTTGGAGTAAATAAAAAGAAGAAAATCACGAAAACTTTTTAAAATGTCTTATATTATAGCAGCAACAAGTGGTAAATACACAAAGTACTATATTTCATCAAGTGCTATACATATACGTATAATTATAAAGTAAGTATCATGTGAATGATCATGTAATTAGCCACATGAGCAGCGCATTTCCAGGTGTTTAGAATGTTAAACTCAACATATCCACCGCAAATGTATCTCCATCCGAACGCACAAGTTTTATCACAGATGAGGCATGCAGATATATTTTTACAGACATTCTCATGAGAAACAATTACCGTCTGAATGAGGCTTTTAACTGTAAAACCCATATTACAGTTTTACGGCGCTCACTCAAACACAAGTTTCTTTAAAGGGGACTTCTCATGAAAATATGACTTTTCTCATGATTAAGTGCTATAATTGGGTCCCCAGTGCTTCTGAAAATGTAAAAAAGATCAACCCAGTAACTTAGTTTTTGTAAACCATTCTCTGCAAGCATGTGAAAAATAGGTCACTGAAAATTGGATCCCCTTCACTCTAAAAAACAAACGGTGCTATATAGCACCAAAACAGTTGCTTTGGCTCGTAACGATAGAAGAACCATTTTTAGTGCCATATAGCACCGGTGAAGAACCAGTGAAGCACCAGTGAAGCACCTGTGTAGAACCATATAGTGCTATGTAGAACCATATGTGGTGCTATATGGCCCCTATATGGTTCTACACTGGTGCTTCACTGGTGCTTCACTGGTGCTTCACTGGTTCTTCACCGGTGCTATATGGCACTAAAATGATTCTTCTATCGTTACGATCCAAAGCAACTGTTTTGGTGCTATATAGCACCGTTTGTTTTTTTAGAGTGTTGTGATGTCAGAAGAAGAAAATACCGACCCTTAATCTGCAATACCCAACCACGGCACTGCCATTTCGTTCAGAGGTCAGATTATATGCATTTAAAAGGACACACCCAAAAATGGCACATTTTTGCTCAGATCAACAAAGTGGCAATTTTAACATGCTTTAATAAATTATCTATATGGTATTTTGAGCTAAAACTTCACATACGTACTCTGGGGACACCAAAGATTTATATGACATCTTTTAAAAAGTCTTGTGAAATGTGCCCTTTAAATATTGATTTAATTTTTTTCATAAATAACTGCATTGTTGTGGGTAGTTGGTAAAAGATATAGGGCCAGATTTACTAACAGCATGCGCCAGCGCAAACCATCATTCTGGCGTTAAATAACGACTGTTGGAATTGTCTAAAGACACGCTGTCAGGACTCTGCCACGAGAGTCTTGTTTTATATTTATGTTTTATCGTGATGGCAGGGTTCTGACAGTCTCTTGTTTTATGTGGAGGCTCATGGCCTTGTATATTGGGTCATGAGCCTCTGGTGTCTCGTTCCTAGTCCCCGCCCCCTTGTTCTCCTTGTTAATTATTCATTATCAGTTTATCCCATTCACCTGTGTTGCCCTCGTTATCTTGTTTAGTTTTTTCCTATTTAATCTCCTCTTGTCTCTTGTCTTGTGCTGATACATTGTGTACCGACGTGTTGTATTTTGTTGAGTTCATGTTTGATTTCAGTTTAGTTTTATATCTAAGTCTAGTCGGTAATGTCATGTTAGTATTTTTGTGTATCATGTTTAATGTTGAGTTGCCCCCTCGTGTGCTTTTGTTTTCTAGGTTTTCATGTTAATAAATGTTCTATGTTCACTCCCCGATATCGTCTGCGCTTGGGTGCTCTTGTCCCCCGTCTCAATCCTCACACACGCAGTAGATAAATAACGCTAAAAAGGTGTGGTGCTGAACTCAAGCACATCATGCATTATAGATCACCCACAACTCATCAGCTTAGCTTATTTGTGACCCTGAACTAATTTGCACTGCTCTTAGTGGATTGCATTTCATGGTCAATATGGAAATCAGCTGTTGTGTCTCTGTTATTTAATTTGCACATTTTTAGGTAAATAACCTGGAGATATTACCACTTCTATTGGCACTTTTTTTGGAATTGCATTCTTGCTCTAATTTGCTCCATTTAGTAAATTTGTCCCTTAATTGTTTATTGAATTATCACTGTTTTTAGAGTTCTATATTTATACTTCTCCCCAGTCTTTCTCAGACATTGTGACCTTCTATCATCCTGACTGGGTTTCTAATTGTTTCCATCAAAAGTTGCTTATTAAACTTATGTGCACAATTGGAAACATTAGCAAATAAAGCAGCATTTCTATCCAGTGATTTAAAGAGAAAAAATGTCAATTCCTACAAAACTGGCACTACGTATTAGCAATAAAAGCAGGTACAGCCATTGTATTTAAACCTCTTTGTGCATAATAAATTATTTGCGCTTAATGGTTTCGGATGTAGATTCCTACTGTTTAGGAACGCAGTCTAGCAAGACAGTTCTGGAATGTAGTTTTACCAAACCACTTAGATGATACAACAAAAAACATTTCAGATGGTGTACAATGAAACCGGTCCACTGGTTAGTCCAGTTATGCTGTCCATCTTGGAAAGTAACCACCTTTTGATGCAAATCTAGGGATTTAATCGGTTAAAGTTCCCATCGTAGCTTATGCAGATGTTTTCTTATCGGATAAAAAGTATGAGCGCATACGTTTGTATAAACATTTTTTGAATGAATACACATCTTACAATTTCCATATAGTGTTTTTATGAGATATCCCAAAATGTGCATAAAAATAAGTGGATGAAAACATAGCTACTCAGGCGATAAACGCCAACAAACAGCAACAAACATTTAAAATGAAAAGTTTGTCTGTGTTTGTTGGCGTTTGCTGGTGTTTGTTGATTCAGTGTAAATTAGTCTTAAAGGTTCATTTTTATGAACATAGTCATAAAAAGCAAGGCTTGAGTGCTATCTCCATGACTGTTAGAGCGTAAATTAGTGATGTAAACAGTCCATTAATTTAGCAGGAGATGGGCTGGTTTCACACCTATCTAAATGAACACTTTGATAGATTCATTGTTAATTGTCTTCCGAAGGCTCTGCACCATTAACTACGCCATGTCTCTACTGCCACTGGCTTTTCCATTGGCAAAAACAAATCTCTGTGTAACTCGTTTCCCAAAGAGTCAATGTCTGAAGGAGAACCTGTTTTTTATGTGGTTGTCGATAACTACAATATAGTTTATTTTTTCGGAACAGTCTTCAAGTAACCATCTTGAGGAATGAAGGTGAAATATTTATGCATTTTCCTTTAAACTTGTTTTGGTGCTGTCACGAGGTGAGATAGACTTCTCTGTCTTCCTGGTTGAAAACTTTGTATTTGGCCCTCCTGATGTTTGCTGTACAGTTGTATAAACCTTTTTAAAGTGCTACAGACGACTTTCTGGTGAGGAGCCTGGAGCGGAGCTTGTATTTACATTCCCTATTAAAGCCTGTGGTGCTCAGCGTGAAACCTGCCAACAGACAGAATGTAAATATGTGTCTCAGGGGCAGAGTCAGCATGCCTGTATACTCTTAATGCAGGTAACCGAGAGGTACATGAAGTGCTGCTGCTTTAAGTTATTCTAACAACAAGCAGACAAAAATGAACATGTTACATTCCTCCTTAAAGTCGAGTTTTAAAAATCCCACTACTCTACAGAAGTCCAGAGAAGACCAGTGGAAATTTCCAGCTGGTCTACGCTGGTTTGATGCTGATTTAGCTGGTGGACCATCATAGCCATGCTGCTCACCAGCAAAACTGAGCTGTGACACTGAGTGACTGGCATGATCTTTCTGGTGAAGCTGGTTAAAGGGATATCATCCTTCAGATGAACACATTTGGAGTTATTTTAGTAAATGTCCTTGCTTTTCCACATTTTATAATGGTAGAAAACATGGATCAGGGAACAGCTCCAAGGGGTAAATAAAGCTCTTCTGTTGGTAATTAATGCGATTTTGTACGAAAAAAAATCCATATTTCAAACCTTTTAAACTGTAATAATTGCTTCCGGTGTCGTGAGCAATCCAGTCCCCCCGAGCAATTCTGCCCCCCTAGGACCCCAATTGGTACCTAGCAGTAATGCCTGGTCAAAAACTTGTCATCGCGATATCTTGATGCTAATGGCTAATCGAAGCTGCGTTAGTGGTGTAGCAAGCTAGGTACTTTTTACAAAATAGAAGCATACAAAATATTTTTAAAATAAAAGCTTACAAAAATAATATAATTAATGAACTAATATTCATGTTGCAAACACGTGAGCAGCACGTAATGACACACGTAATCGCCTAAAAACCCAATTAATTGCCTTACACAACAAAAACACATTTCAATTTTATGTTATTGATTACTAAGTTATCTGAACGTGAAACATATTTTTTTAAACCTCAGGATTAAAAAAGATGACATTACGTTATTACGGTGAGTGCAACTGGTGTTTGTGTTAAGCTATTTTACCCGATAGCTGTATGCCTACCTAGAGCATCAGTTATATACTACTATATTAAACGGATAATTTAAAATAGACCAATTGTAATTTTAACAACATTCTAACGATATAAATCATCACGAAATTTTGAAGGAATTGTAATAAGGCGCTACAAAGGCTACCCATGAGGAGTTTTTTCAGCCAATGGAATTACGCGGGGTCCTAGGGGGGCAGAATTGCTCGGGGGGACTGGATTGCTCATGACACCGGTAACAGCGCCATCTTGGACCTGCTGCTTTAAGCGACCCCTTTCTGATCCCTGTCTTTTACCATTATAAAGCGTGGAAAAGCAAGGACATTTACTCAAATACCTCCAAATGTGTTCATCTGAAAGATGATGGACATATGTGACTCGGATTGCTTCAGGATGAGTACATTATGGGGTATTTTTGATATTTGGTTGAAGTATCGCTTTAACCAAGAAGTATTGCGGGTAAGCTAGTTTTGTAGGCACACCAACACAGCTGCATTATCCCACTTTGGGCCTAGCATTTAAAACAACATACAAAATGCTGGTGACCTTTAATGGCTCAAGTGAAGTAATGTGATTTCAAAATATGGTAACCCGTACTTGAAATCTGACCTCTGAATTTAACTTGTCCATTGAATAGTTAGTAGCTATCACTTTAGTGCCCAAGGAGAAACTAGGAAAAAGTGACCTTTTGTCAAAGTCATTTTGGTGGTTTTCTGTCGACATTAGCCTGTTTCACACAGTAGTTCTGGTAAAATACCATAAATTTACCAGAATGAATTTACCAGTAAATACAAAAATATGCTGTTCACACATGCAGTGACGTTACGTCTTTTTACCAGTAAGACATCATTCACACATCAGTATCAAAATACCGGTAAACTCGGAGAGAAAGCGGAAGTTACCTGTGGCGCGCGGCCGCCAAGCTACGTCCGTGTCGTATTTGTAAACAATGGTGGGTTATGACTTAATATCCACGGTCCGTATTTTGTTGTTTTCACATCTGTGGCCAACAGTTGCAAGTTGCTCGTGACAAAACAAATTGCGTTAGGGGGCGTCAAACCTGCGTTTGGACATTAGGCTTCACAGATGGTGTGCTAAGGACGTCGACAATATAGCAAATAGATGGTAAGCTGTTTTAAACAACTGTTTAAAGAAATGTGGATGTTAACTTCAGGTGTGCTCGAATTTTAAGCAGCATGTCTGTGGAAACGAACGTAAACAGTGCGGGGGTAAACGCGTCATCTGTATAAAAAACTTTCTGATTGGCCCGAGCTGTCAGCGCGGTCTGACGTCGTTCGTTCTAAATGCCGGTAATCCTATATTTTTCGTTCACACATAGCGCTTACCGGTAAATTACTGGTTATCTTACAACCTGTCTTATTGGTAAATTGGGAGCACTGATTTACCGGAAAGGTTCTGTTCACACATGACATGTTAACTGCAATTTACTAGTAAATTACCAGTAAAGACTGTATGTGTGAAAGGGACTATTGAGAATCAAACCTGCGACCTTTGGGCCACAACTGCCACAAAAAATAAAATAAAATTACAAAAACTTAAAGTGAGACTAAACTAAAAACTAATTTGTGGGCCAGATTTAACCTCTTCAACCCTGAGGACCCTGTCCCGGGTCCAGAATTTCGTATTTTAACTTAATATAAAATATTCTTTTAATCTTTGATGCTCCGTCATGGACCCCAGTAACACATATGAGATACTGTTTGAAAGCTTAGAGTCTCTACTTTCTGCAGATATGCATCACTTTGACACATCTTTTACTGTAAGAAAGTTATTTACACTTAATTTACACTATCACCCCCCCAATATTTTATTATATCATTTAATATTTACATATTTCATATTTTTCAAAAATGACAAACATGGGCAAGTCTTATATCAAATGAAAGCTCTCACTCTCAGGAATAAGGCTACAGCGTTATTTTTGTTCTAATATCAACACATATCCAACAATCATCGAATGAATAATAAGGTAAAAAATGGTCTTTTGTAAACATATGGGAAACTTGAGTGTGGACTGCCTCAGATAGCACATATAGCCACAAATGATACACCATCATTTATTTTAGGTCCTACTCTAAACAATGAGTCAATTCACAGCATTTTCTTTGGTTGTGTGCATAATTAATCCCTAGCTTTTTATTATATGTGCAAAACAAAAAATTAATATTTATATGAAAAATGTATTTTCACACCCTTTAGTAAAATGAGAATATCTTTTGAATGCGACATGCTAAAGAGTTCATTCTTTTTTTGGGTGTTTACTGTCTGCTGCTGCTAACAACCAGAACTGTCTGCAGTCTACTAGAGCACACAGAACCAGAGTTATACACTATCAAAGACAGTATTTACAACATAAAAAAGAAAATTTGGTGTTTCATCATATGAAAAACAACATAAATAACAATATTTGTCACAAACAGCAGCTTTTTATGTAACTTCAAAGGGTTTTCTGCAAAATGATATAAAGAAATTGCATTTATTCCACTGTATGTGGTTATGGGGACACTTCAAATATTTTTAGGCAGAAATTGTATACAAAAAAGGGTATTATTCCTCCCTTCAGTTGGAGTAAAATAACTTTTGCATAGATTATGATAGAGAAAAAATTCCTTTTTCCTCTGTAAGCTGACAATGGCTGGAATCAAACAAAACTGTCTGCAGGGACCTGAGATACCCAGGACCAGAGTTATATACTTTCAAATAAAAACTTTAGAAAAAAACATCAAAAAGCGCCTATTTATTTTTGTGTTTATTAGAGGACTGATATCACATACAACCATGTTGAGCACTTTTAACAGTGTTTTATGTAATTTCAAAGGGTTACCTGTAAAATGATACCAAACTTTTGTATGTAAACCTCTGCATGTGGGTATGGGATGCTTTTGAAATTGGGTAGGCCAAATCCAGGCGAAAATCTCCAAAATTGCTTCAGGGTGTAAGAAGTTAAAAAGAAACCTATTAGCTCATAATAGCCACATAAAACCCCTGGTCTATTGTCTTTAATAATAAATGAGTGACAAAAAGTGTGGTGGTGTAGTGAATAAACTTCAGGGCTGGTAAACATGAAAGTACGTACACAGTTAAACGCCTTGTAAAGTAGGCATATATTTTATTTGACCCGTA
Organism: Paramisgurnus dabryanus; assembly: GCF_030506205.2. Taxonomy (NCBI): domain Eukaryota; kingdom Metazoa; phylum Chordata; class Actinopteri; order Cypriniformes; family Cobitidae; genus Paramisgurnus; species Paramisgurnus dabryanus. Next base: position 13,046,077 of record NC_133340.1, read on the forward strand.
CTTGTACTTAGACATTCAAGGTAAGTAGGGCTCTCATGATTATGACATTTGGCTGACAGTTAATTGCCTAATAAATTGTGCCGATTATGACAATTAATTGTCTGTGTTATTGTTTTGACATTTAATTCTCATACTTTTTTTCTTTGTTCATGAAATAATTTTCACACATTGTTGTGACTATTTTTTTAATTCAATCTTTTGCAAGGTTTACCTGGCAGTAAATATGAATACACATAAAACATATTTCAAAGTTATTATTTATTGAATATATTTTTCAAAAACTGAAAATTCTTTATAAGAAATAAACACACTAAAGTGTCTGAAAAAGTAATTGAAAATAAAAATGCAATAAAAATAAACTGACCATACCAGAACAGGCCTTAAATAGTAACCAATCCTTCTAAAGTCATATTTGTACTGGACCACATGGCTACAGTGGCTGTTACGGTACATTCACATGGGGCAAAAGCGTTAACGCTTGATGGAAAGCTTGTCTGAAGCGTGGCCAACTGCCAATCACAGTGGCCGCAACACATGCTCCGGTCTTCCATAAAGGTAATTGGCTGATCCCGCCTAGGTTATTTGCATAAGGCGATCTGATTGGCTGATGCACGCATTGCCGCTTGAAAAGTTAAGAAATTTTCAACTGACACGGCACCGACGGATCCACAATTCAGTTCGGCAACGCATGATGTCACCCATTAAAAGTGAATGGGAAGCGATAACGCTTATGCCCCATGTGAATGCACCGTTACTGCTTATCAAAGTTTTGCAGCATTTCTTTAAATGCAGTTTTTTTCCACTGTATTGAATGGCTTTGCAATGTATTGTGTTACACTGTCAGTTAAGGAGCGCCATCTGATACTGTCTCATTTATACAGGAGCTGCAGCTCCCCCTTGTGTTTTGTGGAGAGATTTGCAATCATTGCGGTGATCTGAAATCAATGCGATGAGGTCAAATAATCGCAATGAGACGATTTTTTTATTCTTTCCCCGCTAGCGTTTTTAAAAAAATTTGCCAGCCAGCGTCGGCATTTTTCATGATTTTCACTAGAGTTTGATGGATTCCAGAAAATTTTCTTCTTTAAATATATAAAAAATAATTTCCCAAATGAAAGATTAGACCCTCTGCTTGAGGAAGTGCGGCACCTGGTGGATAATGGCTGTATTGCTGAAATCCGGAAATTCTCGTCATTGGCAGGGAAGCGTTTTCTCTTAATTGACGAGTTATCTCGTCAATGGCGGCAAAAGAGTTAATCATTGTGACAGCCCTAAACACAAGTGCATTCCGACAAAATGCAATTCATCTCCTGGGCTACATACTACATTTTCCTGTATGCCCATGTGCAACGTACAGGGTTTAAAAAATCTGGCAGTGCACACAGTACATGCGCACTCTTCTGATGACAAATATTACATCACACACACTTTGCGCGGACCCTTGGTTAAAAGTAAAAAATGGATTATACTTCAGCCTTGAGTCATCTCCACTGTTCCCTTGAGAAAGCCACTTAACCTCAAGTTGCTCCAAGGTCCCAGTAAAAGACAGAAATATTTACCACCACCAACCGTCATGTGACCATAAATAACAATACAGTTTTATCATTTTGTTCTGGTGCCTCTAGAAATATCTTATTGCTTTGAATCAGTATTTTAAAAAAGCACAAGTGCTGAAATCAGAAAGCTTATTAACGGCCTGCTTTTGTTCCACCCCGAACTAAGTTCCATTAATCGGTCTGTAGCTGATTAGTGCAGTGGGGTGAAATTACGTCTAGTGGTTCAAGAATAAAGCAAAAATGTACTTCACAAACAGGAATGAAAAATAATAGACCTAATGGTGATTTGATTTGACATTTAGTCATACGCATACACACGGAAAGTATACGATTATCTTGCTGTTCTTTATGCAGTACAGCACTCGTTTGATTCCGCAATACGTCATAGCACAAATCCTGAACTTAGCCTGTCTTATTAAACAAGTCTGAGAGGGTGCCGTGTGTAACAGTTGCATGTTCTAGTAATGCACATGACACTATCTGTCTATTACTTTGCAAATTTGATGTTGTCTTGAGCTGTATTTTATCATTTGGAGTGATCTGACAGCTGGCCTCTTTACCACATCAACATTTCTGTTTTTGTGCTGTTTTGTTTAGTGTTGTTTTTATCACCATTTATTAATGAGTAAAATGGTAATAAACCACACAGTGGTCTGAGAATGATTATTGTATGGGGGTGTATGAATTAGGACTGGCTTGTCAAGTTTGTTAGGGTCCTGAATTGGAGAGACCGGTGTGAGCAATAAAGTGCCACTTCATCTATCAGCGGCAGCTTTGTCGAAGCCCAATTAGTATGCAGATTTCTGAATGCTTTATGAGAGCGCTAAAACTGAAGGACCTCTCAAAACATTGATTTATTATCTGAGCTTCATCACCATTGCCCACGGCTTTTGGGCAGCACGCACCGGTCCTTTTGTTTTCAAATGATGTTTTTTTACAATCTGGCAAGACTTGGCACAATAAGCGACAAGCTTTATGTTTTACGCATTATCATTCTGAAGTGACTTTGTTGGGTGATTTACAACATGTGGATTATGCATAGATGCTTTGATGAAGCATTTGATGAAATGCACAATGGGATTGGGATGGTTTGCTTGCCTCTATCTCAGTGTCTTTTTCTTTTTCTCATCTTCAGCTGTAAGCAGAAGCTTTATCTCGAAAAGCTCCCAAACACCAGCATTATCATCCCCTTCCACAATGAAGGCTGGTCCTCCCTGCTCAGAACCATCCACAGCATCACCAACCGCACACCCGACCACCTGATCGCTGAGATCATACTGGTGGACGACTATAGTGACAGAGGTAAGCCTAAGTGCTATTATTTTTCCCTAAAAGCATCTGCTTGACATTAGGGTCGGCCATCGGTGCTTTCTGCATTAGCTGAAATGACTTTTGAATGGAGCTTCGACAGTGCAGGGTCCTCTTGTGCCAACAATGGACTTCTGTCAGTTTTGGTGAGAGAGAGAGGGAGAGAGAGAGGAGGAGAGATAGTAACTTTGGTAACCATTTGTTGGCTGCATTTCCTTCACTGCCCGATCCAAAATTACGCTGGCACAATTTTTCTTTAAAACAATTTTCAAACATTTTAAGCATAATAACATAAAACCATTTTGCTGGCAGTATAACTGTGCATCCTCAAGCAGTAGAAAAGTGTGCCTTGAAAATAGTGCCAATTTTGCATTTTGAGTTTTACCAACATTTTCTGGTCTGTAGTAAGATGCACTTCGGCCATTGTGATCGAGTCTTGACCAAGAAACAAACGTAGCCTTTTGGAGCAGCATCTCAATACCTCACACAATAAATCAATGTTAACATCTTACCTCACAATGCCCCTCTGTGTTACAAGACATCTCGGCCAATGGCATTGCAGCTCACAGCTGTATAGGAGAGAACAGTGAGCTATAGTAATGGGATACCCTACTCTGTTCCCATTACAATACTCATGTCCAGCTAAAATAAGCTGCCATTAGACTGAAAGGCATTTTGCATTGTTTGGCTAATAATGATAAACAAGGCCTTTTTGTTTCACAGATGTGTTGTCTGCGTGTTGGCGAGCTTGTGTATCGCAAACATTGTTGCTCATGTAAGGCCAGTTGGCATGGTACGGTACATCTGCAGACTTGGGTGTTTCTATGTGTGTATAAAAGAGACTTTAATATGCTAATCACTGGAAGCTCATTGGTCACTTCTGTGTCAGATTGATGAGCTCATATGTGGCACAGATTATCTCTCAACAGATTTTTGACTCGGGGCAAAAGTGGGAATGGACTTTTAAAACACAGAAAATGTCAGCCTTCTGGCATTCTGATTTCTTGTAGTTTTCCAAAAAAGATCCTTCACTGCTAAAAGCACAAAAATCCCCCGTGAATCCTCAGGACGATCGTATGAGTCATTTATGTGATGTCTGGTTTAAATAGTTTAACCCACAGAGACCTGCTGTAGCAAAAATAGAAACACTTGTTTGAAGTAATTAAAAAATACCTGACGTTACTTACTTCTGTATGGCTTATGTTCTAAAATGTATCGTAGCAACAAGCTTGACAGAAAACATTTATAACAGTTTGACTCTCCCAGCATGCCAAAGTCATATAACATGGTCTACTGACACCATTGAATTTCACTGGTTTTGACCAGACATGGGGGCGATTACACAGAATGCGTTTATGGCATTGTGCAGGCGCCTTTTTTGAATGCTTTTCTATGGGCAGTGATTGTTATGCGCATTGTTTATCTGCACCACGTGTTTTAGCAGTGCTCTGAGCAGAAATGAAAGCAACCAAAACTTACAAGCTTCAACATGGACATAAAGGTTTAAAATGTATTCATGTGTAAGGTTATTTTTTTCTGATTAAATAGCATACCATGCATAGTCCAATTCCAAAACATTAACATAAATCATATCACTTTATTCTTCATCATCTCTCACCTGTCTTTGACTCTCTGAACCCTTCAGTCTCTTTTAAGTCGCCATGAAATGGAAGTATCGATTGTCTTATGTAGGGCTGGACTTGAATTTGTACATTAAGAACTGATTGGATCGTTTGGAAGTGGGTCATGTTGCTATTTGCTAATCGCTGCGATCTTTCCCCGGACCCCGCCCATCTGCCATACCATATGACTGGAAGTAAAGAGAGATGGTTTTGAGGAGGGGAGAAGATTTGCATTTTTGATAAAAGATTATGAGGGCACAAACATTTTACAAAAATAATGAAGCTCACAAATAACTACAAATATACCAACAAAAAATACCACAATATTCCAAAACAAATTCATTTTAATTTCATTGCAACACTTAATCTTTACCTGGTTTCTTTCCCTGTACTCCAGCATTTAAAAAAATATGTTGTTTTATGGTCTACCTCATTTGCGTGCTATACAAAATTTGTGAATGTAAAGCGTCTACAGAGAAAGATATTTGTGCTCGGGTAATATAAATACCACTGCACCAAAATTTTACAAAGCCACAAATAAAAGCATTAAACATATTCTTGTTAGCTATCATAGCCAGACTACTGTTAGCTAGATAAAGGCATAAAAATAGACCTTATAGTTAAGAAATACAGCATGTCATTTATAGCGGTCAACTAAAATGCAACTGCTAATCTGAGAATTTTCTTAAAAATCATGAACATTTATTGCCATTACGCAGTAGGGTTGTCACGATTCTCCAAATCCTCGATTCGATTACATTTCCGATTCTAAGGTCACGATTAAATTCTCTATTTTTACCTTTTTTTTTTTTGAAAGCACAAAAAATGCTATGCCATTTTTAGACTAGACTTTTATGAAATATAATATCTGACCTTGCCCTGCCATGTTAGTCGTGGTGCCAGTGGAAAAATATGGTAAACGCACATATCTGATAAATGAACATTCCTATCAATTCTTTGCACCTTAAAAAACGCTTTTATTACCATCCAACAAGATTGTGAGACTATACCCCAATAAGTCCTGTTTAAATGCTGTTTTCATAACTCTTAACCAGCTGAAAAAAGTTGTTGTGAAACTTAAACAGATCTCAGTACAGAGAAATGCCCGGTCCTGCTGTACACGTGTGCGTGTTCTGTTCTGATAGAGTTCAGCTGAAGGCGGGAGGCGCTTGCTGTTTTTTTGTTTCCCATGTAAAGAGCAGCTCTCGTGGTGTATCCTGTATCTGCCATGCTATCTTTTGACTGGCTGTAGCTAGCTAGAGGAGGTTGACTTGCAGCACTCAACACTTGTTTTTTCCTGCTTGGCAAGCGGACCGGTAGTGACATGGGGGCGTGGTAGCATTGACAATTCCATTTTTTTTTTTTTGTTAAAGTTCGAGTTTGTGACTTAATTTCGATCGAAATCGTATTACACTTATTATGCTGTCTAGCAAACAAGTCAAAACATCAGAGAAAATACCTTCTATGAGCCCCTACATGGGACATTTTATGAAACACTGATTTTGAGTTTGTCATCTCCGTCTCAGATCAGACTAACGCAATCTCAGCCCTTTTGTTTGATTTAAAAAGGTATAAAGACTTGCCAAGTCATGTTGCTTAAGTCATAGGCAAGTCATGAGTCAATGTTGTAAATGTCTAAATTCGCACGTCTACTTTACTAATGTAAAGTAATTTGATTCTTTTTCATTTGATGACTTGTGGCTCGAGTCCCGGGTGAAGTCCTGTTCATCTGACTTGAGTCCAGAACCCTGCAGGAAAGTAAAGATATACTACAAGTTATTTTTAAGTAGTTCAATGAAACTTTATAGAATTTAAGAGTAGATGAAACTCTTTAGCATAGCAGTAGAAAGACTTGTATAAAGGTCGTGTAACTGAGCTGTAGGCACAGGAATGTCAGTGAGGTGTAGGAATATTCCAGACTCGTTATATTTATATAAAATGTCAGACTGAACATAAAAGCCATCTAGCTTGCTGGCTTCTCAGGAAAGTCAGAGCCTAAGTACTTTATTATAACAGTGATGAAACCTTGAAAGCCCAGTGGCACATTTTTATACAGTTCTCCAAAGCAAAATACATAATTTTATATAACTAGCATTTTCCTAAAAACATGTTAAAGAAAAAAAATCTCAAGCATTTTCCAATTTTCCTTCTGTCAATTTGGAGAAAGACCTTTTTCAGTACATTTTGATAGTAACATTTCATTTAGACTTAAACTTGAGCAATAATGGCAAGCTTTATTTATCATAGGAAATAATCTGTCAGTAGCTCCATCAGTCCTTGTAATTGAATTACACACACACACACAGGTACGCACACACACACAAACACACAGGTAATAAAGCTTGTTTGCAGCTGGTGACTGTTGCCTCCTTTTATTCACATGGACACTTTTAAAACTGTCCAGTACTGTCTAGAAAATGAGATGTGTCTAATTAGCAAAGAGCAGAGGACAGTCCACATTGACTGACATAGTGCCACACAACTGCCACTCATAATCACTGTCTCTAAACAAAACCAGACAAGAAGTGGATGGGAAGAGGCATGGAGTCATTGATTCCCCCTTTATACCGTCTTCTGCTTAACAGCACTCGTGATATCCATGCTGTTAGTTTCAAAAACAACTAGGCATGCCCATTCATAAAAAGACCTCAGAGGTGCTCCTCACTTTGTGATTAGTTTATTGTTTCTTCACTCGTGTAAAGTATTTTTAGAGCACCACTTAAAAGGGTGCTTTGCTTGTCTCTCTCACCACCAGAGATAAGCATTTCTATCAAATCTCTGTGCACAGGAACCTAGCTGGGCTCTCATTAATTGTGGATACAAATTAAATTCACGGCAGGCATTCGATTAATTGAAAAAAAAATCCTCAAAAGGAATCTCATGGTAGCATTCGGCACCGTGAAGGTGCTTCATCATTGTGCATCATTCACGATGGCCAAGTTGACTTGTTAAGCTTTCACAACGTTTCTTTTTTTTCATCTGTTTAGTTAAGCTAAAGTCAACAAAGTGATGATTGATGATCATTTTTATTCCCTGCTAATAGATAGTATTTAATTAGAACATGTAATTATAGCTTAGACATTACTAGACTTACTAATGAACCAATATTAAATTGCTAGCATAAAAGATGGCAGTCAACAAAGCATGGGTACATGCGTGCATACGTAAAATCATGTTAGTTTTGATTGTTAAATGCAGGCATAATATAAGAAGTGCACTTGCAGCGGAGTAGCATGTGACAAAAACACATATACTGTATGCTAGGCTTGTTGCGATAGCACAATGGTCAGCCTCCCACCGATTACATCACGCTGCCCCCAACCAACGTTTGATTTTTTTATAATAAAAAAATCCTTTCGTTTAGTTAGAGAGCAGACACTACAATTAAAAAGTTTGTGCTCAATTCAGCACGAGCTGAATGCAAGTCACCACACAGATGAGCAGCAGGTGTCAGATTAAATTTTTTAATGAGAGTGATGGGATGCCAGCTGACTGACAAGACGATGGTGGAATCCGCATGCTTATTCATTTTGTTAAAGTTTTATGTTTAGTGTAATCGAGTTCATTATTGTTTTGTTGTTGTGTTTTTTAGTAAGAATAATTATGAGCCCACCAGTTAAAGTCTCCCTGTAGTTCATAATCTTGTCACTTAAAACTCATCCCAGAGTCTCATAATAGCATATGTAAAAGTTTTTCCTGTGACAGTAATTTCTACATGCTTTAAAGCAGCTTAAATGCAATTCCCTCATTTAGTATAAACACATCTACAGTATGAATACACATCTTTGCCTCTACTCAACATACATGTCAACTCTCTCATTTTTCCAGGGATTCTCCCATATTTTACCATTCTATTCCGCCATTAAATTATTTTCCGTATTTCTCTCATATTTTGTATCTTTTTATAAAAAATCCCACTGGCGGTATTTGATGTTTGGTTCATTTACTGCCGGTAAAACAGGCAGCAGTATATATGTAACATATCACTCAAAACGACATCCAACAATAAAACAATAAAAAGAACAATAGCGGTCGAAGAAGAAGAAAATCTGGAGGTTGAAGGATGACAAGCCACAAGCAAAGCTACTACCGCCTCGTGCACGTTCACTCACACCCCCGCATACACCAATTCGCACATTTGGATGTGCGCGCTGCGTGTGTGTGGCGGGGTGTGCATTTTTTTATAACTTTGCATGTTGGGAAACACTGCTGTTTGTGCTTTACTGCTTAACTCAAGGTGTTAAGTAATACAACATCTTCGACCAATTTGCATAACAACTAAGAACCATATCAAAAATGATTCAAGGCATACCTATCCATTCCCCTGCGTAGTAGTGAAAATGGGGGGTGGGAGGTTGGGTGGTAGTGTCTGGGAAATTTCCCTTATTTTCAATTTCCAATGTTTTAACAGGTATTTTAATCAATTGCACTGCTCTGACTTTAGAGATGAATACGCACATTATTTCCTAATGTACGCCATGCTTTTGGGAGCACTGCTGTATGTTGGTGAATTTTATATGTATATAAGGCCTGGTTTTACAGACCACTAGGCCACAGTAAAATTAAGCATTTTTATAAAGTTTCTTTAGAAAAATATGTTACTGGTGTGTATCTTGAGACAAATAAATGGCACTGGCATATTTTAAGATCTTTAAGTACAAGATAATTTTAGTTAAGGCAGCTTACATGTGTTTTAGTCTATGACTAGCTTGAGCCTTGTCTGTAAAATAGGGATGGGCACAGGTAATCGATTGCTCGAGAACTCGAACGTGGCATCGACGATCAATCACGAAAACGATGACCATGTGTTTTTTTTTGTGGTTATGGCCGCATTTGGATATCTGGTTAGCATTATTAGTGCCTGTGGTAGTAAAGACTTGGTGTGTGTTCAATGCACAGTACCATCAGTACCATGCATGATTCAAAAGCTTCCTATGCCCACTCGCCCCGTCCAACCTTGCTGATCCACGCAACGCTGTGAGGCCGAACACACCTCACATTACCGAGGCACTATGGTTTTAAAAGGATGCAGTAATTTTCTGATTCACTTTGGTAAGTCAGGTGCAAAATGTACATCCCCGTCACAAGTTCCCTCATATCATCTCATATTTAAACATTAAATGTCAAGAGATACCATAGAGCAATACGAGCATTACATCTTGACTGAGAACAGGTGAGAGGAAGACACAACACAGCTAATCGCTAAGTTGATAGCAAAAGACTTAAAGCTGCTTAATGTTATGAAGCTCGTGCTTTGACTGGACGTGTTTCAAGACATGCAGTTATGGTGCACAAACACAAGTTATGTCCAGTACATAACTTAGTTTAAGTCTTGCATTTTGTGCAGATATATGCATATTGTGTAATAAATGTATGTTGTTTCAAGGCATAATATTATGTAGAGTGCGTCATATAGAAAGCGCTTCAGTTTGGGTTTATTAACCCTTTAGTTTCACTAGATCACGCTGCTATTCCTGTTAGAGGTTTCTGTCAAAAAACATCTAATTCATTAATAATCTAGTATTTGTTCATTTTTCTGTTATAGTTTCTTCCAAATTAAGTTTTTTAATACAAATATTTTATTTTCACCATGACGCATACACCCCGCCCCTTTGATTGCCCCACCCCCTGTTTTTAAAATACTCGTTTTTCAGATCTATGAATTAATTGAAATGAAAAACTGACATAAATGCACATCCCTACTGTGAAACTGGGGGCAAGAGAAACTGAACAGACTGAACTCCAGTAGCCTACATTTTGTGTTTCTGCTGGAAGGGAGATGAATTTGTGGTATTTATTGGTCATTTATCCATGTGCTCTTTTAAAAGCTACACCTGAATCAATTAGTATGGCATAAAGGATTCTCTTGTTACTCATGGGTGCATTCAGATGCTATATATAAACACACAGACACACACACAGACAGGCTCATTAACACATACACACAGAGAGACAAACACAGACTTGCAGTTTTGCCAGCACACCTTGACAGTGAATAATAATGCTATGTGTTTTGTGAATGATGAGGAACAACTCCTGAAAGCCAAATGCGTTCCCTTATAAGAGAATGTCCTTGGACTCCTCCACAAAGTGATATAAAGACACGAATGATAAAATCCTTGCAGTAACAAGCTGTTCGGCCTGCATCTTTTTCTGACGTGTGATTTGGGAAGCAGGCGGTGAGATGTTGGCCACTTTGCTAGCCAGGCCTCTCAGAGTCTTCCGCTAAGACAGCGTAATTATTACAATCACCTCACCTCTTTGTAAGAGCAGACACCTGCACACAGGCAACCACTTCACACGGCAACCCAGGATGTTACTTAAAGAGAGAGAGAGCTCTTTTCTCTGATCTGTCAGTGCTTTTGTGAGAACACCCAGCATGCATTGCACAAAAAAGCACAACGTGCAGTTTTTTCACCGGTAATTTAGATGCACGTTCGCTCTTTAGATTCTTCGCCCCGGAAAACAATGATAGAGTAAGGGAAAGGTGATTTGTTTCCCCAGTTACTGTAGGACCACTTAAGTCACTGTTTAATTGCATGTGTTTGCTATTAGCTAAAAGCTATTACAGCAAGCAAGTGGTGGGGTAAATCACCCCAAAATACAGGGATTATCTAAGCAATAAATGAATCAAGGTGAAGAGAAAATCCATTGTCTAATAGCTTTCACTGCACGGGAGGCAACTAATGTACCTAAGCTGGTTGGGCTGGGGATCAGCCTCAGGGATCAATGTTCTTAAGCCCAATCAAAGCAATTACATCACATTATTTGGCTAGACTAATTGCGCGGACTAAAAAGTGTAAAGTTTACCCCTAATGAGATTGACCTGTGGAATAAATGCGTTTCCCTGCTTATGCTGACTTCTTACATCCTGGGGCGCTTATTATTTGAACGCTTCCTGCGCATCCGCTTCTAATTTCCGGCACCGTGAAATCATTGTTTGTGCGTACCTCACAATAAGACCACTCCTCTCCCCACTGTCTCTTATGTAAGGGCATGGATTTTCGAATGTTTTGCACATTATCACTAGTCTTTGCCTCCCAATGGCAGTAGAACAACCACTTCCCCTTCAGCAGTCTTGGCTGATAAGGCTGGTCCTCTGGGTGTTGGTGGTCTGTTGGGTGGAGATGGGACAGAAGTCCACACAAAGTAGAGATAACACCTTCCCGGACGCCCTTGGATGTTTGCTGCCCGTGCTCTGCATGGAGGAAATGGCCATAGATGCCATAGATGCTATTGATTAGAATGGGCAAAAGAGACAGTGATGTACTCCCTGTCACTGCCACTCCCCCACAGCGTGAAAGTTTTAAAGCAAGAATCAATTCTCTCGGTTGCCGCCTCATGGTGGTTGTCGATAGTCATAAGTGCCTGACCTTCCCATCAAAGTGTGCGCCCCTCATCAAGCTTGCAGACACTGGCAGATATCAGATGAAAAGCTACATACATCAATCATGTGCCAGCACAGACAGGGAGAGATTGTTACGGAGACAACGTTTTTTTTTTTAGAGGAACTGAAGTGTTATAACGCTAATAACCGCAGTCAGGGGTAGATGTTTAGCTGAAGTTAGCATAACAAAACATTGTGCGTTAAGCTTCAACCTGGGTCTCTGTTTAAAATCACTGTTGTCAGCAGTAATAATATCCTGCTAGCAAAAATCTGCTTACTGAAAGTTGCAGTTTTTATTGTTTTGTATCTTCCCCAGCAGACCTCATGACCTTTATTTACAATGTGCTGCAGTCGGCTACACAACAGAAATTGAAGTAAGGCAGAAATTCTGTGGGATGCCAAATGTCTCTATTATTTAAATGTATAGTGTTCAGAAGTAGTCTCTACTGAGAGAATAGTTATGTCTCTTTCCAACACTGACACTTCAAAAGTAAAGTTATGTCTTTCTCCAGGAATTGCAGCAGTACAGATCGGTTAGCCTCTGTTTTTCATATTTGATATTTTCTACATTGAGTGACCTTAATATGTATGTATAAATATGATGTAGTGAGGGGCTAAGTATATATAAGTATTATATATACACATATAATAAACGCCATCTTGGCATGTATTTTATGCTCATTAAACACTTTCACTTAAAAAACTCTTAATTCTGGAATCAGTTTATTAAAGGGGCCATGTCACAAGCCTTTTTTAAGATGTAAAATAAATCTTTGGTGTCCCCAAAGTACACATGTGAAGTTTTAGCTCAATATACCATATAGATAATTTATTATAGCATGTTAAAATTGACACTTTGTAGGTGCAAGCAAAAAAGTGGGGTTTTGGGTGTGTCCTTTAAAATGCAAATGAGTGGATGAAATGCAAAACCTGATCACAATGATGGTACGAATGGCAATTAAAACTCAATTGTGCTGTTAATTATTTTCTCTCTCTCTTTCTCTCTGCACTAAATGGCTGTGCCGTGGTTGGATAGTGCAGATGAAGGGGCGGTATTATTATAATAAGATCTCCTTGTGACATCATAAGTAGACCCAAATTTCAATTACAAAATTTTTCACTTGCTTGCAGAGAATGGTTTACCAAAACTAAGTTACTGGGTTGATCTTTTTCATGTTTTCTAGGTTGATAGAAGCACTGGGAGCCCAATTATAGCACTTAAACATGGAAAAAGTCAGATTGTCATGCCATGGTCCCTTTAAGATATACCGATTGTTGGCCGAATCCATTTAGAGCCTAATACAAAATGCTAATTTACAAGAACATGTCAGACACATTTAAGGGCTTTTCACACTGGAAAAAGTTAACCATGGGTTATTTTAAACCCCAGGTTAACGGAATCCTGGGTTCTCCATTTCACATTTCACACTGTCCATTCTTAACCAGGGGTTAAGATATACCCAGTGTATTCATAATCTGAGGTTTCACATTCCTAAACCCTGGGTTAACATTTTTATTTGCACATTTATGGTATCACCAGTCATGATTGGATAAAAAGCGATGTCAAACTGACTGTATTAAAAAAGCGCTTTAAATAAATGCATGTCTTGCGTCGCAGCGTAAATCACTCTTGCATATTTTAAGTCTCCTGGGATGTAATTTTTACACTAATTCAGGTGTTTTCAGTACACAGATGGTGATATGAGGTACGTGTACTTCAGTTTCTGATTGGCTGTTTGTTGCTAAGCATCGAGTCAAAACATTCTAACCATGCTTCGTTTCACACTGCATGCATTTGGCACCGCAATGCGGTTTTATTACCCTGAGTTAATTTCAGGGATAACCCTGCTTCTAAATAACAAGTTTGAAAAGCTCCTTAACCTAGCGTTAAGAGCAGGGTTTAGAACGACGATAACCCATGGTTAAGCGGAGTGTGAAAAGCCCTTTAGAAAGTGTATCTGACATATTTTCTTGTAAATTAGCATTTTTATCAGCCTCTTATTAGTTACAAATGTCACTTTTGTCTTTAGTTGCATGCAAGCTTTTATGGCCAAAATTTCCCCTTCTAAATTTTTTTTGCAAAATCACTAAAGATTACTAAGAAACATTAGCCTGGCTCTGCCCTCCTACGTGCTTCTGCTTAATTTTCATTTCGCTTCAGTACAACGTCTGGGACTGCTAGTGTAGAGTTTAGTTTTCTCTTGCAAAAATCTGCAGGTCCAATCAGCAAACAGAGGGGGGGTGGCTAAGAACGATGACGTTGAGGTTGTGTGTCAGTTTGAGTTGTAGTTCAGTAATGGCAGCGGAGAAAGACGTGAGAAAAGCTATTCGGTACGTTGTTGCAAAACTGCCATATATACAGAAGTTAAAGCCGGAGCAAGAACCAGGTTTGCTAAGTTTTGTTTTTCTTGTTGTTTCCGGCCGGTTTCGGCGCATGATATACGTCACGACCACACGTTAGCAATCGCCTATGGCAGATCCTGAGTGACTCTGGGCAGATCCAATAGTTTTAAACTTCAACAGAGGACCCTCCTTAACGGAAGTAACACTTTGCAATGGAGCGTGGCCAGACTCTCTGTACAAATGAAATGAATGTACGAGAGTCTGGTTGGACCAGGTTAGAGAAACATTGCAAATGATGAAAGCCACATGACTGGCACATACGGGTTTGTGTACAGGTACAAGTACACACAGGGGACACAAGTTGACACGGCAATGTGATCCATGGTCCTTTGCACATCGTCATTGATCTGATTCATTTTTTGTGCACTTGATGTGATGTTAATGGATTCTGCCAACAAAGGTTTTGACAAAATTAGAATGCATCAACATATGAAAGTTAACATGTAGTAGCATCTCAAATCAGTATATTGCTAACACTTAGTTGTATTTATGATGCTCTACCTAAAATGCAAGCAACACAGATGCAGAATCAAGTAAAGGATTTTATTAAGAAATTCAAATCTAGCAACTGTAATAGTCAAACAAAATTAAGTTCATTCTAAGAGGGATTAACAGATGGGTTACTGAGAAGTCAATAATATTTGGTTGGACTCCACATGGTTGCCCTCGTGGTGACCCACTTCATGTGAACTAAATCAGCATTTGTTACTGATTTGACTGGTGTCTCCTGTCATGATTATTTTAGATTATATGCATGATTATAATTACATTTTATATTACTTCTATTAATTGTCTGAAATGTTTTAATGAGAAACATTTAAAATTACTAAGAGCACTTCTAAAAATTAGCCATGATTACCATGGCTGTAAAAACTACATGGTTGGTTCATGATTTTCTTTACTAAAGCATTAACGAAATTCTAAAGATAAAATGGTCTGAATGTTATTCATTCATATAATGACCATTAATATTGAACATTGATGTTTTTTTACATTTTCTATACACAGATTACAGATTACAACACTATCGTTATATTTTCCTGTTCTCTTTAAGATAATGACAGTAAACTATTGTTTTACCCATCCCACACTGATTATTGGCCGATATATCGGTGCATCTCTACTCATTTCTTGTAAAATGCTACTAATATATAAGCCATATTTTAGGATCAGCACACCATTTGTTCTTCACATGTTTTCTTCACATTTACTACTCCTCAGAGTCAGGACACAGTGGGTACAGATTTTTGTGTAACGCTCTGAAGATTCTCTTTTTCTCCAAAATGTCCACAGCCCACAAACATCAGCCTGGCACCCTGACATGCACAGCTTTTTTAATGAGATACATCTACGCCCCATGCTGTTCAATCAGTCCTCTCAGGTAGTCCATTTCCTTGGCTGTGGGAGGTTGTGAAATATTCAGGAGCATGCATCAGTAGTCTTATTATTGAAATCAGCAGCTACTCTCTTTAAAAGGTGCAGCCATTAATCAATCATTACCGGAACATTGGCTTTATTATTTGCTTCATTACCAAAGCTCTACCTCTGGCAACCACCATTCTGTGTGCACAAGTGGAATCTAATGCAGCAACCAGTGCCATTTTCTTGTCATTATGTGAGTGCTAGAGGTCCATTGTTGAAGATTGCTGATAATTTTCTCACCCTAATGGCGACCAGTCAACCTACAGGCCTCTCTAACAGCTTTCTATTGTGTTACCCCTTTCAGGATTAATTAATTGTGTCGCCATGCATGTTTTCAAAAGTGTGAAAATAAAAGGCTTCAGTCGAACTTAATGAAAGATTTATAAAGCGTCTCCAGAAAGTCAGCAGTCGTGATGTTACCAAGCTTCAATTATAACTCAAATCGATTCTTACGTATCTAATAACCAGCACTGAAGTGATAAGAGGAACACATCTCCAGTCACGGAGATCTAACGGGCCGATAACCGACCCACAGCCGTCCCGGCTTGATGACTTTTATCAGTCTAGCTTTAGCGAGACCCAATAACAAGATTCATTGTTTCTCCTATGCAGAATTAGGAAGGGTTATCTGCAGAAGCCATCAACTGGAGGAAAACAATTGTAATTATCATATCACTGCCAGCTATCGATTTCCCTCGTCTTTATAATGGGGACTCAAAAGAACATCCTGCACCAAACAATACGAATTGTCACTGCCATGTTGTCTTGCTAAGCTCAAAGTTGCGTGGGAATTATTCTCAGTTTAAGACAATTGTGTTTTGAGACACACGCTCACATTATCCAAACCAATCCATGCCCGAGCGTGTTTGACCCCCTAAAGCCTGGTTCGTTTGACTAGTGTGATGATGGATATGTACCGTGCACGGACGCTGTTTGGTTAAACACTCTGTGGTCGACAGGCGCCGCAAACTCTTTATTTTCAATCTCTCCACAAAGAGACTTACAGTAGATTACTCTGCTGATTTTGGACATACAGATGTGATTTATACATAATTTAAAACGTTAAAGTGTCTAGTTTTTTTTCTGTCCACTCCCAATAAAAACAGAATGTTGTGCTTTTCACAAAATTAAGAAAATAAACATGATGCACGTTCTGTTCTCTCTCCCTCAGTGAAGTGCTTTCAGAAACGCATCAGAAAAATCACCTGTAACTTTACGAATACTTGTCATACAAACAAAAGATAATGTCTACATAATGCATAATTCCAGTGTGAATGTCTACTTTTAAATGATATAAGTGAAATCGAAAACAAATATTCTCTTTCAGGGTAAACTGTATGAAAAGTAGAACGAGCAAGAGACATCAATATGCATTACTCTCATCTCCTGCCTGCACTCAATCCCCAATCCAGTCTCTCCATTCCGTGTTATGCTGAGTTGTTTCATCCGAGTGCACCAAACATGACATCTAAATCCTTATTTACTTGCGTAAGATTTTCACATCATTTTGAAGAAAAAACTCTAGACTACTAGATCCTGATTTGAAAAGTCTTGGGAAACATGTATAGAATGAGTTTTATGGAGTTAAATCAGTGACTTAAAAATGTTGCTTTTTCAAAAAACACGCATAAACATTTTTTCTCTCAAAAATACAAACATGTACATACATGTTGCTCATATAATATTGTAGCCCAGTTTGTGCTGAACACAATGTTATGAGACTTTTGCCATTATGATGTTTTTAAGCACAAATGTCAGTGCAGGTCACTTCTCCAGGGCCCTAAAAACCCCTTAGACCCCAGAGGGTTAATCGCTTGCATATGGTGGGCACGAGCATGGTTCACTTGGGCTCAGGCGTGCCAGAGCACAGTTCAAAAGGAGATATGTCAATTGCATGACCACTCACCTTCAAGTGCCCTCACAAAAATACTTCTGATGCGCGCAGCAGGGTTACATGAATGTCTAAGCTGCACAAGCGACAGATCAACTAAGCAATGTGATAGGCATGTGAGAGGGCTGTGTGTCATCACACACCAAACAACTCAGAATAAAAAACACAGACATTACATTACGATGGGCTTCAGTGTTAAAGCTCACGTAACACACGCTGTTTCTGCATTTCTGATGTTAATCTGGAGTACCTATAGAGTAGTATGACATCCTTTATATCTCCGAAGAGTCTTTAGTTTAATCAGATTTATAAAAGAAAGATTAGCTTTCCCGAATCTTTCCGATAAGGTACGAAAAAATAAAGAAGGAGGAGTTATACCGCGGTGGAGCAAGTACGAGTCATGCAACACTATACAACACTTATAACTTATGATTCACTACATGTTTGTGTCATTTATATAATATGCACGCGACTATTTACAACATAAGACAGAAGTATTACTTACCGCATGCAACTCGTTACCCGGTTGGGAAAATCCAGCGCATCAAACACATGCAAAACTCCGCTGCTACCCCGGATAATAAACTATATTCATTGTTTTCTCAAGGCTGGATTTCTTCTCCTTACATCCAAAAACACACTTCATCTTTCGTGCCATTGTTGAGTTTTGAAATTAAACAAAGCTGAGTCGCGTGATAAGATGTTTGCAAGCTCTAGCGTCTCCTGCTGATTGACGGGTGGGCAGGGGTTTCCGGGGGAAGTGCCCATGTAAAGAAGTGATACGTATAGAAAACCCCTGAAATGTCAGTTGGACCTGTAATCGAAAAAAAACTTTCCGAAACTTGTACGAACCCTGGCGAAGTGCATTCGGCACAGAAATACTCTGTCACACGTCCAACTGCTTTTTTGACACTTTGCCTACGTTTAGCATGAGGAAACAACTCTATAAATGTGTTAATAAGTCAGAATGCTTGAAATACCATTGAACCCCCCCCCCCTTTAAGAGAGTGCTTTACTTTCTTCAAAACAATCACATTCTAATGACAAAAGCATGCCTGGGCTCCGATCGGTCAAAGTACAGTGTTAGTGCGTGCTTCTGGGGGAGTAGGGAGGGGGTGCAATTGCGCTTAGGCATTGTTTGGTTGGGTTCGGTATGATATGAGTGCTCTATCTGAGCAAGGGGGGATGAAAGCAGCTGTGATGGATGTTGTTCAGATGTAATGACTGAACTGGCAGGAGAAGGTGGAAGTCGTTGCAGAGGGCGTTTATTGGCTTCGGTTTTCGCTTGCCATAGTCAACCCGGAATTGAGCTGGGAAATAAGTCCTGATAGAAGCCCCCAAATTGAATATTGCCAGGAGAAAACAGTACTAGCTTGACTTGAATGCAGCTGTGGCCTGTGAAGTTATTTATTTTGGCGTAAATGAATCTGCCATAGGTCCACCATTGCAATTTTGGTGGCGTATTTGAAAAATGGAAGTTATCATCATTACTACTTGAGCCCAATCAGTTTCATGTCTCCAAGCTGATTAGGAGTTGTCCTGAATGTCTCTGATTGTAAAATGATCTGCTAATTAGAAAGAGCACAGGCCCATGATGTGGTACTTTCAGCCCGACTTATGCCAGTCTGGCACAGTGAATAAGACTGCGCCCCATGTGAGTCAACACAATAGCTGTACAGTATTAGAGCACAAGCTTTATGTTTTTTGTATTCATTTTGTATGGATAATATGTTTGTGCTGAATATCTCTTTGTAAAAGTTGCATAATAAATCAGTTGCCAAAGTGTATTTAGACACAGTTGTTAAAGGATCTGCAAGGGCACAATGCATATTGCCGGTAAATCAAAGAAAACCGCACAGCAGAGAGCAGTTGGCTTGAATCGTATTAATTATACATAAGCATGAGCTTTTAAAATGTAAAACATTTCTGGATGTTTAAAAGTGCAGCAATTTACTTCATAATGCTTTACTGTTTTCATTTTGTATTTTTTGTAAGGGGCCGCATGTAATTTATTTTAACATAATGTCACATTATGTCATTATGTCAGGAGGAATCTGGTTGCCAAGCTTAGTCTAGCCCAATAGCACTTGTGACATCGAAAAGCACTTTGTTCCACCATTTGAAGTTCAAAACATGGAAACTTACAGACCAAGACAGACCACTAGCACTGTGTAACCAAATGTAATAGAGCAGAATATGAACAGTATCAGGGACAATATATTATATCACCACTGGCAATTCCATTTCCTGATTCTGACACAAAAATCAAAACCTTGGAGCAATGATAGGGAATCGTGTGACTGTCTGACTATGCTGCAAAAGTCCTGTCCTCTTGTTGCAAGATGAGATGTGAATTTCATGGCAGCCAGTGAGACTAGGATTTCTGTGCAATGAAGCAAGGTGGTTTGAAGCAGACAGGCTCTGGACCAGAGCGCCGTAGCACTGAGACTGATGAACGAGCGGTTCTGCCGAGATGGGCCTATTTGTTACTGCCTGACATGACAAATCATTGCACAAGAATACAGGGCCAGTCTGTGCACTCTGCCACCACACCACAACAAAGCCATTGGTAATTCTAATGGTCATTATGTGCAAATGTGACATTTCTGTCATAGTCCTGCAAGTATCTTCTTTTTGCAGATGATTTCGCATCATTAAGTTTAAAAGGCTTTTGTTTAAGCATGATATTCAGGAAGGAGCCCCTGAGTTCCATAACATTCTGAATTTGCATTTGATTCATGTTACTCTGGCTGTCCATAGCCACTTCCTATCTCCTATATTTACTATTTTGGGAGTTATCCCTTTTTTAGTAGGAGTGAACCAATACTTTATATTTCCTTTATTAATTAACTCTTTTTAACCTCTAACACAACACAACACTGCACAAATGACATTATATTAGATGCTATAGGATTTACCAGTTTTATGATGCTTTTTCTATCGCTACTGCTGCTTCCTGAGTGGGTGCTTAGTCTTTAGATATTGTGTTTTATCCGCAAGTGAATATTGAACTGAACGCGCCTTTAATAAGCCTATGTTGCCATGCGCAACTTATAAGGAACATGTAACTTTTTGTTCATATGTCGTATGTTTTTAATTAAAAAAAATATCTTGTTATTAAACTTCAATTGGCGGACCCCTTGTAGTTCCGTCGCTGACCCGGTTGAAGGCCGATGGTATACAGTATATAATTCTCCAAAATTGCTTACTTATTTTGTTCCCTTCTTCTCTGTATAGTTTACTTGGATGTCGTTTGCTATGGGAAATAGTGAAGTGAATGTGTGAGTGGTTTCAGACACCAAGGGAGTGACATTGAGAGTAAGAAAGGTATTAAATAAACCTTGTACCTCTTTTGTCATCTATTGAAATTTCAAAAGAGGAAACTTCTATAAGATTTCTTTAAGACTTGGGCTTTTATAATGCTCCATTATCTGTGAATAATGCACCTTTTAGACATTTGATCGGATGGGTCCTTTATACTTGTTCCAGAGCGCTGTGTGTGCGTTGATGACCATTTTCGATAAATGGATTTATTTTTCTGACATGGTGAAGCCTTAACGTAAGGCTCTAATTTTTTTTTAAAGACTTTCTTTGACAGCTGCATAGTTGTTTTTGAAAATTACTGTGCTGGCAAAATTGCTTATTGTATTTTCAGTTAATTCCTTTGGCAAATGATGGTCAAGATAAAAGTGAAGGTGACTGTAGTTATAACTCAAGTGTGACTTTGTTAATTAAATTTGAGTCGTGAGCTAAGCTCGATAAATCCTCTGCTATTTAAAGGTTATAAAAATTCCAGTATTGTTGGTTTTATTTTTATACACTATAAGGCATACAGTATGCAAACAAATTCTAGTCAGTGACTTTTGTTGTTTTAGCTACACACATTTTTAGCTGCTACATAAACTCAAGCATATAAACAGTCTTTATAAAGATATTGTTTATTGTACCTGATGTGAAAGAACACCCAGTTAACAATTTTATATAAAAAAAATCGAATGGCCATTTAATTTAATGAATTTAATGCTGATGGATGCTGACTGTGAGCCTAGCCCCATGATTCTTGATCTCAGGACCTCAGCTTTTCAGCTTTTGTGTCTGAATAGAGCAAATCATTGCAATCATGTTCCAACATTTACTGGATCATCTTCTAAGAACATTGGAGTCTCTCAGGCTGCATTTACACTTCAAATCTTAATGGACAGATCCGATCTTTTGACCATATCCGTTTTTTTGCCTGTTTACACATACTTTAGACACGTCTCAAATCCGATGTCCGTGTTTACATTAAACTCCCTCCCAGACAGAACGCTAGTTTAACAGTTAGCTATCTAACGTAATAGCTAAGGCAATTGTTAATGATTACCTTCATCATCATCATCCACATTGTCTTTCTCTGTCATCACGTCAAATACTGTGAGAACTTTGGGGGGTCAGCAGGTAGTTTTATTGTCCAAAATTTTATTGTCCAAAACTCCATACTTCAGGTGCGAAATGATGACGGTCTGCGCAATCCGTCGTGCAACGCTGATAATCAAGCTGAATCGGATATGTGTGTTAAGATGCAGTTTGGATGTGTGGATATCGAATATGTATCCGATAAAATTCCACATTTGGAAGTGTCTCAGATTGGATAGCAAACAATTGTTTATACATTTTTATAATTGAAAGAACCTTTTTTTACTTTAAAGAACCTTTTGTGAGACAGAAAGGTTCTTCAGATATTAAAGGTGCTTTAAAGAACCAAAAATAGTTTTTCAATGGCATCATGAAGCACCTTTATTTTTAAGAGTGTAGGGACGGCCAGTGCTTATCAATACCCAAATGAAGTGTTAAATTAAAAGCACATGATTATTGTGTTCTGATCTAATCCAAATTTTTTTTTACCATATAGTGTACTGTATATACTGTACTTCCAGCCTTAAGATCTGCAGCTAGCTAAGAGATAGAGAGTAGAAAAACATCCAGATGTCTAAGCGAGTAGGTTAAAATCTGTGCTCAAACAGACAGAAGAGTCACCCATGAGAATCTCTCTCACTAGAAAAACTTGCTGAAGCTCAGCACAAAAGAAACTGGTTTTCTGCTTACTAAACCTGATGTGGAGAAGTCAATCTCTGGACCGTCTCAGATAGGCCGCAGTGGTCAACTTCTGCTTAGCTTAACATTTGTCTGGCATGCCAATGTATTATTCATCTGGACAGGTTTGCAGCTGGATAAGTCGGTGCCATGGCCTGCTTTCTCTCTATCCACAGTGATGTGCTGATGGCTTAATGATGCGATAGGTCTCTAGGAAGTGGCCGATGCATCTGGTGGCCAGTGACACCTGCCAAAAAGAGGATCTCTTGATGGGAAAAGGGCAGCTGCACAGCAGATGCGGGCTAATAAAACGCTGCTCTTTACTGGCCTCTGATTGGCCAGCACATGACAGAGGTGGTGAGGGAAACAGCTCTTTGCTTTTGCCTAATCACCAGACAAAAAAAAGCTGAAGTGACCAAACCAATGTGGAACGCCAGTGATGATAAGACAGCTGGTTTATTTCCTTCAAATGTCATCATGCATTTTTTTTTATCATGCATGTCGGTTAATTGCTTTGCTTTTCTCGCTTCAGTTTGGGTAAACCGCATTTTAAGGATACAAATTTTTGCACTTATCAACGCAGATTCTCTTCGTGATCTTATCTCCCAAGCAAGTCAGTGAACTGCAAGAGCAGCAAATATGCCCACCTGGAGTAGTAAAATATTCATGTCATACCTGGTGTAATGTGGCATCACTAATGCAACTTGATGGCAGATGGCATTTAGCCGGGTTGGGTTGCAGCACTACAGAGGGGGCCGTCATATTTAATACCAGACGGTCGCTGTGACAGTTCACATTAGCCACTGTGGATGCTGAAAGTTTTATATGTTTTTTATTCCCTTAAGTCAGGCTTTACATGAAAAATCAACTGCAAATTGTACCAGAAAATGAGGTCAAGGCTACAAAAAAAAAGAGCTTTACGATTTAGTCAGACTGGCAAGGGTGTTTAAATATACAAACAGTGTTTAAATGCAATATACAGAGAAATCAAAGAGAAGACAAAATCATTGGAGACCACGTCATTAACATTCATCAGTGAATGTGTGCGGTTTGGAGACTCTACAAGCAATTACCTTTGTTCATTATTTAAAACCCTTTTAAGCTCTTTGGAGTCGTGATTTAATGCATTCAAGTTCTATCAGAATGTTTTGTGCAATAGAGGATTTGAAAATCGTTTTGGACTCCAGTGACATTTTGTCATTATGTTACATCAGACACACAACACACAGAGGCGAATTTTCTGCATATCAGTGAACCAGTGACTCATCGTAATTACAGCTCAAATGCTCAGAGTCCGAGACCCCCGTTTATCTCCGCGAAAACAAAAAGTCCTGTCGGATTTTATCTTTCCATCTTTCTCATTTCTTTTCAATTTCAGCTCTCTCACTTCACCGCTTATGGAAATCACTGTCGTGGAAACAACCATTTAATTTCCGACGCATTTGGTGCGCAATGACTATTACGGTAAACATGGTGAGAAATGACAGAAACACACCCAGCTCTCAATCATATCTTACGTATGTGTTTTTCCCACACTCAGAGATCTTTCACGCCAAATTCAGCTCAGTGGTAGCATGACAGAACTGCCCCTGTAATTTTCATCAACCGAACAATGGCAGGCAATGATACAAATCGGCAACATAAGGCCCTAAGTCTTTGTGAAAACTGCAAAGTCGTTCTGTTTCTGTCTCTACGCAAGCTCACAATGACCTCTTATTAAATGTCCGTTTTCAAGTTCCTCTCTGTGAAAACACCTGATCTTCCTCTTCAATGACACAAAAGCTTTCCTACTCCTTTCTGAAGATCTCACTTTCTACAAATACGTGGAAGAAACTCACTGTTGCCATAGTAGCGTATTATAATATTCAGAAAAAACAACCAACCATTTGGGATGCTAAAATTAGGCCAAAGTGAGTGTATGCAGGCGTGTTTTTTTTCTGTCTGTCTGTTTTTTTTATTCAGAATGATAATAAGATGCATCGTCTCTAACTAGACAGAGCAATTAAATTAACTGGAGAAGAAAGCATCTCCGCACCCTTATGCTGTGCACAGTTGCTTTTTTCCCTCTAATTAGATGAAGAAATTTCTAGTAATTCTCATGAAGATATCTTTGCGGAAACTTTCTGTCATTGTTGTATCACCTATTTTAGCCTATTGTCTTATTTTAATATAAATAATTAGCAATTAGCCTCTTCAAATATCTTTACATTAAGCTTTGATCTTATATTAAGAATGGGCAAATCTTTAACATTGCTCATTTGGATAAATAACACCGTTATGCAATAAATTATAGTACTATAGTGCTATGTTTTGTTTTTAACTGAAGAGATATTTTCTCTTTAACAGAGCTAAATGTATTTTTTCCTTATAATTTCAGAAACAAAGGTACAAAAGCTGTCACTGGGACAGTACCCTTTCAAAAAAGGTACACCTTTGTACCCAATGAGTGCATATTAGTACCTCAAAGGTACTTATTAGAAGTTCAAGTATGGTAGGCACATATTTGTACGTAAATGGTACATATTAGGACCTTTTTAAAGGGTACTGCCCAAGTGACAGCTTTTGCACTTTTTTTGACAGTGTAATAAGCAATTCTCCAATGAAAATTTTTAGTTAACCCATTATTTACTCACCCTCAAGCCATCCGAGATACATATGTCCATCATTTTCAGGCAAACTCATTTTAGTAAATGTCTTTGCTATTCTAAGCTTTATAATAGTAAACAGGAATCAGGGAATAACTTCTGACTTTAAAGACTAAAAATGTGCATCCATCCTTCACAGAAGAAATCCACACGGCTCCAAGGGGTTAACTCTTTCAACGCCAGCATTTTTTAAAAAAGTTGCCAGCCAGCGCCAGCGTTTTTCATGATTTTCACCAAAGTTTAATGCCTTCCAGAAAATGTTCTTCTTTAAATATATAAACATACAATATACCAAATGAAAGAACAGACCCTCTGCTTTCAAACAAAAAAAAACGTTTCATCCTACCTTTAGTGGTTCTTTTGCAATCAGCTTTTGAATATGGGTAGGTTTCTGCAAAAACACCAAATTTTGAGCAAAAAGCAGAGATAATTCCATTTTATGACGGATTTTTCATAGAGATCCCATTCAGAGCGATCTTTAAAACAGACACGGAAATGCAGCAGCTTGCCATAGGGCAATACTTCCGGTTTTAAAAAGTTGCGGAAGGGCGCAACCTGGTGGATAATAGCGGTATTGCGGAAAGACGGAAAATCTCGTCATTGGCGGGGAAGCGTTTTCTCTTAATTGACGAGATATCTCGTCAATGGCGGGGAAAGAGTTAATAAAGGTCTTCTGCTGGTAATTGATGCAGTTTAGTAAGAAAAATATCCATATTAAAAAAGTTTTATAGCATGAGCCTGTTGAATGCTTTATTCTGGTTGGATGAGAAATGTTACATGGGTGTTGAAATTTTTTTTGTAAACCACACACCTAAGATGTCTTAAAAAAAGGCACCATTGCGCTGTTTATGGTAACCGTGGTATAAGAGGAATAATTGACTCCAGTCCTTT
This sequence comes from Paramisgurnus dabryanus, assembly GCF_030506205.2. NCBI lineage: Eukaryota > Metazoa > Chordata > Actinopteri > Cypriniformes > Cobitidae > Paramisgurnus > Paramisgurnus dabryanus. Next base: position 13,072,275 of record NC_133340.1, read on the forward strand.
TAATTATTAGACAATTAATTAATTTCGATATAGACAAGAGGATATTTAGTTATCCTTATACAGTATATAGCTAAAACAACTACTTCTTGCACAGTTCTCGCAAGAGTCCTACCGGATTTTATGCATCGTACACTACGCAACTGTCTGGTGGATGTGTATTGAGTGTTACCGTGAGCTAGTTATTATAGTTTATAACGTTTTAAATTAGGATTTTTTTTAACAAAATCACATTGATTACCTCTAGAATGCCTTTATTATCCCACTGGAGCCGTGTGGAGGACATCTGTGAAATATGAATGCACTTATTGGGCTTCAAAGTTCCCTGGTTCCTGTATACTACCGTTATAAAGCTTGGAAAAGCAAGGGCATTTTTTAGCATAACTTCGATTGTGTTCGTCTGAAAGAAGATGGTCATATGTATCTCGGATGACTTGAGTAAATCATGGGGTAATTTTTATGATCTGTCAGAGTGTCTCTTTAATTTTCTGGTTTTGAAATATGACACAAGGTAGTTTCTTAGTGATACTTGTTTAAAGAACAGTCACAATATTACCTTATTAAATACGAGATGACAACAGATCCAACACTGAGGGGGGTTAACATTTTTGTTTATGGAGCTGGTGAATGTAAAATGTATTAAAGTTGAATCATTTCTGCAGAAAGATCTAAATGGTGGGGACAACATGTAAAAAAAACACTGTTTAAAAGTACAGTACTCTTCATAAAGTGTGTCAACGGGTTTAGATTAGGATTTGAAAGACACGTGTAAATAAAAAAATTTGGGGGGAGAACTATCATGATAAGTTCCTAAGTCCTTTATCAGTCTTAGACACACTTAATACATGTTTAATGTATCATGAAGGTTCAGCCTTGCCACCTCTCAAAGGCTCAGCCGCAGAAGGCTCAGCCCATGCACACAGATTGCTGAAAATATCAGCTATGCGTATCACTCCCTTTCATTCGTTTTTCTGATGTGCCCTGCTGTCTGGATGTAGCCTGTGTCTTGCACTTACACATGCTCCATTTCACTGTATTAAAAAAAGGCTGCGTTATCACTGTGTCTGTGAGTCTGTTAGCATAGCATATCTTACATACTCTGAGTGATTACAACAGCACTCAGCCATCCATGAAGACAGCAACGCTCCGCAGATTTTACTGCATAGCTCTGGGCCATTGGCATTACATGACATGTTGGCAGGGAAAGCTTTATGCACATGAGAGACCATAGAAACACTGTATAGAAAACCACACTTAAGGGCCGTTTACATTATAATGATATAAAAAAAAAAAAAAAACTTTCATCCTACCTTCAGTGATTCTTTTGTAATCAGCTTTTAAATATGGGTATTTTTCTGCAAAAACACCACATTTTGAGCAAAAAGCAGAGATAAGTCCATTTTTGTGACGGACTTTTCATAGAGATCCCATTCAGAGCAATCTTTAAAACAGACACGGACATGCATCCGCTTGCCATAGGGCAATACTTCCGGGTTTAAAAAGTTGCGGAAGGGATAATAGCGGTATTGCGGAAAGCCGGAAATACTCGTCATTGGCAGGGAAGCGTTTTCTCTTGATTGACGAGATATCTCGTCAACGGCGGCGAAAGAGTTAAATACTTTGGCATAAATAGTGACATTTCTACATTTAAAATGTCTGCTAATGATGACGACATTTTGATTATTATGTACAATCATAAAACCGTCAAAGAAAATTGGCATCATATATCGGCTGCCCTGATTTCTAAATACCGTAATCGGGTTTGGCCAGAGATTAAATCATTAAATCACAATTGATGTTTTTAATCTCATAATAAGAGCCAGGATTTTACAGGCAGGGTCACATATAACATTAACTCTTTTGAGCTACAAAAGAACAGCCTCCGAGGGATAAAATGTTTCTCTTAGCATCATTGTTTCTGGTTTGAGATCATCTGGTTCCTCTATAATGTCATTCCTAACACAGTTTCCCCTGCTTGTTCATTATAGACAGACAGCAGTCCAGCGCTTTCACAGGTTTGATTGGTCCGTGCCTTGAGAAAAGGGCACAGCTCTTCACTTCATCCAGACACTTCTTTTCAAACATACTTTCTGGATCGAGGTTATTTCTCTTCGCACACAGTTATGTAAGGTGAAGGTCCAGCACCTTGGGTACATGGCTTCATGAAACGGTCATAGATAATTAACTATGTGAAAGTTAAAGTGAAATTTCTGTGTGCCATCAAAAATGCATAATGTTTGTTTCCAAACAGGTTTAGCCTCAGCTCTTCTCTGCTATAACTTCATCTAAGGAGCCGTTCACATGCTGCGCCTAAAACGCATGGAAACCGCTAGACGCGTAGGTTCTTGTCACATGACCTGCGTTGCGCTTGCGGCATTCAGAAAAAGTTGAGATGTGGTGATGACGCGCCTTGAAAAAATGACCGAGCCGCATCGCGTGTGTGCCGTGACCGCGTCACTTCTTTATGAGCGCACATACCGCGCGCCTACATTTGAAATAACAAACTTGAGTGTGCAAAAGATGCGATATGTGAACGTCCCCTAAGTGTCGCTAAGATGGGCATCATGTGTTGTTGGCCATCATTTGTTGTTCACAGAGAGACTCCATATATCTACGTATAGAAACATAATGCATTTAATTGTTGAGAGTAAATGTGTTTTCTACTTTGATTCACAGGTTGCAATGAATATTTTGAAAATTACATTTTGTTGTAAGTACTCTGTCGTTTATGGCTACCATAACACGCTCACTTCTACAAAAAGGGTTGTACAACATTCAAATGATGACATCATATGATTAAGATGAAAGTAACAGGCTCTTGTCTAGTGTCTCTAAACTCAACAGAGGGTCTCTGTCCTGGAAGCCGTGGCCTATGCAGAGGTCAAGCCTTAATGGGTTTGATTTACTCTATTAAAATCCTTAAGGATGACAAATGGGGCCATATAAGACTTCAATGTCATTGTTATCAGGAAACCGTCTGATTTATGCCAACACTCTGATGGCTGCCCTAACCCTGACATGCTCCCGAGGTTCAGGAAAATAAATGGCTAAGCTAAGAAACCGGAGGCAAATGGCCGCAATAAACACCTCTCCCGAGTCCCAGTCGCCCACCGAGGCGATCCATTTGTTAAAGTGGGAAGTGAGGTCAGGCCTGGATGGTCCCAAAGTGGCTGTTGAGGCTCGGCAGATGGCGGCCCAAGTGTAGACCAATTAAAAAGACCTCTGTGTGTGCTGGGAGCAAACGCAGCCATGTTCTGTGTATGAATAGGACTCTGGAGGGAAATGCAACCCTAGTGTGTGGCATCAAAACCAGAAGAGCCCAACACCAGAGAATATATCTCCCACCCCAGTCCAGTTAAAGAGAACGGATTGCTGTTTACTCAAATTTATTTTCATGCAGTTTCATCTGAAAATTTGTTTTTAGATCCCTAAGGTACGGATGAAAGTAGCTCAGTTCTTTCAGCGAGTGTAAATAAATGAGTTTGTAAGGTGGAAACGGATATGGTTTCTCTATGTCTTCGTTAGCTGGAAAGCGATAAGATTTACTGGGGATGGAGACCAACAACATGTTCTGTCATGAAAACCATGAATGACAGTGCTGAAGCTCCATAGTCTGAGGAGCCACAAAATGCCAAACATTGCCCTCATGGGAAAGCCTATGCCAAACAACAACACACTTAACTAGATTTTCTCCCACAATTAAAAGAAAAAAATAGGAGCTAAATGCACGTTTCATATATATTTTCCACACTGCAGTGGCCTACAAACTATTTTGGTATTTTTCATGGAGGCTGTAACTGTGATAATTTTGTTTAACAAATGCATTTTTGAAGGGCATTGAGAGAATTAAACCCAATTCTAGTTCCTTCCATTGCTGTTCTACTTAAGCCCAGTGGGAAATTATCTTCCCATCTTAAGCAGACAGTAGAACCAGCGGTTATTATATTATCCAGTTTCAGACTGATAGTTATATTAACATTCGTCCCACTGCAGATTTATTTTAGAGGCTCAGTTTTGCCTGCAAAAGATTTGCATTTGGAACTTCAAGACATTGGGGATTTTTTTCATTGTGAAAGCTCGGTCACAATTGAGAGTAAGCACAGGCAAGGGGCATTAATCCCTCCACAGAGTGTTCATTTTAAAACATTTCAGTGTTCATAATGCTGTGACCATGGATAAAAGTTCCCAGACACCCTTGTGTATTACATACTGTACGCTCCCCCTCCATCCACATGCACTAAAGTCATAGATCATAATTTCTAAGCACTTTCATCTTTATTTTTTGTGATGTTTCTTTCTCAATTCAAACTTATTTGGTTCAATATAAAAAGTTCACATTCCCTTCTACTTGCCACATGCGTTTTCTCCGGACGTAGTGTGCCCGGTCTCAAATCCATTTCACACTCCATGCAAGGTGGTTGCTGGGGTAAATACTTGTATTTGATAGATGGCTCTCATTAATAGAAGGTGCCTGCAGCCTTTTGAGTAATAGCCCATGGTTTCTTTTCCCAATGTTGTTTAATCTGCTGAAACAAAGAGGTGTTTGTGTCCTGTGCTAGTAGAAGCCAAATTGATATTTTAGTATGGTGCACGAGCATCTGGGACGCTTGTGAATTTTGCCCCTCCAGCTTATTGAAAAAGGAAAGATCAAAGGAGAAATGTGTACGTTATTTAATTCATTGACTCAGATGACACGGGTCCGGCCATGTAGTTTCCTTCTCTGCACTTGCCGGTTCGCAGCGCTTTCGTGGGAACATGAGGGGCATATCGATCGAGCTGTTGTTATAAAGCCTGGCTCCTATTCGTGCGGGGAATGTTTGGTTTTGTTATCGCATGGTGTATTTCGGTTTTCAGTGCCCTATAGGCAAAACTTCTATTGCTATTGTGATAAACTCAGTTTAACACTCCCACTGCAACAGAGCAATCACAGTTATCATTTCATTACTCTTGCATTCACTTTACAGTGCTTGTGTGTCTCTTCAAAGTTGTTGTTGTTGTTTGTAATGCTTTGCACCACATGGCTCCGTGATTCTTTGGAAAATAAGCAGTCTAACTTTCTAATTTAGTTCCAGAGAATCACTTAAGCTGCTTTCAGACTAGCAGCGACTAGCAGAGCGACGCAATCTCATTCATTTAAATTAAAGCTCAGCAACAATGACCATTAGCAACTGGATTGGGCGTGTCCAGTCACGCAACAAAGTTGAGAAAAGTTTAACTTTATGCAAATGATGAGCGACTTTCTGGAGCGACTACCAATGAGAGTGAAGCAGTGGAGTTCACATCATCCATCTCTCTTCAGTTACTGGAGTGGACGTCAATTGTTTATGACAACAAGATTTAGAAACGCCTCTTTTGAAAGAGATGAGCGACACACAGCGACAAAGTCGCTTATAATGTGAATGTACCTTAAGACGCTTAAGCTGCTCTTGTAATGCTGGGTACACACCAAAATATTTTTTACATCTTATAAGATTTTCAAAATGTGATAGACCACAAACATGAGGTTAAAAAATCTTAGATTTAACCGTTTTGCTTGTGTGGTGTGCCATGATGTGTCAAATACAGCACACCCCAGACAAACAGATTTTCAACCAGAGTCTTGACTGTGAAAACAGGAAATCTCGCAAAATCTTGTGAGACTTCAGAATAAGCATGGCGGACGATATGCAGGAAGAAATTTCAATTATAGTATTTGGAATGATGTTCACAGAAAATTCAAGGAATTAAAGGGTTTGGATGAAGTCATGGAGACAACGGGAAGATGGTCTGTACAAGTTCACTTTGCATCAACTTCACTTTGTGCTGTGCCATGACTGCTTCCGTCTTCCATAATCTCGCTTTCTGATTGGATATTGTTTTGATTCACGTGATAATCTCAAGAGCTTGCGCACGTTTGTCCTCGGGGATCCCCCCACAAATTAGGATTTCACGATCAGGGTGGCTCCGATGTTCTTACGATCAGGTTCGGACACTTTTAACACACCTCACACCAATATAAAATCTGATAAGATAATCTGTAGAACCATCAAAATAATTGGGACATATCTAGGTTTGTCGGAAGGGTGGAAATCGTCCCAAAATCATCTAATTTTTATCTTTTGGTGTGTACCCAGCATAACTCCACTGCTTTTGTTAGGAGCATAAAGATTAAGAGTTCAGTTCCCAGCGAATACACATAGTGCTAAAAATATACCTTGAATGCACTGTAAATGACTAAATATGAATTGCAGGTTACAATTTTTTTACTTTATTAATGTAATCATTGTGATGATGTTTTTGTATATTGTGTAAATGTGCAGGTATACTATTTATGCTTAATTTATAAAGAAAGATACATGGGGAAGCGGGTTTTTCATACAGTACCAGTGTTTAATAGTGTTATTAAAATAACTAATAATTTGACACTCTTGTTAAATAGATTCGAATTAAATTACATGTTTTAAAGTTTGTTTATAAATAAACTTAAAATAATTAAAATTAAGTTTGGGGGAAACACTGTAAATGCCAATAAATGAAAAAAATCTTGTTTCTTTGCACAATTCATTAGCAGAGACCTTTGTCTACAAATATAACTATTTGTAATTAATTTATTAAAAAATAAACTAACAGCATGTTTTGTCTCTTTTCTCAAGAATCAGTTCAAAGCTTGCATTAATTTGCAGTACATGTAGCGCAAAATTTCCTGTAGCTCAACCCCTAAAGCATGGTGCTACTTATGCCAAGGTCATGGGTTTGATTGATGTAAAAAGCCTGAATGCACTGCAAGTTGCTTTGAATAGCAGTGCATGCCAAATTTGTAAATAAGCCTATTTGGTTCAATACACGTTGTGAGAAAATATACAGTAGGTTGAATATTTTTGGGCTGTTTTAGTCTTAGTGCATCCCTGCTTCCCGGGTTCAGTAACATGCACAACATCCAGCTGCAACAAATAGTCTCATCTTAACCTCTGACCTCCGATAATAGAGAATCTTCACCGCTCACCCTCTTTGTTCCCCTAAGCAGCAGAAATAAATGCCTTGCCAGAGTGCAGTGTAAAGGCTCTGACCTCTGCTTTGTTTGCGAATCACGGCTGGAAATAATTACACGTCTCGGCTAATAATTGTTCTCGCTCATCTTGCTGGAGGCGTCAAAGACCTGAAGGGATACGTATCATTGGCAAATTATAGAATGTAAGAATGGGCACTTTACAAAGAGCAGGTTAATAGCAGGATGATGTTCTTGCCGAGCGCAAGGCAGCATTCAATATTTTCCTCGGCTCCGGCTCTAATTCCGCCTATTTCTTAATTTGAAGAACTCCCATTCGCATATTAAATCCTATGCTTACTGGTTCTGCATTCCGGTCTAATCAGGTTAATCCGGTCCAGTCTGTGACTGGTTAGTTTGAAATGTAAATTTTAAAGCATGGCTTCTCTCATAATAGGATTTGGTTGGAAGAGCGGTGCCATGTCAGAAATTCTGTGCTTGAAACTTGCATGATGGGATGCTAATTTCATCAAACACAATTCATTTGGCAAAGACTTGCAACTACTGGATTGCTTTTTCACTCTACGTTTTTTTCATACTCACATTAGGCACAAGGCTACATGATACTGTACAACCATAAGTGCAATGCAAGTACCCACGCAACTGAGCCCAAGTACTCATGATACTGTAACAGTGGGTGTATACATACAAACTATGGGAGTGTCCCACTTCTAAGTATTATGGGCTTTCCTTGGCATAATGTTTGGATAATACGTCTCCTTCAGTTAAAAATAATGCCTAGTGCTGTGGATGTGATATTAGTAAACCTACCAACATCAGTCGACGTGAATTACTTAGGAAAAAAGTTTCAGTCGTATATCATCAGTTAATGAAAACGTCATTTCGCAATCGTTTTTGTCAACATTTAGAAAATAATGCAAAGGTTTTGCGCAGATCTGTAATGAAAATGCAGCTATTGTCTCAGAGGATGACATGTTTGTTCTGTGGCAGCTACAAAGCTTTTCATTGCGTTCCGAAATTGAGGTTGGTTGCAATTCACAAACTCACCACAAAATGCCGCTAAAAACCATACTGTACCTTTAATGTGGCATTCACACCACCAGATGCGGAAGAGGTGGCAAGCGCGAGTGATTTACATGTTAAGTCAATGCACAGACGCGAATAGGCATCCTGCGCGAACTGAGAGTTGCCATGGGAAACATGCGAGTTGAAAAATCTGAAATTTTGCAGATATTCGTGCCACGTTTACCAATCAGGAGCTTGCTCTAGTAGTGACATAATTACAGGGAGAAAGCAGAGTCGCAGAAGCCCCTCTCGAATTACTAGAATTTCACACAAGAATGAAATGAGTAAACTCAAAATGTTCAAGCATCCCACTACGCGCAAATAGCGCGTTTTTACCACCTCTACCACGTGTGGTGTGAGTTCCACATAAATAAAAAATATTTATTGTGTACATGCAATACACTTTTCTTAAATTGTGTGTAATCAGACTGTGGCTTCACCAAGCAACAAATTCATCAACTATGCTGTAGGTGGTGCCTAAAAATGCCAATTCTGTATACCCCCTAAACATATACATTCTGACTGTAAATGGCCAGTTAGCTGCACTTTCCCTCGATTCATATGCAGATTGCACATCCTGGCCACATGCCAGCTCAACCAGATGAACTCTGAATATCTGGGGATACTTGGGTATGGAGCTCCACTGCCAGTAGTGATGGACCCAGGATAGTGATGCACAGTATGGCCTGTTACTGCAGACCTGAATAATAGATAGAGTTCAGCAGGTCTTCTCAATGGGTACAGGACATTGAGGGACCCCACGTATAGAATTATTTTCCTGCTAGACGCTTAATCCCTTCCCAACTCTGGAATAATGGCAAGTTTTAGACCCCTCATGGTTTATTCAAAAATCTGAGATGGGTTAATTTTGGCTCCGCTAAAGGTCTGCACCAAAGTAAAGGGTATTGTAAATATGCAATAGTCACTTAGAATATAAATACGTATTCTCTCAAAAAATGAAGAGGAGGGGAAAAATATAATATTTTGTGCATAAAATGTTTCAGTTATATTAAAATTATGCAGTCAATAAGTCATATTGAAACTGAGAAGACACATCATACCAGTACCTCCTTCTGCACACCAGCCGCACCAGTTAATAAAACTTCTCTGTGAATTGAAACAGTCCCTGCAGTGTTTCTAAATAGAGCGCTGAGACACAGGTTGCTGATTTTGTCCACGTAGGCTAGTGTGAATTAATATTAGCTTTGCGTCTCAGGCACCGGACGATTTCACAGCCAGGGGAGTGGGGCAGATGGATCCAGCTCGTACAGTCTCATAAAGATTTCACAGGAAACTCTAGGGGGATTATATGAATAAAAAGTTCACTCTCCGCTTACTTGTGTGCTTTTTTAAAGGGGCATATTATTAGTTATGGGGCTGAGGCGGTGTAATTAAATACAGCTGCACAATGCTGTCTGGGATCGCATCAAAGACGATCCACTTCACTCCCTTGCAACTACATTTAAAAGTAGATATAGAGAAATCTCAACCTCCCTCCGGTCTTTTTGAAGATACACAAAGTTTTATGAGTTAGATGCTTTTTTTATTGATTCGGGCACAAAGAGTGTTGCAGTTCAGTCTAAGAACTTACTTTCATCTCGTGCTCGTAACATCTCATTCAGCTGTTATCTTCAAAGTGTTTCACAGAAAAAAATATATGAAGAGTTCAGAAGCAAAACCCTGTAAGTGCATCTGACATGTTTTCTTTTAAATGAGCATTTTTATCAAGCTTTTATGTTTACTTTCAGTCATTTTACTTGCCTTATTTTCACAAATGTCACTTTTGTCATTTCATTGTAATCTAAGCAGTCTTTAGCTGCACAAAAAGTCCATGCAAGCCTTTATGGCATTAAGCAATTGAAAAATCACTAAATATACAACTAGAAACATTGCAAATAATGAAAGTCAGAATTAAAATGAACTGAACCACACATTAGGGGGCGCTGTGATCCATATGACTGCCACAAACAGGTTCTAATCAGGTCCAACAAGGGACACAAGTTTAAAATTGATCCACTGTGTTTTTGCCTATTATCAATTATCGAATCCATCTTTCGTGTACTTAGAGGACAGGTGCACAAAGTCGACGTGCCGTTTAGCGCATTCTGACAACAAATCGAAATGGCATTTATAGGGTTGGGTACCGAATCCGGTACTTTTTAGAGTACCGACCGAATTATGTCGGTACTACAGAATGCATCTGGGCACTGTGCGAGCTGGTAGAGAGAGCGCGAATGAGAGAGATAGACAGACAGACCCAGTGACGTGACATCAACCATGCAACTTGATTAAACACAGTGCAATGTGTTGCATCATCACCAATGTTTATCATTTTCACATGCTTTTAGACCTTAGCAATGTAAATATTTGAGAAGACGCAACAGATCTCAATGAGCTACTCACTCACTTAGAGAAGTTTTGTGTGTGCACATATCAGATCCTCGTCTCCGTCTGAAAGTGGTGACTGTTTAAAATGGTAACAAAAAAATGGACAAATAAAAAATCATTAACTTGTCTTGACTGATTAACTTTTGCAACTTAACTTAAAGAGGGGTTTAATGGTATTTCATGCATTCTGAGTTATTAACACAGTAAAAGAGTTGTAATCCTCATGCTAACCAAATGCAAAGTGTCAAAAAAGCAGTTGTGATAAAGTCACAAAATCACAGCTCCTCTTTCCTACAAATTTCCGATTTTTTTTTTCAAACATGGGTACCTTTTATGAACCATGGGTAACCGTTTCGTATCATATTCCTTGTATGTGCACTTCTACTGGAAAAGCATGCCCATACGTCAATCAGAGTGAGAATGAGAACAACAAAAGTACTATTCGGACGGGATAAGTTTTACATAGGGAGGTAGGGTAAAGCAAGTTTTTATCAGAGCTTCTCAGTGATTTTAGAATGTCCTGAATGCCCCATGTCAGTAATCATTACGGACAATGTCAGTAAAGATTACAGCTACTTTTAACTTCTGTAAAAAGGTCTGGAGAAATTACCTCAGGTAATACTAATCCAGTGCGAATAGACCAGCTGTAAATATACACGTAAATTGCGTCATTTCCTTTTAATTTGCGGGTTTCTTTAAATATAAAAGCGCTTAAAGAAGCATTTACTTGCGTTCTAGGCGGAAAAACAAGTCAGTGGCAAGTCCCTAAATAACACTCAATCTGATAATAATAAAGACTCTTCGGAGATATGAAGGATTTAGTACTACTCTATAGGTACTCAAGATTAACATGAGATGAGCAGTAACAGCGTGTGTTATGGGACAAGGGTTAATTTATATTTGTATTAAGTAGGGGTGTAACGGTTCTCGGTAAAGAATCAAATCGTCCCGTTATCCTCCCACGGTTCGGGACGCATGTGCACCACGGTGCACCATGTTTGATTCAACCACGCATTTCTAATATAGTTTGGTAAAAAAAAAAAAAAACGCATAAAACCGCTATTGTATGGTTCTGAATAAGCTCTGCGTGTGTTTAGGTGAGAGTACCTGACTGTCCAATCAACTCGAATTATGCAAATCTGTTGCCAACTTCACAGTTCCTCCTCACGTATTGGTGTGTGTGTGTGTGTGTGTGTGTGTTGCGCGGACCGTTTAGCGCACAAGCAAAGGATTAAGCTGCTAATAAAAAAGTTGGTATAGTACGTAGTATAATAATACAAGTGCTTTTAAGTGAAAATGTTGATTTTGGCAGAGATTAAAAATAGCTTAGGTTTAGGGATGCTTAACGATTAATCGCGATTAATCGTTAGCAGAATAAAAGTTTTTGTTTACATCATATATGTGTGTGAACTGTGTATAATAACTTTGTATAAATAAATGTACACACATGCATGTATATGTTTTAGAAATGTTTACATGTGTATATACATTTGTATATTTATGTATAATTTATATGTATATATTAAGTATTTATATTTATATATAATTTTTTTTTCTTAAAATGATACATGAATGTGTTCATATATATATATATATATATATATATATATATATATATATATATATATATATATATATATATACATACATATTTATTATACACAGTTTACACACATATGTGATGTAAACAAAAACTTTTATTCTGCTAACGATTAATCACGATTAATTGTTTAGCATCCCTACTTAGGTTTTTATTTTTGTAAAGAAGCCTGTTGTGACCAAAATGTACCGAAACCATGACACGCACCGAACCGTGAGTAATTTGAACCGTTACACCCCTAGTATTAAACAGTCTACACTGTTTATGCAGTATTATTTCAAATTGTATTATTTTATCTAGCTCCTAAATACAGACCAACCTGAAAAACAGGAACATTTCTAAATAAATAGCAAATGTTTCACAGAATTTGTTTTTTTTATAACACAGAGTACTGAATCTCAGGTACCGATGCTGGTACAATACCGGTTAAAATGTGAATGGTACCCAACCATAAAAATGTAGCAGATTTTGACAGCAATGCAGTGTTTTTGAATGGAGCAAGACCATGTGATAACATGGATTTGAAGCAAAAGTATTTGATTAACATATAATAGATTTGATTAAATCATTATCTGATTTTTGACAGAGGTTTCGTTTTGCATCTAAGCTCTTTATATAACGCTAGAGGAGTTGGATGTTTGTGTTTTGCGTGCACGTTCTTTGGTTTCTGTTATATGCTCATGTGTACAGCAGATTCGCAGAAGTCATAGGCCATGTTTACACTGCATAGATAACTCTTTACTGTAAATCACAGATTCATCCATTAGGTTTTCCATCGTGGCTTGCTTATGCTCTGGGCGACCTTCAGTCATGAAGTAGGCTTTGCTGTGTTTACTGGCATAAACATCTTGGGGGAAGCATCGGCCAAGGAAAAACAGAGATTAGTTAATGGTGGGGTACGGCTGTATGCCGCAATCCTTCATTTAAATCCATGTAGCTCTCGTGTCAAATATGCACCTACAGTAGTGATGGCTTGCAGAAAGAATGGATGATTTTTAGTGTGCAGGCTTTTCTGTTCCTTTACCCACTGTCGTTTCTGCCTGGATGATTCAGACACAGCTCAATAATTGATGAGTATTTTAACTGACCCACTGTACCTTTGACATTGCACTCCTCTCCCACACCATAAATACTGCAATAGGTCACTGAACATCGTTAGTTTGAGTTTTTTATTTATTTATACATTCGCGCTGGTGTTCTTTTTTCTTGTATTTTACATCCTGTCGTGTTTCGACTCGTTCAAGGTCAAAGACGAAACAGAATACAGACTTGCTTTCTGTGTGAACTTTTCGGATGAGGAAATGAATACATTCCTAAACTGTCCACACATGTTCTGTATGTCTTTACTTTGGTTCCCTTCCCATGAATTATAATTTTTTATTATGTCTAACTCATGGCTGCAGATTTATTCATTTAATACCGAAAGAGCAGTGCTCCAATGTCTGAACTGAAACACAGTCCGCTTTGCTTCTGATCCCAGAACAGCCCACCGAGTTTATGTACTTATTGATTTCCTATAAAACAGCATTGAGCTCTCAGGGACATGAGGAGTGGAGGTGTCCTCTGCAGGTGCTGTCAAAGGCTCCGATGGGGTTCAGCCTCCACGGAGCACAACAGCACAAGGATTCAAACCTAATTATTACTGCATTACACAAGGGGTCCTATTGATCCTTCACCATAGGAATGCAACTATAGTAAGGTGGACTTAGTCTGCACAGTAGCAGATGTTGTTGAATGAATGCGTACGCAAGGCAATTTTTATCTTTGTTTGAGGTTGTTATCTAAAGAGGCCTGTGTCATTTTACTTTCTTACTTTCGTTTTTAACATATTTTTTCAACTAAAGTAAGGGATTATATATAGGCAGCCGGTTGTTATCGCATAAATGAGCCCCAACAGTGTAGAGGCTTATATGACCATAACAACTGACTGACTGTACATATTTATTACATGGCTATTTACCTCATAAGTAAGGTAAGGAACATTAACTCATTCCCTGCCAGCCTTTTTATAAAAAAAATGCCCACCAGCATTTTTTGTGATTTTCACAAATGTTTCACAAAATGCCTTCCAGGAAAATGTTCTTCTATAAATATATAAACATACAAATATGCAGTATCAAATGAAAGAACAGACCCTCTGCTTTCAAACAAACAAACAAACAAACAAAACAGGAAAAAAACTTTTCATTCTATCTTCAATTGTTCTCTTTTTATAAACTCTTATACGTTTATTTTTTTGAGCAAAAAGCTAAAATAATTGGATTATTGTAAAGTAATTTTGTCAGAGATCAGACTCAGAATGAAGATCAAAACATACACAGAGTTTTTAAATGTTGTTAAATTAGTTATTGCTTCATTTTTTATAAATTGTAAATTGGGCAATAGCGGAATTACAGTACAAACTCCTCCGGAAAGCGTCATTGGCAGGGAAATGTTTTCTCTAAATTGACGGGATGGCGGGGAAAGAGTTAAATATTGATTTGAAATATTTGATTTGCTTATTTTTAACTAATGCAGACCTTCTGCGGAGACAATCCATTTACTTAAGGTTTGAAGATAAGATGAGACGTTCAAATGTCACAAACACACTATTTTTAAATATAATGTAATTATTAAAAACGTCTCGGGTTACGAATGTAACCATTGTTCCCCGAGAAGGGAACGAGACGCTGCGTCGCCGAAGCTACGCTATGGGAACGCCCTCTGCGTGATTGCGTCTGAAGCACGTATGTAAAATCAGTCCAATGGTCAAGTGACACGTCATAGGCGGGTGACGTGGGAACCAGGAAGCTATAAAAAGAGCACCCAGCAAGCCAACTTCAGCTAAATTGTGCCGAAGCAAGGCGAGACAGGGATGCAGGGAGTATGGCAGGGAGACGCAGCGTCTCGTTCCCTTCTCGGGGAACAATGGTTACATTCGTAACCCGAGACGTTCCCCTTCGAGGGAACTCGAGCTGCGTCGCCGAAGCTACGCTATGGGAACGATGTACCAAAACACCATACTACCAAATGCCTGTCTGTGTGTAAAAACGCGCACAGCTTAAGACATGAGCACCTGGGCTCCAGGCGTAGCACCAACATCTAACTCGTAAAACCGAACGAATGTGAGCGGAGAGGACCAGCCTGCCGCATCACAGACATCCTGCATTGAAGCCCCTAGCCACAAGGCCTTAGAGGCTGCCATACCCCGGGTAGAATGAGCCCTGACGGCGATAGGTGAAGGCCGTCCAGTGGTCTCATAAGCCAGAGAGATAGTCTCAACTATCCACTTACTGAGTGTCTGCTTGGTCGCCGGCAGGCCTTTCTTGGGCGAGCCAAAGCACACAAACAGTTGCTCAGACCTCCTCCACAAAGAAGATCTGTGCACATAGGCATCCAGTGCTCGCACTGGACACACCAAGTTAAGCTTTTCCTGATTCCTATCCCTAAATGGGGGAGGACAGAGGGCCTGAAGTACGACAGGTCGTGGCACATTAGTCGGTACCTTAGGCACATAGCTGGGCCTTGGGTACAAGAAAGCCTTAACCATCCCCGGTGCGAATTCAAGGCACGTAGGGGAAACCGACAGGGCCTGAAGGTCACCCACTCTCCTCAGAGAAGTGACTGCCAACAGAAGTACTGTCTTAAGTGCCACAAACTTGACTGGAACGGTCTCAATGGGCTCAAACGGAGCCATGGACAGACCTTCCAGCACAACGGCCAGGTCCCAAGCTGGGACCCTGGGTCGGACTACAGGCCTCAGCCTCCGAGTGCCACGAAGGAAGCGAACCACCAGCGGGTCTCTCCCAAGGGATTGCCCGACCAAAGGAACATGGTAAGCCGAGATGGCCGCCACATACACCTTCAGTGTGGAAGGAGATAACCCTGCGGTGAACTTTTCCTGCAGAAACTCCAAGACTGTACCAATTGGGCAGTTCACAGGGTCATGCAGGTGTTTGCTGCACCAGGAAGTAAAGACTCTCCATTTAAAGGCATAAAGCTTCCTCGTGGAGGGAGCTCTGGAGTGAAGAATGGTCTCAGCAGCCTCAGCTGAGAGACCAGATTCTATGAGTCTGGCCCCCTCAGAGGCCAGACCCACAGTTTCCATAACTCTGGGCGGGGGTGAAGAATCGAGCCACCCGCCAGAGAGAGGAGATCCCTCCTGACGGGTATTTCCCAAGGTGAGCCGTCGAGGAGGGACACCAGGTCCGAGAACCATATCCGGTTCGGCCAGAGTGGGGCTACCAACAACAAGCGGACGTTGTTGCGACGAACCCTCTCCAGAACTCCCGGGAGCAGAGCGATCGGGGGAAAAGCGTACAGCCGTAGCCTCGGCCACGGCTGAACCATGGCATCCAGTCCCAGCGGTGCTGGAAGTGTGAGAGAAAACCATAGCGGACAGTGTGTCGTCTCTCTGGACGCAAACAGATCCACTTCCGCCTGGTAAAATCTCGCCCAGATGGACTCCACCACCTGAGGGTGGAGCCTCCACTCCCCGGGCCTCAGCCCCTGTCTCGACAGGACGTCTGCTCCCTGATTCAGACACCCGGGAATGTACACTGCTCTGAGGGACAGCAACTTCCCCTGTGTCCACAGAAGGATATGGCGCGCCAATTTGTACAAAGGGCGTGAACGCAAACCCCCCTGGTGGTTGATGTACGCGACTACCGACGTGTTGTCTGTCCGGACTAACACGTGATGGCCCCGCAGGTGAGGGATGAAACATCTCAGGGCGTAGAACACTGCCATCATCTCTAGGCAATTTATGTGCCAGCTGAGCTGTCTGGCCCCCCATAATCCATGAGCCAGATGGCTCCCCATAGTTGCTCCCCAGCCTGTGAGGGAAGCATCCGTTGTCAGCGTAACTCGACGGAACTGAGCCCCCAACATCAGTCCTTGGGAGAGAAACCATGGTCTCTTCCAAAGATCTAAGGCACGAAGACATCTGCGCGTGACCTTGATCAGACGGAACGGGTTGCCCCTCGGGGAAAACCCTTTGGTTTTGAGCCACCACTGTAGCGGTCTCATGTGAAGCAGCCCAAGGGGTATCACATTGGATGCTGCTGCCATGAGGCCCAACAACCTCTGAAATTGTTTTACAGTGTGTGACTGGCCTAACTTCACTCTGCCTACAGCCAAAAGAATGGATTCCACACGAGCAGGGGACAGATGTGCCTGCATTGTCGTTGAATCCCATATAACGCCAAGAAAAGCTGTCCTCTGTACTGGAGAGAGCATGCTTTTCTTTGCATTTAGCCTTAACCCCAGTTCTCTCATATGGGTCAGCACAGCATCTCGATGCTGCGCTGCCATACTCTCTGATTGGGCTAAAATTAGCCAATCGTCTATGTAGTTTAAGACACGGATGCCCCGGAGTCGTAATGGAGCCAGCGCTGCATCCATGCACTTTGTAAATGTACGGGGTGACAGAGATAGACCGAAAGGGAGAACCCGATATTGGTAAGCCACGCCCCCGAAGGCGAACCTCAGGAATCTCCTGTGCTGCGGGAGGATAGATATGTGGAAATACGCGTCTTTTAGATCTATCGTCACAAACCAGTCCTCGGATCTGATTTGTGTGACGATCTGCTTTATAGTTAACATCTTGAACTTTAGTTTTGCAACAGACCGGTTCAGATGACGTAGATCTAAAATCGGACGTAACCCCCCGTCTTTCTTTGGAACTATGAAATAGCGGCTGTAAAACCCTGACTCCCTGTTGTGAGGAGGAACACATTCTATGGCTTCCTTGCACAAGAGAGTTTCTACTTCTTGTTCCATTATTAGAGCCTGCCCAGCACCCACTATGGTAGATAACACGCCGTTGAAATGGGGTGGCTGGTTGCAAAACTGAATTTTGTAGCCCTTTTTTATTATTTGCAAAACCCACTGAGACACGTTTGGCAGGAGTTTCCACGCTGCCAAATTTTCTATAAGGGGGACCAGCCTCTCGAGACTGGCTTTTTGTGTACTGCTTAAACTTTCCCCGGTGCCCTGAACCAAACTGGCAGGGTTCAACCTGGGTGATATTAATGCCTCCCTCCTCGGAGAGAGGTCTTGCGTGCCCCGCGCACGAGGCACACAAGAATATGAAGCCGCTGTGCCCCGAAACACACACTGCGGCGGGGTTAACACACTGACATCCCGAGGGCATCGAGGAGAGACGGGCACCGTGTTGTGAGGTGACTGCCGGCTCTCCCCGATTGGGGGCTGCCCTCGGAAACATAACACTACGTCCCTCAGGACTTCTTTTTAGCCGACGCCTTCCTCGCCATAATAACAGCCCTCAGGTCTGGTTTCTGTTTAGAAGATGTCTGAGTACGACCGCCCGAACCCCAGTTCTTTTGAGGGGGACCACGAGTGGCAACACTACGCTTCTGCGATGCTCTATACGATGGCTGCTCCCGCCCAGCAGCCCTAGAATCAAGAGCACGGCGGGGGAGATAGCGTTCGAACGCCGCCGACTGCTTACGAGCCTCCGCAAATCTCTCGACGACAGTATTAACGGCATCGCCGAAAAGACCGGAGGGCGCAACGGGCGCGTCTAAAAGGAATGCCCTATCTGAGGATTTAAGCTCAGACAGATTAAGCCATAAATGGCGTTCCGTGGCTACGAGAGCTCCCATCGATCTACCCACGGCTTTAGCAGTTTCTTTAATTGCCCTGAGTGACACATCAGTGACTCGACGAAGCTCTTTAAAAACATCAGACGTACCCCCCGCCTCGGTATCCAAATCTTTAAGTAGTTCCGCTTGGTATGCCTGTAAGACAGCTAGGGTATGCAGTGAAGCCCCAGCCTGCCCTGCAGACTTATACGCTTTACCCACTAAAGATGAAGTCAACCTAACCGGTTTCGTGGGAAGCGAAGGCGATTTTAAAGATGACGCCGCAGCGGGGGAGAGATAGCTCGCAAGCGTCTGCTCCACCCGGGGCATCGTTAAATACCCGTGCTCACCCATCCCCACAATGTTGGAATACATGGTGGCGTGAGGGGTATGAACACGGGCCGAATACGGGGCTTTCCATGATCTCGACAGCTCGCTGTGGAGATCAGGGAAAAAAGGCATGTTGCGCCGCGAAGGTTGAGATTTTTGCTTTAAAAAACGCTCGTCTAACATGCTCTGAGGACGAGCGCTCTGTGTCTCCGCCGGCCAGTCTAACTTTAAGCGAGCCACAGCGTTAGTGACAACCTCCATCAAATCATCGAACGCGGGGGACGAATGAGAAGGCTCCTCAGCGTCCACCACGTCCACAGACATAATATCGACTTCCTCGGACGACGATACATGCAAAACTGGGCTCCCGCCCTGGGCGGAAGAAACCGCAGCGCGTGCTTCCGAATCCAGAGACGGGGCGCTAGATCCCGCGGGTGAAGGCTGAGAAAGGGGAAGACCCGTCTCAAGCTCGTCCGCGAGATCTAGTTGTGATCCCCACGATCGCAGCTTCCGCCCTGCCTCGGCAGCAGCGGGGCCAGAACCGTGGGGAACACGCGGCTCACCACCCTCCTCGAAGAGAGCGAGCCGCGAGCGCAACGTACGGAGCGGCATCCTTTCACAATGTGCACAACCACCCCTCTCAAGAGATGATCGTGCGTGTTGTGCCCCGAGGCACATAACACAAAGACGATGCGAGTCCTCGCTCGTAATGAAACGAGGACACGGGGAAGCACACTCCTTAAAACTTTGTTTGGACATGATAATGACACACACTCGCTTGCTGAGGCACAAAGAGCTGAAGTTGGCTTGCTGGGTGCTCTTTTTATAGCTTCCTGGTTCCCACGTCACCCGCCTATGACGTGTCACTTGACCATTGGACTGATTTTACATACGTGCTTCAGACGCAATCACGCAGAGGGCGTTCCCATAGCGTAGCTTCGGCGACGCAGCTCGAGTTCCCTCGAAGGGGAACCATATTTATATTACATTTATATTTAATTATATTTAATTTTGTGTAATATTGAAACACCTGTCAAATTGATTTGCAGTATCTAGGTTACCGTGTGTTATTGGTTTTGAGTGATTGTTAAGTAAGGAATAATTGACAACAGGCTGTGAATTATTCGAATATAGTGCACACTAAAGGCATTGTACCATTACATCGTGGGTGTGCATTATTTTTAAATAATTCAATGGACCGGCGACAATTATTCCGCTTATACCACTTTTACCACAGGCTTTGCTAAGACATTGCTCTGGTGGATATTTTAAGAAATTTGACAGGTCAGGTGTAGATTTAGCATGGGTGTTTTACAGGTGTTGATTATTTTTCTAAAAACCGCACACCTAACTTGTCAAATGTTTTAAAAATAGGCACCAGAGCAATGTTTTTGGTAACCTAGTATAAGCCAAATAATTGACTCCAGTCCTTTGAATTATTCGAAAATAATGTACACCTGTATTACCACCTTGGGTGTGCATTATTTTCTTATAATTCAAAAGCCGGTCGTCAATTATTTCTTACCTCTGTGCTATTGAATGCTTGATTCTGATTAGCTGAGAAATGTTCCATAGGTGTTGATTATTTTTCTGTAAACCGCATGCCTAACTTGTCAAATGTCTTAAAAATAGACACCAGAGCAATGTTTTTGATAACCATGGTATAAGTGGAATTATTGACTCCGGTCCTTTGAATTATTCGAAAATAATAACCTTGGGTGTGCATTATTTTCCTATAATTCAATGGCCCATCGTCAATTATTCCTTACATAAAGTATCTTAAACTCCAATAGCGGAAAATACTTCACATTTGTTAACATTAGTTAACAACATTAGTTATCATGAACTAATAATGAATGATACTTTAAGAGCATTAATAAATCTTAGAATTTCAGCATTTACTAATACATTTTTAAATCAAAATCTGTTAACATGAGGTTATGCACAATAACTAATATAAATGCACAATAAACTAACAGGAATAAATCATCAACAGCTACAGTATTTGTATAAACTACACTCTAAAAAAAATGCTTATACTTAATCTTTATATTTGACACCATTGCTTAACTCTTTCACCGCCAGCGTTTTTAAAAAAAGTTGCCAGCCAGCGCCAGCGTTTTTCATGATTTTCACCAAAGTTTAATGCCTTCCAGAAAATGTTCTTCTTTAAATATATAAACATACAATATACCAAATGAAAGAACAGACCCTCTGCTTTCAAACAAAAAAAAAAACGTTTCATCCTACCTTTAGTGGTTCTTTTGCAATCAGCTTTTGAATATGGGTAGGTTTTTGCAAAAACACCATATTTTGAGCAAAAAGCAGAGATAATTCCATTTTTATGACATACTTTTCATAGAGATCCCATTCAGAGCGATCTTTAAAACAGACACGGACATGCAGCAGCTTGACAATGGGCAATACTTCCGGTTTTAAAAAGTTGCGCCACCTGGTGGATAATAGCGGTATTGCGGAAAGACGGAAAATCTCATCATTGGCGGGGAAGCGTTTTCTCTTAATTGACGAGATATCTCGTCAATGGCGGGGAAAGAGTTAAAGGCGGAGTGCACAATGTTTTAAAAGCCTTTAAAACAATCTTTAAAAATAGGTTAAATAAAAACCCAATGGGCTGGGTTTGTACCTTTTTGACCCAATGCTGGATTGAAAATACCAGGTGCATATAGGCAAGGTGATACTTGAAAATTGACAAGATGGTAGCTAGCCACACACTGATCCAAAAAAGTCTAGAAAAACATTTTTTATTATTTAAATAAAATTATTTAATAAGTAGTATTTCATCATTTGGTCTAGTCAAATTCAAGCTTAAATGTATTTTCTGTTCAAATGTATTCAAGCACTTTGGACTTTTTGCACTATGCAACATATAAAATAATAAAAATATATTTTTTTAGTCTTTTGGATTCAGTGTGAGGTATTGTAATATGAAAAGAAACTGTATACCGTAAAATGCTACTCATAAGTTTTGAAACAAATCTCTTTTTGCTTCTATTTCCTAATTTATGTTGTCAGAGGAAAACCTTTCTTGCTTTCTTCGCACAGTCGGGTGATGTAAGCAGGTGCTCTCCAACATACTGTGTTGTGAAACAGCATGACTCTGTATTTAAGATGTGGGAAACATGCTTCCTTACCTTTTTTTATCTTCAGGAGAAAATAGTTGTTTTTTCGTACATTTTTCCCTAAAGGTTGAACCATCGATACCTCCACAGAGTTTCAGGGAAAGCATTTGTGAAATTGAAAAGGGAATCATGCTGAGCTTTTGTTGGTTAGCACACTGGAAAAGACAGACAAAAATACTCTCTCCCAAAAGTAAAAGGCATTATTACACACGAAGAGTCCAAATAGCAAGTCCTCTGAGTAATACTTTTCACTGTGGGTTTTTTTCCACTATGCCGCTCGCCACGAGAATGGATGAAAATGGTCTGTTAATCATTACACCGTGGACGTTTTCACTCTTACAGTACCTGGTTGCTTTAAGCCAGCAGAAAAGACTACGTTTTCAGGGAACAGCCTGTTCTTTATTACTAAGAGCTTTAAAGGAAATTGTTATTTTTAAAACTTTGCTGAGAAGTCATTTATAAAGAACAGTCTCTCGCTAAAATGGCTGTTGATGTATGCTTTTTTATTTAATATGAGAAAAGATGTTGCTTGCACAAAGCGACAGAGGCAACAGCAAAAGACAAGACACTGATGTTCAAACAAATATATTCATTTGTTAATAAAAATAATCGCAGTAGCTATTTTTCACTGAAAAAAGAGTACATTTTATGTGTATATTTGTTTATTTATCCTTTTGTTATTTTTAATGCACAACCATATTTAAGTATGTTTGTGCATGCATTCATTCAGGCATGTTGCTCAAATCCCTTTCCCCTCCGAAATCATCCCAGGGTGAAGCTCAGCTATCTTCTCCCCGCACCAATAGTCTATTGATTTTGCCCTGGTCCAACTTCAGGGAGGATTTTCTCGTTGAGATAATAAAGAAGCGATATCACCTGAAATCTCCTGCCACTGCTGAGGGGCCAAATGCTTATCTTTTCTGACAGGGAGTCTGACTTTGCCAAGCCTGTCGCTTTTGTGACCTACCAAAGGTCTTTACTTTCACTCGCAGGATTTGTCACACTGCTGCGGTTCGTAGAAGCTCACGTATAGAAAATAATTCAAGAACTGTGTCTATAACCGAGTCTGTTCCCACCTGAAAATGCTGTTAATAGGTGTATACAATAGTCACTTAATGTGAAATGTGTGTTGTGTCACCAATAGGACCAATAGGAATTCTATTGCAATTCTTGTTTCCTTGGAAACATTTGCAAGTGAGGTAATCCTGGGATGGCGTGTGCCGTAGAGTTAAAGCGACAAGTCTTGTTGGACTCCATGAAGTACCTTTCAGCAAATGAATAATATCGATGGTGCCTGCATAATTCTGTAGCGTATCTACTGTGAGTAGCAAGACCTGGAATCATTCATTACTAATGCAACTGAGCGCTGGACAAAGGGAATTTCTAACATTAAACATGCAGTTTCAGTCTTACTACGAAGCCATAGGTCTCTGAAAGGCTCTTTCTCACATTTGCTTTAGGTCTTGTTCTAGTAACTGGAGAGTCCAAGAAATGTTATCTTTTAACATTTCTAGTTATTGCTCAAGCTCACAATTCTTTGTTATGGTTTGTAAGGAACTGACAGCTAGACATGCAGTAAACTGGTTTGTTTCATAGATTGCAAGGTAATGTAATTTCCCTACATTGTGGGGTTAGGTAACCATGGTGCTTCAAAATATTCATGTATATCTATTATGGCATACAATCTTGTATCCAAGTCACCAAGGTCATGGGCATTTATCTGCAGTATGTGGGTGAGGAGCTGCTCGTGGTAAAACATGAATCACAGGAGAAGGTAAATATGGAACAACCGTCTTTTATGCACAACCCAAAAACCAAAACAGCAGGCCAAAGGTCATTGGTAAACCAAGAGCTTAGATTTATTTAATGTTGCTGTGAAATAAAAAAATAGGATGCCACCAAGAGCAGTTAGCTTAATAATAAATACATTTCACCTTTACTAGAATGCAAACCGATCCCTGTGGAATCAACTTGTGTCTACACCGAATGAATAAAGAATGAAAAACTGCTTTGGGGTATTTAAGTCTGTCAAGACGCACGTCGTAAATGTCCGTTCTCAAAGCATTCGGGTAGTATACTTACATCTGAGCGTGCAGCACAAAGGCAGTAACTGCGAGCATCTAGCTGAGCTTGCAAGCCCGTACATCAACGGCTGACATCGACGTTGAGAAGCCATTACAGAGGGCGAGGTGATTTACATCTGTCTCTGTGCGTGTGAATGTGCTTTTTATTGAGCTTCCCGCCCGTCCCGGACACAGACTACGAATTGCTGAGGTTTGTCTGTAAACCTGTCAGGGTCTAAATTTTGTACAGGGCGCTGGAACGGCTCGCCGCGCACTTCGTCTGATGATGTCGACGTGGCCATTTTATTTCCTCGTCCTGCGAGAGAGATGGTTCTGATCAGACAGGGACATCCATCACAGGACACAACAGACTGTCCCTCGACACTATACAAAGACACTCACAGCAAGAGTTACAAGGCAAGGATATGCTGCCAAGGGTCTTTCTTTCTTTCTTCCTTGCTTTTTTTAAACAAATCAAACCGAATCTCACCTACGAATGGAGATCAGTCATTGCAGACGTATGAACTAAAGTTGTCTCAATGGGGAAATCACTGCAGGTGTCTCTTCAAAAAAGAATCGATCTCCCTCTGAGATTTTTCTTTTTTTGCCATAAAAGCCACATTCAGTCTGTTAAATGCCCTGTTCTGTGCTTAAACTGCCTAATTCAAACAAAGGACCATTCGCTATCCTAACTGCAACATGCTGCGACTTAACAGCCAATAAGGTTTTTAAGTTAAACCAGCCAGCTGCTCTCAATTTGTCTTATTTTGTCTCTCCATTTCTTCCAATCTGTCCTCACCCACATTTGACTGCTCAGAAAACTTGCTTGTGATTGGAACGCTGCCCATTTCACAGGAAGTCCATTTATTATTTGCTATACTAGAAATGCATTGACTTGAAATCTTTGGAGTGAGTAATCTGGTCTCACGTACACTTGTATGCAGGCGTGCTGCGCACAACATTCATTTATCAGTCTTTTTTGCTCTTGGCATCCGTTCGGCTCTGTTTGGTTTCTCACATCTGCCTTACTCTGTTGTACAGCACATGATCTGTTCGCTTCAGGTATATGAACTTGCAGGCTAAATTTCTTAGAAGCAATTGGAACAAACTTAGGGCTTCATACAGTACCTACTCTCATGATTTGTTACCATCAAATGTTCTTTATTAGATTTCTCATTGCATTACTCACATGCTCTACACCAGTCATTTTCAAACTGTTCCCAGGGGACCTCTTGCTCTGGGCTGGGTTCTCCGATAACATTGTCTCTTAGCGCGCTACAAAAACTCAAAAGGTACACCTTAACTACAGGTATACCTTTCCTACGTGTGTTCTCCGAACTATACCTTAGGATGTTGCTTAAGGTAAACCTTCTTAAGTTCAACCTTAGCGGGTGCTGTCCATGGTGGAGGTGCTGAATAGGTTGATATCAATTGCTCGACGATCAATTATTCACTTCATGTAAAAGGTTTTGCTGCGTTATGAGATAGCGGTGTTCTTTATTAAAGAAACATTTTAGAAATAGTTCAAGTTAAATTTATTAGGAATATCTGTTAAAAAATATTTCAAATTGCAAACAACTAAATTCAACCTTCTAAATTTTATGTCAAACCCGTGCAAAACCCGCAACTTTATGTCCAAACGTATCATGTATAAACTGCTCCATTGCATCCGCTATGCCTTCACTTGAAATGATAATTTATATTAGGGGTTCCCAATAAGTGCGTTGCACAGGGGAATAAAGTGGGTCGTGCAGGTTCTTGGCTGTGCATTACACTTAAAATATATAAAAACAAACTGTTGTTGTTCATCGTGCTTGGACACTGGATGCGCAAGCAGCGTGGTTACAATGCAGATAACACTAAATGGACACATTTCTGGAGCCTGTCTGTCTACTTCAAATATAACATATACAAATATATATTATATAATAGCCTATATAAATATATAGTATGATTGCTTTAGATTTTAGCTTTGATTAGTTTTAATGTGGAAATTTTGTTGACCTTATGAGACTATACAAGCAGTAATCAAGTGCGCAGTTTATTTTGATTGTTTATAAAGAATATGGCATGCAGCCTCAAAGTTAGAAAACATAAAAAAAAACTTGATGCAAAGTCGAATTAACATTAATAATCATAAATATTTTTTATTTTTTTTTATTTTACCCGATTTATTGGATATGAAATGCAGAAATGAAATAGTAGGATTCGCTGTAGAGCTGCCAGTTTCACCAACTCCATCACCCAAAATATATATTTTTAATTAGTTTCTTAATCCTGTAGCATTTAATAGTTTGCAGCTGATGTCCCTTTGGAAAACATAATAAAAAATCTAACAACCGTCAGTGTAATGATGTCTAATTATGTGAATGTTTTATTCTTTAAATATAAAAAATTGCCTAATTAAACACGGAGTGTATTGCAACTTTTTTTTTTTTTACAAATATTTAGTTATATAGACTGCAACGTAAGCTTTTATGAAAGTGATGGCCCCTAGTGGAGTCATGTGGGATAAGGTTTAGCTAAGAGTGCTCCAGATCAACCTTCCGAACGTATGACTTAAGGTATATGTAACTAAGAACGTTTCGGGGAAACACGTATTAGCGATAAGGTACAGCTTAAGGTACAACTTAAGAACGACGTAGCGTTAAGGTAGTTTTCGAGAACGCAGCCCAGAGTTAAATGTACTCTGCTGGAGTAAATATGGGTACTACCAGGTCTGGTATACACCAGCAGTGTACATTTAACACTGGTGATTTTGCTGTGTGCTTTCGACGGTGTCTTCAGCCTCCTGCGCTGATTGGCCGGACTCGTGCCTCCCAAAAAATCAGATGGTTGCTCTAGACAACTGAATAGAGTGCCCTGTTTCATGTCCCGATGGCTCTCACTAAATCCTTGGCTGCATTAGAGCCAAAATAGTGCATTTAAAAATTACATAAATTTATCGGCAAATCTGCTTTAAAAATGGGCAATGTTGTTCATTGACAAAATGTTTAATAATATCATCGATAATTGGTCAGATCGCTAATCGGTCTACCCCTTAAATTTAGTCATGTTTTGTGCAAATGTTACAACTTACACCATAGGTGGGGTTAATTGTAACAGAGGGTTTGTTGTAACACCTGCTAGAAAATGTTGTTTCAACACAAATAATTAAAAAAAAAATTGTTTATAAACTAAAGGTGGATATTATATATCTGCCTATAATAGATAGATATCCACCCATTCATCCATCCATAATTATTCATCTAACCATGCACTCTTAGAACGAATGTGTTTTAAACAACACATTAGTGTTGATTCTGGGACAACACACTAAATGCGTTGTCTCAGAATCCACCCATTTCTGTGTTTTTATTGAAACTTGTGTTATATTTTAGTCGAGAAGAAATTATGTTTTTTGAGGAAAACCTTGCAGGATTTTTCTCATTTAATGGACTTTAATAGAGCCCAACATTTAACACTTAACTCAACACTTAACAGTTTTTTTCAACGGAGTTTCAAAGGACTATAAACAATCCCAAACAAGGCATAATGGTCTTATCTAGCGAAACGATTGTCATTTTTGACAAGAAAAATAATATGCTCTTTTAAACCACAACTTTTCGTCTAGGTCCGGTCCAGCGGGACCTAATGTAAATGCATAGTGACTTAGGGAGTTCATGTGTTACATATATAAAATGCAAATTTGCGGACCATTGTAAACAATAAACTGACACAAAGACATTAATTAGTATCAGTTGACATACAACAACGTAGGAACGGTCTTATTTCAACACACTTGTAAACACTGGAAACTCCGTTGGAAAAAACTGTTAAGTGTTGAGTTAAGTATTAAATGTTGGGCTCTATTAAAGTCCATTAAATGAGAAAAATCCTGCAATGTTTTCCTCAAAAAACATAATTTCTTCTCGACTGAACAAAGAAAGACATCAACATTTTGGATGACATGGTGATGAGTAAATTATCTGGATTTTTCTTTTAAGAAAATTGACTATTCCTTTAATTGGAACACTGTGTTACAACTAACCCCACTGTGTATTTTTTTTTAAATCCCAGCTATCAGTTACTAGGAGTTGCTGACATGTTTCAAAATTGTGTTATGTTTTAGGTAACAAGACAGTGATTAAAATAATATAAGGTTGGATTTGATGAATTACACACTCAACTCTAAAACACTCTTTGTTCAATATCTTAACAAAAACGCATTACAACTTTTCACAAATTCACAGGAGATCATATGTGTGGGACTTTATTTTTGCTTTTTTTAGAATAATTGTATGTTTCTGATATACTTCATATTTATTCATATGAAATTAGCAACCTCATGAAATACTGTAGTTACAAATTCCCTTCGGATCAGGTTGAATAAACATCTGCTGAATAACAAGAAAGTGTATTTCTATTTTTTAACAGTTCCTCTACAAACATTGTTTATTCCTTTGACTCATTATTCCACTGACTTTTCTTTTTGCTTCACCTAAAGTTTAAACAAGTGTCTGTGCAATTGGTTTATGAAGGGAAGTAGGATAGTTTGATGCATGAAAACTTGTCTCCTTCATTTTAGTGATACACAATATTTGCATGCGAGTCTCACTGACAAACCCCAACTAAATTCCAGCACTTCAGAAACTTCAGATGAGAGAAGTCTATATAAGAGGAAGCTTGTCTGAGCTCTCTTATGAAGACTCTGGATTTGTTCCTGCAGTTTTCCACCAATTATCTGGGATGTAAAATAAAGATACGGTGCATTCTAAATGTGTTCACAAATCACCCACAACACTAAGTATGCTTTGCAATCTTATCGAGATATCTGGTCCTTAACAAGCTTGATTGAATAAGCACACAGTGTTGCATGGATACATCCTTACATGCATACTACAGTCACGGTCTTCAGAAGAAATATCTCACCCTTATCCTCTGCCCTGATCTCCATAACAACAACATTTGAAACCTTTGAAAACCCCAGCAGTTGCCCTCTGCCAAATCAGCGTTTGACGAGTCTATATCCGGATAACACAAAGTAGCTGCTGTGTTTTCGTTGAGGAAATAATGAGCTGTAGTTCTCCCTATCAGCGTGGATCTGTCAGCTAGTTCAGATCACTGTCACTCATTCCTCAGAGAGATGGAGGAGAGAGATGATTCACAGGCTCTGATCCCTGGTGGTCTGCTCAGTCTGTTTGGTTGATGTTTTTTTTTTTTTTTGATTTCTCTGTGTGCAGGACTCCATCAAGGTCAGAGGTGACGGTCTGTCCCGTCAGTAGTTTAACACAAGCCACATTTTATTAACACAGCATTCCTCAAGTTCTTCAAAATGGATATGTAACCCTGGTTCACAAAACCAGCATGAGTATTATGTGTAGCAATAGCCAAAAATAAATTGAATGGTTTCAAATTGTCGATTTGTTTTTATGACAAAAGTCATTCGGATGTTAAGTAAAGATCATGTTCTGTGAAGATATTTTGTACGTTTCCCACTGTAAATATATAAAAATATAATGTAATAAAGGATTACTCCACTTTCTTAAAAAAAAAAAGATAATTAACTTGCCCCCATATCATCCAAAATGTTGATGTCTTCCTTTGTTCAGTTGAGAAGAAATACATTTTTTTAAGGAAAACATTCCATTTTTCTTCATTTAATAGATTTACAGTTTAAATGCAGTTTAAAATGGCAGTTTCAACACAGCGTCAGAGGACTCTAAACAATCCTGAAGTAGTGAAACCTGAAGCTACAAAATTGTATGGTATGTGAATTTTTTTTTTTTTTAACAATAAACCACACATACTCATTGTATTATACCAAATACACAAAATAACATTTTTAGCAATGAAATAGGTGCACTATAAAATATAGATTTTTGAGTAACTGTTCCTTAAATACTGCAAAGTCTCACATCCACCCAAGCAGCGAGGTACACTTCAGTGACTGCTGTCTGCACCATTTCAGTCTCTTAGGATTGACTTCAAGGACCATAAACTACCACCAGCGACAGCCCATATCAGCCAGACAGTGAGGGACATTTCACTGACCACTGCCTGCATCTTCCAGGATATAAGACTAGACTTCAGAGATCATAAATTATTAAATGACTGTCAACCATAGCCTATACCAGCCAGACAGCAAAGGACACTTGGTTGATCACCGCCTGTATCTCCTCAGTCAATCTAGGATAGACTCCAATGCCTACACACTAATCACTACCCTTACAATTTAATCATTAACCTTACAGTTTAAATGCCGCCTTGCTAACACATTGAGTAATTGAATCATTAATTCAATGAACACATGCCATGTGACTACATAATATTTTGCATACGTACGGTCAGTGTAATACCGGTATAAGACGGACTGCCTCTGTTTGCCAGATACTCCCTTAATCTCATGTGTAATCAAAGTTTAGTGTCAAGTTAGTGTCTAGCAAGTATTTTGTGAATGTGAGCGTCTGTTTTTTCATGAACCCTTTCGACGCGTGTACAGCGAGCAAGCGTTTTGACATGACGCATGATGCACATAGGTTCACATGATGCACCGAACACACATTATGACATGACGAGCCTCACACAAGACACTCCAAACACATAAATTCGCTTCCCTCGTAAGAGCAGTCACCAGTCACTGACTGTTTAGTTGTCAGACTAATTTTAATTGAATTTTAATATTGACATTATTGTTACCATTACTGTTAATGAAACGCCTAATTTGTTGTTTTTCCACTGTTATGTAATGCGGTTTTCTGTAAAGCTGCTTTAAACATTGCATTATGGAAAGAGCTATACAAATAAATTGGACTTGACTTCAAACTTGACTGACTGCAATACAGTACGTGTTTCTGCACTGCAGATATTTCTCCAGCTGAAGAACGGGTGCCTGTATAGCACTGCTACAGTTCTTGCTTTGCATGTGACATGCTGTTAGCTGTGACAGCATCCATTAAATTCTTGCCATGACAGAGCTGAATGAGAATTGTGAGACTCGTCTTCAGTTGAAGGACTCGTAATGAAGGACCCTCTATGCCCTTAAGAGAGTAATGTGAGACAATAGGTTTTTTTCACATAGTAATGCTGGTGAATTACTGTGAAATTACTATAAGACTTTCCTGGTAAATATAAACAAATTTGATGTTTACACAAACAACGGTGATTCATCTACTATAACAAATATTAGTAAACACTGGGATGTCATGCAGGGTACGGCTAAATATACATAGTCCATTTTTTGGTGAATTTTTTATTTTAATTTGTGGTAGACGATATTCATGCAGTTTAAATGACTACAACTATTGTAAACAACAAACTACAGTTCTGTTTTGATGGGATTGCCTTCTTCACAAAATGTTTTAAAATGCTGCACGCTTTGCCAGCTCAGTAGGTTTTGGAGGACTTTGCTTCAGGTAGATACACATCCTGTTTAGCATTTAGTCCCCTGTGTGTTTGCCGGTATACAGTATCTGTGAACGTACTGTAGGTGGTTGCGTAGGTGGGTTGAGATAAAGTGCAGTGATCAACTTTGAACAAAGCATGGGTCAGGAAACTCTCCTGGCATTCCCACAAGAGCATGTTATACCCTATCCTGAACCACAATAACAACATTTGCTTGTTTTTTATGAAGCCTGAAGTCACTTCAATAGGGCAGGCAGAGTTCAGAGGAAAACGCAAACAAATTTCAGCTAAATAGCACATCTCCTGTGGCTTTTTGTGCAAGACACTCATAAATACTAATGCTAGTATTTAAATCACAGATTTAACCTTTCACCATGTTTATTTTGTTTCCGTGGATTATATTAATGACACAATTTGCTTGTATAATTAGGTAGATTACACTTTAAAAAATGCCATTTAATAACATTTCGAAGGTTATCATATATTTTTACACGGTCGTTGGAATGCTTGTTTGCTATTTTTTTAATAGCATATGACATTGTATTTACAAATGATTCAACCAAGTAGTGTGTTCATGACACGTTTTGTCTTATCTTAAAACTGAAAATATGGGGTTTTCTCGCCGAATGTCTGCATTTAAAAACAAAATGTCACAATGTCGGGGCTTGGATCGCATGGATCAGTAGTTCAAGTTATAGATATCATTTATGGATGCCGCATAGACTCGAAGCTGAAACGATTGCAGTTGATTTGTTTCTTGACTGCAGGGAGACTTTAAGATAAATTCAAATGATATATTGTACTCAGTAGAATAAAGCAATAAGCCCCAAGAAGCAGTGGGTTACCAGTACATGTTATATCAGCTAAGGGACATTCGGGGAGTGCCTAAAACCTCCTTAGCTGTTATAAAATGCACTGTAACACCGCTGCTTCGTGGGGCTTATTGCTTTTATAGAACGGTCACTTCATATGCATAGCAGGATTTCATAAAATAAAACACAGCAAATCAGTTGTAATTATATTAGTACAAATATTACTCTTCTGCCAAACAAAGTAGTTCCTCAGAATCAAGTGTGGTTGCAACAGAGCGCAGTTCCCAAGCAACACAGACGGAGTAAAGACACAATGAAAATATGATTAAAGACTGTGCTGTTTATTTTCATAAATTAACATTCATCTAATTTATACATTAACATTTATATCATGCAACTGTTGAAGTGTGGATCAAATATGTTTGGAAGCATGCATAACTCTTTCCAGCGTTATGTAGTAGCAACAGTGGCACAACAGTGGCGCATTGATACTTAAGCTATGTAATGCGGTCTGAACCATGGTGTTACCGGTGTATTTTATCACAGCTTAGAACGCGTTTCAACCGAGGGGCAACCTTCCGATCTCTCTGATTAAGCCAATATGGTAGTGATTTAAACTCCAATTCCTCAACTGGCCACTAGAGGCTGGTTCCAAAAGGGAGTCAATAGGCTTTATGCCCAGCTGCACTACTTCCTGAACTTCAGCCAGCTCCTTGTTTCCTGTCTGCCATTATTGGACAAACTGATTAATCCAGGTGTGGCTGATTATTGTTGTTGTGACTACTGAGGTCAGGCACACCTGGACTAATCAGTTTGTCCAATAATGGCAGACAGGAAACAAGGAGCTGGCTGAAGTTCAGGAAGTAGTGCAGCTGGGCATAAAGCCTATTCCCATAGATCCCCATGATTAAATGCCCAACTTTACAGTAGAAAATAATATGTTTACATCCTGGTACAAAATTGTTTTGGGTCTGTCTAGCTTATTTTGTCCTTCATGACAACTGTGAGTGGGGGTGAATTTTTTTGTAACTCATCTGTTTAAATTATATTAACCCTTAAAGTTCTGCATAATTCTTGAGTGACTCAGAATGCCCGTTTTATAATATGACATATGCTTATTAATAGACTATTTTCCATATACAAGCAAAATGTTGATGCACATGTAAATCCTCTCTATCAAGTTTTCCCCTGTATTGTCCTTTCCTTTACTTTATATAACCACACTCTGCAGGCTCCATGGCAACTGGTGTGAATAGTTTCACGGAGAAAATTAAGTCTGAAGTCATTATGAAAGTAATTAGTGTGTGTGTGTGTGTGTGTGCGTGTGCGGGTGGAGCTGTAAGCTCTCCATCTCATTCTGTTTTGACTTCGTCTCAGACTGCTGTCAGATGAGTGCAGATGGGTCCAGGTGCCACCATCTGTTGAGGGACATAAGTGAGCATGAAAAAAAACTAGTTAGAAAACTTCAAAAAATATTGAATAGCTTGAGCGAGAGGCACAGATTCAGACAACCCCCATATCTCGCACAGTAACATGACTTTAGTATTTAATTTGAAAAGCGTATTGAAGCGCTCAGACGATGACAGTTCTTCATGCAGTGAAATAGACTGTTGTGACATGAACATGTAAATGAGCTTGGATGATTTGCATTTAGAAAAATTCGATCTCCTTAGATGATTAGAGCAGATTCATTTCATTACGACACTTTCTTGGAGGGTGGTGTCTCTAATAGGCAGACCTCCGAGAGATGTGGCAATGTTTGCTTTTTAAAATGGAAGTCTGATCAGGAATAGGTTATCTCTGCTCTATTATCTTTGTCAATATTTGCTGGGATAAATAACTAATGGGTTGTGATAGCTCTCTGTACTCCCATCTACTGAAGTTCCTCAAGTTTTAAGGGTTTTTATTTAAAAAAAATTGTATAAAAAAAACTCGGCTTGGATGCAGAAGCTGCTAAACGCAACCTCTGTTAAAAATGCAACCCATTCTCACCAAAAAGCGTACAAATGACACGCAGTGTGATTATCGTGCAATAGATACGCCAAATTCCGATTTTGCGTGCATATGATACGCCAGTCCTTCCCATTCACTTATATGGCGAATCGTTTCGTGACGTTTTATTTATTGTTTTCTCATTTGTTTTCAGTTTTTTTTACCATTTTCGCTTGGGTTTAGGGTTAGAACAACTTTTTGTTATATAAAAATGACATCCTAACCCAAACCCCAACTCTAACCCCAACTCCAAGCGACCATGGCTTAAATATAGATAAAAACTTAGAGAAACCTGTATATTAAATAAGCTGCTTAAACAAATGTGAAATCTAACCCTAAACCCAAGCGAAAATGGTAAAAAAAAACAGAAAACAAATGAGAAAACAATAAATAAAACGTCACGAAACGATTCGCCCTATAAGTGAATGGGAAGGACTGGCGTATCATATGCATGCAAAATCGGAATTTGTTGCACGATAATCACACTGCGTGTCATTTGTACGCATCTTGGTGAGAACGGGTGGTAAAAATTAGGGCTGTGTATCGCCAACAATTCCCCGATACAAGGGTCCCGATACGATGCACATCACGATACAAGACTATTTTGATTTACATTTTTGTTCAGAATTTAGTAACGTTATTTTTATTATTATTTGTTTATTGTACATTGAATAAGCAGTGTTGTAACAGTTGTGTTTTTGCCATTCATTTATTAGCTATTAGAAATATTTAAAATCCCAGAGTTAGTACTTAACTTATGTTTTTTTAAAAGCAGTTTTACAAAGATGGCGCCTTACTCTTGTCTCTCATTATTCTACATCTATGAATATATCTATAAACATGCAGTCAGACTTAATACTATTTAATAGAAATCAGATTATTAATGTGACAGTTATAGTTTGAAGTAGCTCCGTATCTCTTCTCTAGACGTACACTTTTCACATGCAAATCTTTGTTGTGTTTCTTCTCAAATGCGTTAGTACTGTTTTATAAGAGCATGGCTAATAAAGCCCTTTGCAGTAGGATAGGCTAAGATATCTGCGCTTTCATACTGAACTCATTGACTTAAATGCGCGCGCGAGAGAGAGAGAGCGCGAGTACGCGGCTTACTATGCAGACATGTGCGGCAGTGAGACAGACACGCAAAGTGAAAGTATACCCCGCCACCTTTAACTCTACGTACTCCGCGGGACACATGCGTCCTTTCCATATGGATCGCGGATAAACAGCAATTCGTCACGTTACTTTCAAAAGTACATCCGAATCGATACGGAAGGTGCTGTATCGATGCGCGCATCGTCAGGCGTTCATGACGATGTATCGTCGTATCGATATTTTGAACACAGCACTAGTAAAAATGATATAATACAACCGAATTTCAAGGCATTTCGTGGTATAGTCACAAAAATGTGATTTATTTATTCATGTTTACGGACACTTAGCATGAATTTCTATATACTGTTTTTCATGTCTCTGAGCACAACATTTTTGTGTGATTTTATTTATTGGTTTCTTATTTTTTCTATTTTTACTATTGTCGCTTGGAGTTTGGGTTACAACGACTTTTATTTCCTTTGCAAACATCCAAACGCCAATTGCCAATAGTTACAAATCTGATGATTTTTTTTTGTAAAAACCAATACATAAAGTGACATCCTAACCCAAACCCCAAATCTAACCCCAACCCTAAGCGACAATGGTTTAAAAATAGATTAAAAAAAAGGAAAAAAAACAATACATTAAATGACACGTAAAATATATATATATATATATATATATAGAAATTCATGCTCAATGACACAAAAAAGAGCAAATTCGTGTCCATGAGCATA
Organism: Paramisgurnus dabryanus; assembly: GCF_030506205.2. Taxonomy (NCBI): domain Eukaryota; kingdom Metazoa; phylum Chordata; class Actinopteri; order Cypriniformes; family Cobitidae; genus Paramisgurnus; species Paramisgurnus dabryanus. The sequence goes on from NC_133340.1 coordinate 13,108,446, forward strand.
AATAATTACTGTATATCAAATATTTTTTTAATATTTATTTGATTGACCTTGAGGTTGGGTTGCAATAATAATATTGACCAAATGTTATCAGCACATTATATGTTAATCACAGACAGATGTAAGTAGTTAGACAGACAGAAATAAATAAATGGATAGACAGACAGACAGGGATGGATGGATGGATGGATGGATGGATGGATGGATGGATGGATGGATGGATGGATGGATGGCAGACAGACAGACAGACAGATAGATTTTTCCAGTGCAGTTGGTAGGGGTGGGCGATATGACCAAAATCTTCTATCACGATAGGATTAATTTTATATCATGATAACGATATGTATCACGGTACAGTTTTTTATGTTTTAATAAGGTTTAAATCTTTAATACCATAGAAATGTTCATAATTCTCACAAAAAACATATACAAGCATGGAAAGAAGATAAAAACAAACAAAACTCAAGCTCTCTGAAGATACACAGTCAATAAGAATGATAATAAATAATTATGCATGTATGTATAGGCCTATATATATTTTTATTTAAGGTAGAAAAGTGATTTAATCAGGAGCAGTGAGAGAGTTTTTTCTCAATGCTGTTTGATTAACACGAGTGACAGACAGGAGCAAAATTAGGTAACTTCCCCTTTAAGACCAAAGTCCGGATCCAATACACTGTTACACATGCGCTTTCTCTTTTAGCTGTTTACTTTCTCTTAAGACCTTACTGGTCGTGTTTATGATGATGCTTGCAAAGACGGGAATTTTGACGCATATGTGTATTTAAGGCCAATAAAGCGGAAAAAATGCTCACGAGCTTAATAAGCAGAGGTCGCGCGCTCCTCACAGACAGAAAGAGCAGCGGTTGCGCGACTTGTCCGCTCCTGACACACAGAAAGAATGCACGCATACAGATCTGTTGTCTGTGTTTCAATGGCTTAAAATAACTTGTTTTAAAACTGCAGTGCTTAAATACGTGTACAAACGTTACGTTTTCGCGACCACACGCACAGGAGCGTGACGTGGGCACGTAACCTCGATAGAAACGATAGTCCAAAATCTCTACCGGTTGACAAATTTCTACCGGTTAATTTTGTCTACCGGTTTATCGCCCACCCCTAGCAGTTGGGCTGGTCAGGACATGTGAACAATATTTAGGTAGCACCAAATTGTATATGAATAGTTTGGTTCCAAAACAAGATAACTCTGTTTTTTTTTACATTTTTCAAAAATCTTGTTTTTTATTCCAATTAATGCATTCCAGTTAATATCAATCAAACTGCAGTTGGTTTGTTTTGATTTAAACCTTTATAACTAAAAAAAGAAAAGAAATTACAGCTAAGTAGCACAATGATAATAAACATGTTTTGACAAAAAAATATCTTGTTTTAGAACCAAACTCTTCATATAGTACTATGCATCCACGAATGGCTTACTTATATTGTAGTTGTTGCAGCACAGTAATCTTGCATAGCAAGTAATATACGATTGTTTTATGTTACTTGTAAATCTTGTGTTATGTCTTTGTTAAAAAGCAATGCTATAAACCGTTTAAACACTGGTGAACATTTGTATCTTTAAATCAATTATAACAAAACACTCACAAATAATGTTTCCTTTCGTCTTGTGTTCCTGCAGCTCAATTTATAAAGCATTGTCATAGCATTGCAAACGGTACAGGGGACACACATACAGATCATGTTTAGCTGAAATGTACTGAAACTAGCTTCGGTTAAAAGTTTCTGCCAAATGCATAAACATTAATGTCTCTATCCTTATCAATATTCACAGGAAGATTTGCGTTTTGATAAGTTCAGTCACTTAACTGACATCTCAGATTTTTGGCAACAGTAACAAAATGGCACATGTGTAAAAGTCTCTCTCATGGGTTTTGCCACACAAGGCTCCCCCTCTTCCAATAGACATGCTTATATAGAGAAGAGCTGTAAAGGTCACTCAGCATTAATGAGCTAAGTCTAGCCTCTATCTGAGCGCTCTCGCTGTCTCTGAGCCCCTTGGTATTCATCTTCCTGATGAAACTGTGCAGCTGAGACACAAAGATTACGTACGTTCTGCATTCACCTTCGTGTTTGAATTAACAGCTACATTCCACTAGTAGATTCCCAGCATGCCTATTTGTTTTTCCAAGGCCGGTTGAATCAAGCAAGGTGACTAATTAGCACAAGTCAAACATCAGACACTTAGATGCCGAGCGTATCACTGTGCAGTCGTCACAACCGTATCTGTATCTTTCTCTTCTTTATTTTTCATTCACTGCAGGCTTTATGAATGTGCACCGCATACATTCTTCACGTAAATTGTACAGTAAAGCCGAGCAATGTTGCACATTTTGCATTCATCAGATTTTATCAAGCATTCCCACGCAATAAATACAAAACATGGGCTGACCTATTGTTTTCATTCTCTTAGATTCATTTAACCTGGCCTAAGTAAATACTATACTTACTCAATTGTTCTCATACTTTCACCCACACTCTCTGTTCCATAGGCTGCTTTTAACTGGCATGGTGACACCACTTGTAAATCCGCTGTTATTCTCTTTGACTCACCCTGTTATTCATCACTCGGATTCATTTGTGAGCCCTGCAGTATGCGTGTGTGTGTTTGTGCGCGTGTGTTGATGGAACGAGACAGGGCTTGTTGCCGTCTCTGCCGGCTGTACTCTCTTCCTCTCATTCCCTAATCCCTCAGTGTTACAGTCATCTCCGAGCGCCGAGCCCTTCAGAACTGTCAATATCCAGACCAGAAAATCTCACTTCTTGATCTCTGCTCTCCTACCGCCGTAGACAGACTTATAAACCCTGTCGACGTGCTTAGCATAAAGATACACTGCTTGCCACTCAAACCCCAACTAGCTTGATGCGTGTTGCCATCTCAGGGCTCGGGGGACAAACAACAAGGTGTGAAAAAAATGCAATCATATGCCAAGGATGAACTAAGTACAGAATGATGGTGGGAAAGTCTGGCACTGAAAATCGTTGGCAACATCACTATGCGTCAGTGGCTTGTCTTTGTGCAAAAATACATTTTATATTTATGGAGTTTTATTTTATTCTAGATACAATGTAGAGTGGACTAGGAATAAAAGTAATGTTGTTTGCAAATAAACATTAAACTTGTTTGATGTTTAGCCTAAATTATGCCTTTACAGCACGATCGTATGGGAATTTGTTTGCATTTTCACAAATTGGCTATTTTGTATGCATTCACACATAGTGAATCGTACAAAACCAAACAATATCATAAAAAATAATAAAACCCCGCCCCTAACCCCAAGATCGCATGGGCTAAAGCAAATCGTACACAAATGTATGAATGTGGTTGTACAAATGAATACGAATTAGACACCTTCTAAAATACATACAAATTAACATGAGATTGTGTTTGCCTTAAACATCGGGATTTATCCTGAATAGATAATTTTGAGAAAAAGATGCTCTTTGTCATTTAAAAAAACATGACCACTCTCTAGATTGAAATTTGTAACTGTGGTTGTGGCATTACACAACTGTGGTCATGATGTTTCGTTATCACAGTGGTGCTGACTAAAATTTAAAACAATGAGAGCTGCAATTTGAGAAATGAATACTTATAGTTGTATTAGGAGATTTGCTATATTTCGTGGATGTTGTGCAGGTGAATCAATACAGACACCAGATGATTATACATTAATGTTTCCTACATTGCAATGGTGTTTGTTCGCAACGTACAGACCAGTAGTGACTCGGACACAGATGATTCTTTTAAACTGATTCGTTTTAATGAACATTTGAAACAATTCATTCACCACAATAAATAAAAAAAATCCTTGTTGCACTTAAATTTTTAGGTTGAATTAACTTGAATTTACAATTCATTTCAAATTATAAAAATAAAGTAAAAATAGCTTAAGTTATTTTTACTCTCTTTTTATAATTTATAACAACAAAGATTTTATTACAGTGCATGTAAATCAATCAGAGCTCAGTGAATCAATCAGAAATCAGTGAGTGAACTGGAGAACTGAGAACGTAAAAGAACTTCTCTCCCAATTTAATAAGACATATTTGTAAGACTTAACTCAAATAATGCAAATTATTGACAAATTGTTGACAAGGTAATGTTTACTTAATTATGTAAGGAATAATTGTTGACGGGCCATTGAATTATTTTATAAACAATGCACACCAAGTCAGTTATTCAGTTTATTCCATGGTTACCACAGACATTGCTAAGACATTGCTCTGGTGGTTGTTTAAACATATTTGACAGGCCAGGTGTGCATTTATTGAAAAATAATGCAAACCCGTGGAAAATTTCTCAACCAATCAGAATAAAGCATTCAACTGCCCCGTGGTATTACTAAGAAATAATTTAGTTTTGATATGGCATGAAGTGATGCATTCATATAAAAGCAATAATAGAAACTACAGCTGCTAGTTTAACCTGATTTGGTTATAGTAGACTAAAATAGTTTAAAGTCTATTTTAGGGAAGTATTATTTCAGATAAGGGCTTAGGATTATTAAACAATATTACACTCACCTAAAGGATTATTAGGAACACCATACTAATACTGTGTTTGACCCTTTCGCCTTCAGAACTGCATTAATTCTGTGTGGCATTAATTCAACAAGGTGCTGACAGCATTCTTTAGAAATGTTGACCCATATTGATAGGATAGCATCTTGCAGTTGATGGAGAATTGTTGGATGCACATCAAGGGCATGAGGCTCCCATTCCACTACATACCAAAGATGCCCTATCGGGTTGAGATCTGGTGACTGTGGAGGCAATTTTAGTACAGTGAACTCATTGTTATGTTCAAGAGACGCATTTGAAATAATTCAAGCTTTGTGACATGGTGCATTATCCTGCTGAATGTAGCCATCAGAAGATGGCTATAAAGGGATGGTCATATATGGTGGTCATAAAGGGATTGACATGTTAGAAACAATGCTCAGGTAGGCCGTGGCATTTAAATGGCAGAAATAGAGACTCTTCAGACAAGGCAACATTTTTCCAGTCTTCAATTGTCCAATTTTGGTGAGCTTGTGCAAATTGTAGCCTCTTTTTCCTATTTGTAGTGGAGATGAGTGGTACCTGGTGGGGTCTTCTGCTGTTGTAGCCCATCCGCCTCAAGGTTGTGAGTGTTGTGGCTTCACAAATACTTTGCTGCATACCTCGATGTTAACGAGTGGTTATTTCAGTCAAAGCTGCTCTTCTATCAGCTTGAATCAGTCGGCCCATTTTCCACTGACCTCTAGCATCAACAAGGCATTTTCACCCACAGGACTGCCGCATACTGGATGTTTTTCCCTTTTTCACACCATTCTTTGTAAACCCTAGAAATGGTTGTGCGTGAAAATCCCAGTAACTGAGCAGATCGTGAAATAGTCAGACCGGGCCGTCTGGCACCAACAACCATGCCATGCTCAAAATTGCTTAAATTACCTTTCTTTCTTTCCCATTCTGACATTCAGTTTGGAGTTCAGGAGATTGTCTTGACCAGGACCACATCCCTAAATACATTGAAGCAACTGCCATGTGATTGGTTGATTAGATAATTGCATTAATGACAATTTGAACAGGTGTTCCTAATAATCCTTTAGGTGAGTTTATATACCGTAACACTATAAGTATTAGATCTTAACAGCGCTGTTTAATATATTAAGCAATGAAGTCAGTCAAATTATTATTTATTTCTTTTTTGCCAAGAGTGGAGGAAAGGACGACAGAAAAAGTGACAGGTGATGTCCATGACCATGTTTATCAGCTATAACACTGCAAAAGAGTACAATGAGCTGTAAATAAAAGGCTAATGTTATATTTCATTTGATGTTTGTTTAACACAACTGCTATTTTGTCTTTAATTACTTGAAAGTTTTAGAAAATAAAAAGTCATTTTATTATTAAAACAATAAAAATCAGTCACTTGTAAAGTGTGTTGTCTTGCCACTTTACAAATGCATGTGTGCATCAGGAAAGCACCACCACTTTTATTTTGAGAAAAACTGCTGGAACATTATTTACAGTGTGTTAGTTAAATCTGTAGCATAATCAAGTCTGATATAATTTAACAGAAAGTAAAGTGTAGGAAAGCTGATGTTCAATTCATAAAAGCCATGTTGTGTAATTGCAATGGTGTAGTTCCATGAAATGCAGAAAAAGCTGTATATTATGAATAGCTGAATTTTATACATACACGCAAATGTTTATTCAAACAAATTCCTCAAACACCAGACATTCTGTACTAACACCATACTCCCCAGACACATTGATGTGGAAAATAAATATTGTAATGAACTTTAAACCACATAGTGACACTTATGAAATGGTAAAGTATTTCATTTAAATGCTCATTTAAAATGAATTCCTCATTCACAACGCTAACTGTTATGGCAAATGTCTGCTGAGTTTTCACATTTATCAAGCTCTAAAGCATTTGAAATTTATATATATATATATATATATATATATATATATAAAAAATGTAGGGAATGTTTCATTAGGTCCACTTTATCAAATGTTATTAGCCTTTTCTCATAAATCATATAGTTTCCATTCTGTCAACTTTAGTTTTTGACAGTAACAGCATTGCAGTTCTCTTGCATCAGTTTGGAAAGGTCTGTTATACACCTGTAACCAGTGTGCTCTGCCATGCCACGTTACAGATAAAACATTGCTGTGTGGGGACTGGACCTTATATGGGTCTCCAATGAGCCAAGCTACTGCGAGCATCTTCGAAGCTTCAAAACTGTCATAACTCACTTTGTTCTCCATCTTTCTCTGTCTGACTTGCATGTTGACATAACACCCCTCCCCTGAAGTCTCCCCATCCCAGCATAAAACGAATGCAGCTTGATGCCTCTGTTGTACGTGATTTGAATTTGAACAGCACGTACCCTAGCAGAGATGAACATCTCATCCTGCGCCATTGACAACTCAATGGATCATTCCTTTAGTTTTCATTGGGTCAGATTTCCATTCAAAACACCTTGACACCTTTGATAATGTGACAAATGGGTCTCTTTGCCTGGAAGCATTATCTTCAGTATCATTCTATCTCTCTCTCTATCTCTCTCTCTCTCTTTCAGTGTGTGGTTATTTGCACAATGAGCCAGCAAATGAAATTAACAGAAAGCAAATTAAAATGAGTGAAACTGATTGAAATTGGAAGTAATCCCAAGACAAAGGTCTCAATTTTGACGCTTTCTCAAAGAGACTGTGATCAGATGGCGCCCGAATAAACAAACATGTCTGGATAAAATGAATAAATGAATAGACAAATATATGTTTAAAGACTTCATCACATTCTTGTTTGTTTGCTCTGTGACAGCAAATAGCAGCTTCTGGATAATCAACAAAACAAGCTCTCAAACACAGCTTGATCCGAGCAATAACAACTAGGAATGTGAGATGCTACGCATGGTCGCAATCGCAAATATTCATGGTTTGACATGAAACACAAATAGTGCAATATTTTATTTGTTTTCTATCTATACAATATTTATATATCTCAAAATAAAAATTCTTAATGCACCCTTGTGTAACTTTGAACCTGTATAACTTTTTTAATAATGAAGACTTAGGGCCAGGTTTACTAACAGTTTGCGCCAGCGCAAACCATCATTTTGTCATTAAATAACGACTTTCGGGATTTACTAAAGACACACAGTGGATAATTAGCACTGAAAAATTGAGGTCTAGTTATTTTTGCACCTGAACTTTTTGCAGATGCATTTCTAGGAGTTTCCCTTTCAGACACAAAATTTATGGAAGAAGAGTATTTAAATGATTCACACAATGCGATTTACTAATGTTTGCACATGTGATATTATTACTATATGCGCACATTATTTAATGCATTTCTTAAACCATTTTGCACTTGAAATGACTGCAATTTTTGTTCAGAGAGTGTATGGTACAAGGCAGAGGATTTTAACACATAACAGTTTATTTGGAATGCCAGAGGAACATATTATTCAAAAATGTTGTTTGCAAAGCCATGTTGTTTTTTATTTGCTGGAGGAAAAAAAGAGTAGTCACTAGAAGTCACACAATAGCAGGTGTTTCAAAACTTCCTGTAAACCTTCGTTTTTTGTTCTCCAGTTCTTTTCAATGTGGTATGGCTTTGTTTGCTGGGATTTCACACCTCGCATTTTCAGCTGCGATGTCCGTGGTGCTGAACTCAAGCGCATTAAGCTGCTTTAAAGAGCAACTTTTGTCCGATTCACGATTTTTCTTTGGTGTGTAAGTTTGTGTTAGTACATGTTAGTGATATGCAAAAGGTACAAACCCCAAGGTAAACGATGATCCGAGTTCATCCCGCTTTCACTCACAGCCTGTAAGTTAACTCCTGTTAGCACTGCATTGTGACCGAATCTTGTAAACATGGTAAGGAGCGTCATATTTCCGGCTGACATCAGAGGTATTTAGGGCAATCACAACGTACAGATTAGCTGGCCAATCAGGGACACAGCCAGAGGCGATTCTAGGGTTAGAGCTTTAGGGGTGCTGAGCATGCACCCAATGAGCTCCGCTGCCACCACCCACCCTTTCATTTTAACATTGGTTCAACTAACTCCAAAATCCAGATTTTTTTTGGAGACCTTTCAGGCATGAAAACAAGTCATGGGTGAAAAACATGAAAAGGATATTACCCCTCTAGGGGGATCTGGGGGCAATTACATATTTTAAAGCATCAATCTGATGAGTTTTGAGATGCATTTTTTGCCAAACTTTTTCTTTCTGATTAATGGCAAGCTAGCACTTTTTTTCCCATTAATGCCATATTGAAGTCTCAGGACAAAAGGTGGGCTACAGCAGCAGTGCGGGTATGGTTTTATGTGAATATACAGTGTATCGCTTTAAGCCTTTGTCAAAATTACAGATCTCCTAATTTATAACTTTTCTGCCTTCAATATATGGTAGGTTTATTAATAGTTTGTTAATTTACAGCTTTTCTTTTAACAGTCCTTTAATTGAACCATTACTGTACCTTTACTAGGCCTATATGTCTAAAACAAAACACTTGTGACTCCTGCACTAAGGGTTAAAAACGTTATCCCCTTCATATTAATCTACGTGTGACAAACTAAAAAAACTACGTGTGACAAACTGCGCAGCTTCGGCAATCCGCCGGACTAAAATAGTCCGAAAATAAAAACTAATTATAGGTGTACTATGGTGATTCGGGATCAGACAAAAACACAGCTTGAAAGATTGATTAATGATGTACTCGCTCATAATAAACATAAAGTAAACATTTTGTAAGATTTGAACAAAAAAGTTGCATCACAACACTACATAACGGATTCTCACTCTGCGTGTGTTTCGCGCTGGATGATGGCGATGCAGGTACAAGTAGAAAGAGAGGATGACAACAGGTTTTCATTTTCATCCTTAACATATACATTTTAAATCACAAACTACGGAGTATGTTTTGGACATTATTTAACCTTGTCAAAGACGAACAAAAATTTTAGAACAACATTTCCTACTCCAAGCTTTAGGGGTGCTGAGCCCCTTTTTAGGGGTGCTGAAGCACCCCTAAAAAGGGGCTAGCCTCGCCCATGGACACAGCGCTTTTCAGATTGATGAGCTTTGTACAAAATCAATGCGTTTGGGGAAGCCAGGATATCTGGAGCTACAAAAATGTGGAAAATAATGTGTTTAAAACCATGCAAACACATTGTATTATACCAAAACACAAAATAAAGTTTTAGCAATGAAATAGGTGCACTTTAATCTTTTTCGTTCCATTGATTTACATTCATAAGCATGAGAATGCGTCAGACCGGAAATGAAAGCTCGTGCGAAAGCAAAGTTCAAGGAGCAAAGTTCAAGGCTGGTGAACTCTGACCTGCGAATTCGTATCATGTGGAGCGTTGTGACCAGTACAAAAACAGTGTCACTGCGTCACCTTTTTCTCTACTGAAAAGCACAAATGGGTGTAGCCAGAGATCTTTTCGATGAACCGCTCTCCGCAGCAATGTCCTAGCAATTGGCTTAAATTCTAGTGAGACTGCAGTTTTAGGCGTTAGTAGATCACCTGCACCTGAGGGGCATCAGCTCTGCTTATTTATGATCCTAAACTAATTTGACCTGCTCTTAGTAGATTGCATTGGTCATTATGGAAATCAGCTGTTGCGCCTGTGTTATTTAGTTTGTGCCTTTTTAGTAATAACCCCCAGATATTACCACTCCCATCATCGCTTTTTTTAAATTGCGCTGTCATGCTAATTTTCCCTGTTTAGTAAATCTGTCCCTAAGGCTTTTAAGCTTCCACATGGCAATAAAAAACTCTGTAAAATTGCTTCATATGGCACATGCATTATATTCTATAGATGGGATTTGCCTCCCTTCCAATCATAGCTGACTTAATAGCTAATTAAGTGAAGCTTGTTAATAATTCATCTCATTCATCATAATACATTATGTATGTACATAGCCCAATGAGGACAATAGGGGTCAGGGAGAGTGCTTTCTGTGAGAAATTGCCCTTTTACAGTAATCGGAAAGTTGCATGTTTTTCCGTGGTACCTTTTGATTAAAATTTGGCGGTCACAGTGACTGCTCAAAGCTTTAAAGAATGTCTTCAGACCTAAAGTAAGAAACTGGCCGCAAAGAGTGTTAGGGTTATGTCCTTGACTCAACATCTTCAGCAAGATCCAGAGGACATCATTCTCCAACCCTCGGGACACAAGTGTGATTAATGGCTATTACGGCCAAAACAACAGCCGAGGTCATCCATGGAGAATATCCATGTAAAAGAATTGCCAGGCAAACCAATCTTTTATTTTTTGAAGATGTGTTCAGATCAAGAAAGCATGTGCGTCTGCTCTTGTGTGACTGCTTGGGATAATTCAAGTTTCTCCATGTGTGTTTCTGTATGTGTGTGTTCCACCCCTACCCTTTGATCTCCTAGTGCAGCTAAGTGGATCCATATAATACCTTATTTCTGATTAAGTTACAAATATGCAGAGTTTAGTCGCTGCCTTTGTAGTCTGCACTACAAAGCGCAGACCATTTATCATAGCTTTCAGTGAAATCAGTGACAGCAATAAGTCTGATAGGGAGCGTGCTCTATCTATTTTCATACTAATTTGATTAGGCTGCGGCACTCGGATTCCTATTAGAGTAATGAGTGATGTATCTCGAAACTTGATGTTTCTTGATCTTTCCTCAGAGAAATTGCTCACATGCAATTTTGTGACTTCTGCTGGGAGCGAGACGCAAAGAGAAAAATAAATTTGATGTGTTCTCGAAGGGGCCACGTATGTGCGGTGTTACAGCTACTCAGATGGAGAGATGCAGAAAATTAGAAATGCGGCAGGAAGTGAAAGCCAGCCTGCGAGTTCTCTGTTTCTGTCGACAGACCTGTAGGGGATGTCTCGCAGATGTCAACTAAATCCGCAACCAACGGTGGAAGTTCTGGGATTTGAATGTGAACATCATGTTCAAATGAGTACATTTCATATCTTCCATCCATGTTAGGACTGTGGCCTATGGTCGACTAGTTTTCTCAGATAAGTTTCTCCTTTAATTGGACCAGGCAGTGGTTTTCATGTTCTTTCTGGGGCATACATCTCGGCCGTGCTGAAGGAGGTGGTTAGATTTCTGAATGGTAGAGAAGCTCTTCTTCAAAATGTCATTTTCTATTTCCCTTTCTATTTCTGAGACTTACATACCCTCACACACAATCACAGCTTCTCTCGCTTTCCCATTTCCCAGTTTCAATTCGATGTGTGAACTTGAAAATTGCTGCTATTTTAGCATCATTACATCCGAACACTTAGTGTAGGAACACTGTCGATCACAGAACCTCTTTCCAAGTAGCTCATCTCATTTTTCATTCTCTCTCTCTCTCTCTCTCTCTCTCTCTCTCTCTCTTTCTTTTTATCCCTTTTCACACAGACATTACGGAAAATGCACCCGGGATTTGTCTGGGATTGCTAGATTTTTTGGTTCATTAACATAGACATTACGGAAAATCTACGGAAAATGCACCTGGGATTTGTCCGGGATCGTTAGATTTTTGGTTCATTAAAGCTGCGTGTGATTTTCCGGAATCTGTACGCGCATTCACACACATACCATAAAGATCTTGTAAAGACACTTGAGGTGTTTAAAGTCCTGCACTTGGTAGGTTTTTTTTCTCTGCAGCGTCTGACGTTTTCTTGTTATCCGTTATTTCTCTCTCTAGAAACCACTACGTTGTAGTATGCTGGTGAATGATCTTAGCTTCAGAGTGGATATTTGACGAGCTCCCTGATCTTCCATCCAGTTTGCATACATTTCTCATCGTGATTGATAATGTGCATTTAAAGCCCCAGTTGTGGCGGGCATTTTTGTTTATTACAAGCTTGAGCGCATGACGCGCTATTCTTTAGTGATGTGACGGATCGCAGTTGCAAATTTAAATAGGAAAAGTTGATCATTTGCACATGTTTATAAGGCTTGCAAATGTTAACATTCAAGTGATTTAAAAAAATTTTACCTCAAAAAAAAAAGGCCCTAAAGTGAGAAGATTTCTGTATGCACATGCGGTTAAATGTGTCCGGTCCAGCTTCAGTCAAGACGTAAAAGATCAGAGATCAGAACTTTTCATGTGTAAACTATAGAGAGTTGCACTACTGTTTCTCATACTATAGTCCATTAATACATTTGCCGAATAGATCAATGAAAAACAACGTAACGTTTTTATGTGAAGTTCTGCTGCATCTTCTTCCTGAAGCGCCGTTTGGAATTCGCCCTCAGCCTGTGTGTGTGCACGCGTTTAAGTGTATATACGGAGAGACGCGTTTCAAAAAGCAAGCCGACATAAAATATTTCTGTTCTTGACAGCGCACATACATACAAAATGATTTCACAGTATTCTTTTTCTAATAAAAACATTTGTTTATGTTTTAAGTGAATTATAGAGTCAGAAACCAGTCTGTGCTTATTTGATCTTAAAGAGACAGTAACCTCAATTAACATACTTAAGTCTATGTCATTAATGTTAATCAAACAACCCAAGACAGAGAGAAAATCACTTCTGTGGCTCTAAAAAAATAATAATAATAATAATAATATTGAATTTGTACAATATATTTATTTAATTCGATTTCTGAACCTAATGCTAATTTTAGACTTACTTAGTGTGCAACTTTGTTCTTTTTTATAAATGTTTGTAATTTCTTTATTTGTTATTAGATTTTTCCCACCCTTTTTTTGCTGATCCGAAAAATGATCCAATCCGTGCCTCAATAACCATAATGTGAGCACAGCACGCACCTTACGACATTGTTTCTGCGTCTTGATCCAGGAATGTTATGGAAATGTTACTAGGTCCTCTTTCCGGGGGCAATCCTAGAACATTTTCGGGTCGTGTTTGCGTTCACACAGAAGTCTGTCTTGCAATTTTTTGTTTATTTTCTATAAGCAAGGTGCTGTGTGAATAAGGTCTCTTTCTCTCTCTCTAAACTGTATGCGAAAGCCTCTAATGCTTAGTAATCTTTGCTCACCAACCAAAATTCCTGTTTTGATTAGCCATATAGAGTAGATAAACCGTACACATATTTTATTTACAGCTGTCCTTTTGTCCGTGTGTGATTTAAGTAAGGGTTTGTGAAAGGAGCTTACACCCGTAGGGTAATTAATGTACGCCAAAGCCAAAAGGATGAAATATGCCTTTGTATGACCTTACCAGCTCCTCCACATTTAATTAGCTGACGGTGGCAAATGGTTTTAGATGGGCAAACGCAAGGTCTAATCTGGGGGTGTTAATCCTAGAAAGCCTCATTGACCCGCAGGCGTTTGATGATACAAGATTGCTTTTGATGATAGTGCTGATTGCTGACCCAGGTAAGGGCGCATGTACCTTCCCACACAAAAACAACATGACCGTACGCCAAACACACCCTCTCGTTCATTTACCCAAGCACTGGCATTGAGGCAAATGTGTAAAAACATTTACATCGCTGCCGTCCGGCAGAGATGATTACATTTTTATTGTCCCGCTTTGATCTGCGTGATGCGTTTATTCGTGTTGCAAATACATGTTTGTTTTCCACGCCGTTGTGATTTGCAGAAATGTGAAATGTCGTTATCGCCTCTGCAGGTTTTTCATTGGTCTGGAAATTGTATTTAAATATAAAAAATCAATTCAAAGAGGTGATAATCGCAGTGTTCAGTCAGAGATGCAATTTCAGCCTCCTCTCCAATGAAGCGACAGACGCTTCTCACTTTGTAATCGAGCGCCATAAAGAATTAAGATTCATCATGGGATAAATTGCTGTGATGGTGCGGTGAATGGTCTAGAAATGCCTCTGAGATGAGATATCAGCTGCTGTCTCCGGCCACCCGCTAACATTTTCAGACCATGAAAAGGCGCCAGTGATTCACTTTGAATTGCAGGCATTATGGCGGCCCTTTCCCTTCATGCAGCTCTCCGCGAACCAATAACTGCTTAGAGTTCACATATTTCAACGAAATGAGCTTATGGAGGCAGATAAATAAAGAGGAGGGAGAGAAAGAGGCAGTCTGTTTTACTTTTATCTAACTTCTACCCACGCACGCCATGCAGTAATGATCATAAATACTTGGTTTATGTACACAGAGGTTTTTATTGATCTGTGCACATAGATCGGCTTCACGACTCAGGCTGACTCAACGAATGAATCCATATTCAAACAAATCCATATTCGCCGGCAAAAGGAGTGGTTTTATTAGCTAGAAAGGTCTCCTTTTTTATTGCTTTGAAAGTAGCAGACGTGATCGGTTAAAAGAAAAAGCTGAAATGAGAGAGGATCTGTAGCATCTGTGAAGTTCAAAACCCTGTAGAAAACAGGATCAAATCATTTAAACTGCGCCCAGTCCACCCGATACGTCAGTGTAAAATCCAGCAGCTCTAAATCTGTGGTATTCTCAAAGGAGATCTCTTGACTTATACTGATTTCACATGCGTGCACGCTTATGGATGTGAAGCGCAGCCTCCTGACGAATGGTGTCAGGCTTGCTTAGATTGAAAGCTAAATCGTGTTTGCTACAATTGGCATTGTTAGATACCAGTGAAAGTCTAATTGTATTTACAGTGACAGGTGCTCAGCTCTGAAACATATTCATTTCCTGAGGCCATTGTTTCATTGGGCGTTCCATGTGTCAGTATTAAGCCATTTCTGCATCGCTGTAAATCATCATACCATCATGTCTCACACAAACAGTGTTAAACTCAATAGCGAATCTGGCTACTAAATTTGTAAAAAAGTACAATGGTTTAGAAGTTCAGCTGAAAAAAAAAATCTCTAAAATAAATCAGCTTATTAAAGTCAATCTAGATTTTATAATATTTATTTATTAAATCTGAATAAAATATTATTTAATAAAAGCCATCATCGTCATCTAAAAATGCATAAGCCAAAAAGAAGCATTTTAAACGGTGGACCTATCATGTTCACCCAACTCAGATACGGTATGTGCAGATTGTGCACAAATAGACAATGCTTCTATTTACTCCATCCACAAGTCATTACATTAACTCTTTCCCTGCCGGTGAATTAAGAGAAAACGCTTCCCTGCCACTGACGAGTTTTTACGGCAAGGCGCTCTTACCCAACTTATAAAACCCGTATGTGAAAACTCAGTGTATGTTTTGATCATCTTTCTAAATCTGATGTCTATCAAAAATCCATTACAAAAATGCAATTGTCTCAAATTTTTGCTCAAAATTTTGTATTTTTGAAGAAAGCTACCCATATTTGAGAGCTGATAAAACAAATTAACAAATGAAGATAGAAAGAAGCTTTCTTTTTATGAAAGCAAAGGGTCTGTTGTTTTACTTGATATATTGTATGTTTATATATTTAAATAAGAACATTTTCTGGAAGGTATTAAACTTTTGTGAAAATCATAAAAAAAATGCTGGCACTGGCTGGCAACTTTAAAAAAAAAACCTGGTGGAGAAATAGTTAAATATGTGTAGATTCACATCAATGTTCCTAAGCAGAACAATCATCCTATAGCTGAACTGGTAGAGCATTGCATTAGCAGCATTAGATTCTTACACTGAAAAAAAAAAGATTAATTCAATTTCCTTTTTTGCAATCAATTTATTTATGCTACATTTCAAGTTTTTTGTTTTGTTTTGTTTTTCTATTATTTTTTGTTTGTTTAAATGTAGCTTAAATAAATTGATTGCGACCACTTACCTTAAAAAAAAATGAGTAAATTGAATTAATATTTTTTCAGTGTAGAGACTGCCCTCCAAAAATAACAAGCAGCTTATTACGAAGTACAGTTATGTTTTAGGTATAAGAGCCCTCTAGTGGCCTGCCGCTTATTACGACTTGTGATTACATTTCAAGGTTGTTTGCCTTGTGCATCAGATTAGATACATTTTATTTTCTACATTTGTAAAAGTAGAAATGGTTTTATAAACATTTATGGTTTTGAAGATAGTTTGGAGCATCCAACACTACCCATATCCTAAACCCATCCGCTTCTAAAACACGACCCACAAGTACAGTTACTGGTATTTATCGCATAAATTGGAGCATGACACAGTTGGTCACGAGAGCCAATAGCATTTTAGATTCCAAGCTGGGATACACGAGAGCCAGTGCTATTTCACAATCAAAGATTTATTTTGCTTCTTCTGGGGGTAGTTTTTGAATGAGTGTACACCAGATCTGAGATTTACAGCTGATAGTAATAGATTTTTGGATTTGTCCTAATACAAATTGATTCTTTGACCCTGCTACACTTGGAGTATTTGTACTTTTTGAAAAAAGTGACAATTTTGATAACTTCGCTTTATATTATGTAATAAATAAAGGGGTATTTGCTCAAAATTCCTGGATAGTGTAATGTGTTATATAAAAGCAATTCATCTTAGCAGTTCATCATGCCACCATTGCAAAATTATACTCCAATATGTAGTTCTTTCATAACCCAATATATTAATATTATAGTGCTAATTTAATAAACTCTACTGTTGGTCGTATTTGGGGGAGTGGACAAACAACCGCAACAGTCATGGGTTGGATATCAGGGCTCCAGACTGCCACCAAATGGTGGAATTTTGCCACCAAAATTTGAGAGTGTGCCACTGAATTTTACATCCAGTCGCACATGTGTGACCAGTAAATTTGACCTTTTTTGGTGAGGTGACACTGAATTAAAAAACAGCACATTGTACTTTCTGCATCTATCATTAAATTATTTATTAGTAATACAGTGGAAATTAGTAGAAATGTGAATATTTGGTTAGTATGTTGATTTACGATGTGTGCCCCTAAATTTTCTTGTTGTGCCCCTAAAATTTTCAGTTGGGGGTCACTGTGCTCCTAGTGAAAAAAGTTAGTCTGGAGCCCTGGATATGGATAAGAGGTTGATCAAATGTATTCAAAGCATGCACTATAAGTTGCTTTGGATAAAGCATCTGGCAAATGCAGAAATGTAAATGCCAGATTGGCTAGCAATTCAACAGCGTTACCTGCCATGGTTGATGTACTGGTGTTATGTTTCTTTGCACAATGTCTGTACATGTGATGATGTGGTGCATTTTGTCATCTCATATACGGTTTCATCAGATGCACTGGCATTGTGCCTGGCTCAAAGTTAACTTTGTTCTTAATTTTTTATCATTCTGGCTAGCGGCTAAACTGACCTCTCGGACAAATATCTGTTTGACCGCTGTGCTAAGAGGTTTGGCAGCCAGGCAAGAATTAAAGGATCTGTAGCTAACATTGTATACATAAATCTTACAAGTAACGTTAGATACGCTTTAGCTATGATATGAACTGAGGCAATTTGCTTATCCGAAATAATGTACTCTAACGGGACTATGTTGTTATTGATTCTTTGCAGAAGTCCACCGTTATTTGAGTTTGGGCCACAAAAGCTGTTTGTGTTGTCGCTGAAACCGTTCCAAGTATAGTTGGAAAGTTCTAATAAAAGATCTCAAAGCGTGAGGTTCATATTGCATTACATGATGAGCTGTGATGAGAGCTTTTGTAATTGTTTCACGCATTCAGATGTGTGAAAGGTACGTGAGAGATGCTAGATTGGATCTTCACATTTTATCTCGTTGCCTTATCATCTTCCGCTTGGCTATGAATGGCATTCAATCAAAACCTGTTTAAAAGCTGATGAGACTTTTAATAGGGAAAGTAAATATTTCTTGTTCTTAATCACGCAGGCATGAATATTTTATTATTCGCATTACATTATTAATAAAGGTTCAATTTCACAGTATCTTTATGATTTGCTGTAATGCATTGCACACATCATGTCCTTTATTCACTGTTTTGCTGCTGTGTCAAATGTAAAATTACAGCTCCCTTGCATGTAAAGCTCTTTTAATTCTAGCACACTACAGTATCTTTGTTCCACCCATTATATCTGCCTTCTTGCCTTTTATATATAATACACATATATGGAGCACATCTTGGGTAATGTAAGCTAATCGCAGGTCTTTGTCTGCAAGGACAGGTACAGTTTGAAACAGATTATATCATCATTTCCATTGATGGGAAATAATGGCATTAAGCTTTGATCACCGCTATAATGTTCACAAATACCCTGATGAAGGCCTAATGCATAAGCCATTCATCATAATTAGCCACGATAAATGGCATTTACGTGCGACTCAAGTGCTTTGACGTACTCTTTTTGAGCTGTTTCATCTATTTTACAGAGTCAAAAGTAATGAATAGCTTATCATTATGGATGAAGCACCTGGGAGTTTGTGAAGTGTAAAAATCCTACAGCTCTCGAGTGGGACTGTTTGAAAGAAATTTATTATTTTGTGCTTTAAATACTTTCAGAAAAATAGTGATACACTTCAAAGATGGTACACAATAATATAAACCACATACCTTTCCAAAACACTCAAAAGCACTTTTAAGGTAGTCTGATCAAATCACATTGTGTGTTTCTATCATCGTATCGGTTGTTTAGCGAGAGATGAAATGACCACAAGCCTTCCCCATTCACAGGAGATTCAGATTATATATTTCAGCTCTGCCCACGCTTCTTATTAACAGCCATATACTATAAGGTAGTGTATTTTTGGCCAACAGTAATGTTAAATTACAACCTTTGCCAATAGTTGTTCATTTGTCCATGTAAAATATATTTAATGATTGTTGCCTGAAGTGAAATAATAACCAAGTACATTAGGTTCATTTTAATTCTATATCAGTCTGTTGAAGTCTTTTAGATTGATTTGTGTGGAGTACTGTTCTGGGTTTTTTTTTTTTGTTTCATTTAATTTCAGCCTTGGGAAGAGTTTCATTATATGTCAAATCCTGTAAAGTAAAATAAAACTTAGTATAGTCAATAGTTTTTTTGTGTGTGTGTGTATGTGGTGTATGTGCGTCACCGTTAAGTGGCCTTCAATGTGTCTAAGAATGTTTTTTACTGGATTTTAACTCATGTTAACCCTTGTGTGCCAAAATTGTCGTCTGCTGTCTACTGTAAATACGGTATACTATCGGCTTGTAAGACAGCATCACAATGAAAACAAGGCTTCATACAGTATGTGAGTAATGAAACATTATTCAAGGGCAGCATTAGCTTATCCAACCAAATTCAAACCACAGAAAATGTTAGTATATATATTTTTGTTATTGCTGTTATTTTTGCTGACAGTCCTTCAACCAGCCATTCTTGCCTGTGAAAGATCCAATAAAGTCCTTCATTTGTAACTACTTCTGATATGCCCAAATTCTTTGAATGAATACAAAACATATTAGGTTATTTTTAAATAAAAAAATCGAATTGCTTTTTTATCAAAATTCCGATTTGCTACAGGTTTGTTGTGGTGTTTTAACAAGTTTAAGCAAGACCAAGCATGATGAACAACTATTCTAACACTGTGGTACTGTTTATTTAAAACCACTTGTGGCCAAACTGGACATTTTTTAAATAAAGTTGTCATAATGCAATTCTTAATTTCGATCATCATTCGATCATTCAATCATCACATGTTAAAATGCTCCTTTTGGTTACACTTTGCGTCAAATCTAAAATGCGCAGGAAGCAAGACGTCAAGGACTATGTGAATGCTTGTTAGCATATTTGTTACTCCCTAATCAAAATAATCACAGCTTTTGCAATATGAAAATTGTGCCCTTTAAAATGCGATTTCGGTTTACGAACGATTACTCATGCAGGCCTATTAGCATCCTGAGAAATTCAGTGAAATTCATTCAGACAAACACAGTCCCATGGCAATTCATACATATTTTACGAGGTGGCTAATTAGTATTAATTTGTACAACCACATTTGTATGTTTCTGATTGCTTTCACACCTATAATGTTGTTTGGGGGGGTTCATTATTGTTTTTTGAAATAATCATACATATTTGTGCACTTTACTTCAGGGAATCCTGCAAAGTGTTTCGTGAAGAAAGTAAAAAACATATGATAATATTAAGTTAACTCCAACTAAAGCAAAAAAAGCTATGGCCCATTGTCTCTTTTGCATGTATAAGTATCTTATGTAAAAAAATATGTTAAAGTTCTATACATTACTTTTTTATTGTATACATTAAAGTAGTACTATACTATGTTACATGCCACATTTAAATGCCTCAGCACCAGTGGCGGCTGGTGACTTCTTTTTTAAGGGCACATGATGTGAGGCTTGTCACAACATGTATGTAGCCGGCCGTGTGTGGTTTGTTTTTTTTAAATCTGTGTTTAGCGCGTCAAGTAACCCTATGTGCATCACGTGTCTTGTCAAAATAAGTGCCTGCTGCAGACATGTCTAAAGGGTTTATGATAAAAGAGATGCTCGCGTAGATACTCACATAATCTCATGCGTAATCCGAGTTTAGTGTTAAATTAGTGTCTTGCGAGTATTTTGTGAACATATGCATCTCTTCTATCATAAACAGTTCGATGCTTGTGCAGGTACTTATTTTGACAAGACACATGATGCATAGGTTCACATGACACAACAAACACATATTTTGAAAACACAAGCAACACACATGACACTCCAAACACATATTTTGAATTTGCACCCCTTGGAAGAGCAGTAAACAGCCACCAATGCTCAGCACCACGTTTTATACAATATGTATGACTCTCTGCTGTATACATATCTGATGCTTTCTTACCAAAGCAATTTACAATACTACACCATTTACATCCACGCTGCGTCAGTATACAGTAAATTTATCCTTTGCAAAGTGACCTACATTTTTTGGTACATTTTATTCATTTTTAAAACCTCTTTATTAGGTACAGGAAACTATTCATTATGTGACTTACTGCAGCCATTATGCTATTAAATGCTAATGGTTTGCAGCTTATAGATTCTGGCTGATGTCCCAAAAAGTTTGGGGTTCATTCAAAGTTTTGTCGGATGGCAGGATTGGGGGTAGTGAGGTCATAGTGATGTCACCATGTTGCCTTTGAGCAAAGCACTTTGCTTAAAATTGTTCCAAAAGGACCGTCTCTGCAATTGGCTTACTGTCTCTTTGGATAAAACTGTCCACAAAATGACAAATTTAATTTCATCTGGTACCCGCGTGGGCTGACGGTTGTCAGAGGGAGTCCTGGGGACAAATACAAAGATTAAAGCGGAAGACACTTTTCTTTATTACATGTTGATCATGGACACCAATGGTTCTTCAACACGCTAAAAATGGTGCTAAATAGTACTAAAAGCTCGTAATCATAGGGGAACCATTTTTAGCGCTACAGAGCATCTACTGTATATAACACCTCTTTAGAACCACAAGTGGTACTAAAGCATGACTTATGGTTGAACATAACACCATATTCAGTCCTTCCAAAAAAAAAACGCAGAGATTGTTGTGATTGTTGTGGGCAAAAATCCTTGATCTTGGGGCACGTTTTCTTAAAAAATGCGATGGAATATGCAGGATATTTGGCAGGTGTTAATGTCTAGCTCTGATTACAAGCCAGTGAACCACTTTTAGAGTATTTTGTAGTGAAGGACCACAACAACAAACATTAAACATTTTTTGGAAATAAAAACAACTAAATTTTTTGGCAATTTATACGTAATTTACGAGTTGTGCTAATTCTTATTCATTTTTACGACCAGTGTGACTTTGGGGTTATGGGTGAGGTTTCATTATTGTTTTTTTTTCAAACAATTGTAAATTTTTATACAATTCACTTTGTACTAATTCATACGAGTTAGCCAACTCATAAAATCTGTACAAATACCTATGAGATCAGGCTGATAAATAAGCAATAGGACAGATTGGTCTCAGTGCAACAATTTGTCGCTTTAGCTACTTTTGTATCTGTCAGAGAAAATGTGATAGCTGTTGGACAACAGCTAAAGCTTGCATACATGAGATCTCTATACCAGCACTGAGGATACTCAGAAGTCTCTGCAGATTGTTGTCGTCACATCATGGGAATTACAGGACTGTTGCTTCTGAACATTCTGCAGAACAATTTGCTCCAACCATCCTGGTCAAATCCCAAATTGTAAAGATCTTTTCCCCTTGTAATTAGTATGAATGCTGGCCACTTGTCTATGGGAGGTAAAAACATATTCCTGGAAGGACATTTTCTAGGAATAAGGTCCAGATGAAAATGTCATTGCAATTCATGGGTCCACAATGAAGATTTCTCTGGCATATCCACAGTAATTTACTCTAAGGTCGGTGCTGATTAGCTGAGAGTTATCGAAAGCAGTACCCTGGGGTTAACAATTCGGAGAACATACAAATGGCGTCAAAACGTTAAATGCCATAAAATATTCAAGTTCTTATCATTTGATTAGCAATTGCTTTACAGCCTCTCTCAAGGAAAATAAGATGGTTTATAGATACCATATGCTCTTACAAAGCCAATTCATTTGATTTTATATGTTTCCCTGGGAGAGTGAACAAATCCCCTGGATGTATTTGGGAATTCATTTAGAAATATTCTCAACAAATATTTACCCAGCTAAAATAAACACTTTACCCATTGCTGAGGATATAAATAATGTACAATGTTTTGCCCACAGCGAAGAAGTATCTACGCAAATAAACTTCGTAAACAGGACAGCACACATGCAATCCATTGACCGCAGGGCTTGTTGAGCTTAAGGCAAATGCGTCACGCGAGTGTGAATGCACAAGCAGGTTCGAGGAGTCACATTGTCTGGGTCGACTCCCCCATGTTTTCCATTCATCTGCCGCCTGTCATCATTCAGTCTTGACATATTCAATTAGGTGCAGTGATTGTACTTAAACAGACCTTGAAAGGTTTGTTTTCCCCCAGTGGATGTCAAGGATAATTGTGTGTGTGCGTGAGGGGCTTCGGGTGAATTGATGAGCATCCCGCATGCAGATCTGCGATACGTTGGGAAATGTTTTCTTTTTTTTAAGCTACGATTATATTCATGCCTATACTAACACACAAATGGTGGCTGTAATTGAGTGTGGCAGAAAGATATTTGCCGAGAAGCTAGAGCGTAGCGCAGTGTCCGGAAGGCGTCACGGCAGGCTGTGTATTGTCTAACAATCCTCTGTGTGTAAACATAACTGTGGACAGAGCCTAAAGCTGTCTGGTCTATCCAATAGACTGTGATCTCTCCCACTCACAAAACTGAACCAGAGGCGTAAATGAAGCAGAAGGTGCACTACAGTAGCTAAAGGCGATGGCTAAAGTATTGTAAACTCATATTTTATTTTTATTTTCTTTAACCAGAAAGACTCTCTGAGAATAATATCTCTTTCACAGGAGTGACCTGGCCAAAATGGGCAGCAATACAATGAGTTTCATCACAGACAGAACGGACAAACTTATGTGCTTTCTGTTTTGTCTTTTGTAAGGATGTCATTAAAAATAAATTGGGGACTGATGCCACCCGGGGTGGCATCTGTGTGTGGCAGAGAATGACAGTCGACTTACCCTGGCATTGAGAGACTGAAGATACTTTTACTGTATATATTTTTAGTAGGACATATCTGATCATTAATAAGTTCCTAATAGTGATAATAAATAGGTGTGTTTGACTTTGGCAACGCCACATGAACCATCAGGCAGAGGACATTAAAGTACCACGAGTACCGTTTGTTAGCGGGATCTCCCATGCTGGAGGTCTCATGATGGGCGCTGCTGTTATGATCGTGATTGTATCTCACCTCATGATTGTGGGTAGTGTAGTTTTTTACCTTTGTTTTCACAATTCAATTTTTGTTTGTTTGTTTGTTTGTTTTAATCACAGTTTATTTACAGTTCTCACCCAACGTGTTCAACCGGGAACACTGTTGTAGTGCAGTCACAGTGAATTGCATTAATTATTTGCGTGCCTTTTTTGTGAAGGTCCACTTATGTAATAAAAACTGCATGGTGACTAAAGGTAAAACATATTTTTAGCCTTGTTTACTGAAAATGTTATTTAATATTTTAGTCTGTATTTCAGGTTTATAGTTGGTTAACTTGGTGCCATCAAACCATTTTTGTCTATTTATTTGCTGTTGTCATGGCGATAATTGGCTGTGGCTGGATTGTTCAGGATCAGTATAAATGCTGAACTGTTTTGTGTTGATATTAGCTTGTTTTAGTATATATGTTGCTGGAGTTGCGCTTATCTTAAACACAGCCTTAAAAAGCATTTTAAACCACCCAGATTAGAATATTTCAGCGTTTGTATTGCTTACGTATTCTTATTATGTGTAAGACATAATAATGTCCGTGGATTCTTTAGATTTTTTACACATTGGTGGGGTATATACTCATAATGTGGTTTTATGTTTCAGTTGTCTGAGGGTTTTTTTACACCTGGTCACTTTATGAGTTTTCTCTAATCAGGTAGCTATCTGATTTGTTAAAACTGTGCCATTTACATTTGGCCACATAAATGCATCTTGGCAAAACGGATTTGAATCTGATCTTTTACTCCAGCCCAAAATGCAAATACACTTTTGCTTACTCCGCCTTAAAAAACTTTTATGCAACAGAAGGCAGCACTTACTGTATGTTGTACTGTATGTTGTGCAGGGGACTCGCGTCTCCTTGCTCGGCATGAGCTGAAGCTCGCAGTACAGCGTAGCACGAGAGTGACGAAACGGTGATTTAACGCAGTGGTTCACAAATGGGGGTACGCGTACCCCTAGGGGTACTTTTGGGTACTGCAGGGGGTACGTGAGAGAAAGTGGAAACTGACATTTAGGAATAAATCAATAAAATCAGTAAATGATGATGATAGTATTTTTATATGACATTAGGGCTTCATAAAGATGCATTGAAAAAATCATAAATTTAAAGCACATTGTACAAAATGCATGTGCGAGTTCAACCTGTTGATCTTGTCTGGCGCATGCGGTAAGGTTTCAGTTCAGCAGCTTCAGCAACGGAGATACACGGAGCCTGCTCCTGTTATAATTTCTTACTTAAAGTTTACGTTCTTTTGTTGTGTTGCTGTGCGTATATATATATATATATATATATATATATATATATATATATATATATATATATATATATATATATATATATATATATATATATATATATATTCAAGTAAGTGACATCTGTCAGTGTTGTAAATATGTTTGAGTTATTCCATATTAAAGCTTCCATAATAACCTTGAGAAAGCAGCTGTAATCCACACAAAAT
Organism: Paramisgurnus dabryanus; assembly: GCF_030506205.2. Lineage (NCBI taxonomy): Eukaryota > Metazoa > Chordata > Actinopteri > Cypriniformes > Cobitidae > Paramisgurnus > Paramisgurnus dabryanus. The sequence goes on from NC_133340.1 coordinate 13,134,035, forward strand.
CGCTAATTCAAAGGTTTATTTTCAATTTAATATGAATGTCAATCTATTTAAATATATATTTTTGCCATATTTGTTTAAATGTATGTTTAATTGCATGTGTGCAAATCTGATAATAGGGCATCGCTCTCATTTCACTGTATTTTAAAGCTAAATGTTGTTGTCTGGTTAAGGGGTACTCGGCTTGAAAAAATCATAAAAAGGGGTACTTAAGCCAAAAAAGTTTGAGAACCACTGATTTAACGTACAGGTCCATGACAGGAAAATCGTTCACAAAACTCTTTCAAAGTTATATTCTTTGTTTAATAACATTTGAGTTTGTCATTAGACTCTTTTATTGGTTCTAAGAAGCTTTTTTACCTGCTTTCGTCGCTCCATATAGCAACGAGTGTGTCGTCTTTGTTTGTTTAACTCTTTTGACTAACTTTTTGGTGACGTACTTACGTTTGGGAGGAGTTATGCACTGAAAGATGTGGTTTCATCAACCAGATGTATTTACACCTGTCCAGTTTCGTCTGAAATGCGTCCCAGACCACCTCCTGAAGGATTTAAATCGTCTCGAAAACGTTTCGGAGGGCATTTACACCTGGTCTTTTAACGATCGGATAGCTATGGGACAGTGCCCTTAAAAAGGGACGTAATATGTACCATTTAGAAACAGATATGCATATATTTGGTACCAATATGTAACTTTGAGGTACTAATATGATCTATTTAGGTGCAGATGTGTAGAAATGGTACCCTCAAATTATCTATAAAGTTGTCTAGTAGTTGACTAACATAGATGCTTTCTTGTGTCCCAATTGTAAGCTTTGGAAACATGCATTATAATAATATAGGTTAAACATTAAAAAAATACAATCATTGTCATCATTTTCCAGCAAAAATTGGCATGAAGTTAGGTATTTTAAGTTTTTAATTATAGCGAATTAAAAAAGTCTTTGTTGTAACTTAAAGGAACAGTGTGTAGGATTGTGGCTAAAACTGGTACTGCAATCTCACAACTGGTGGCCAATACACAAAATGACAACATAAACATCAATTGAGGGCTGCAACTCCACTTTTTAAATAAAAATATCCTGTCTGGACCACTGTTGTCAGTGATGTAAGTATTTGAAATGAAAATGATTTCTTAAAACCTCTCGACGCGCACTAGCTGGCGGACGGAAATACGTCAGTTTTTTTAATGCTGCTAACAATATATATATATAGCCTACTGTGTACAAACAACAATAATGATAATAACACTACTATACATCGTTTAAAAGGTCTAAGGGTTTAGCATCAGTGTATGGTGTTCGTTTTGAGATTAAATTGCTCTAGTATCATAAATATAGTATTTTATTACAGAAGTCCAGATAACAACATGCATAATATAAACTGACCCCTTACCTTTGTGCTGGTATAAGGAACGCGAATCGAATCCAGTCTGTTTCAGATGTGTGAATAACCCATAAAAACTCTCCAACAAAGTACATCCAATGACCATTTTTGTCCACCAATGCGTATAATCCGTGAAATATGGATATATTTTCCATTGTTTACATCAGATTTCAGATGCACGTCTTGTAATAGATTATAATATACAATCTGAGGACTATTTACATCGTAACACTTGTATATGAGATCACACTCGCGTTCAAAACCAGCGCTCAAACTTGATTGTACAAGTAGTAGGGAGTATAATACATAATATCCAAACAGCGCTGTCAAATATCGTGACGTCATCTGACTCGCGCGTTCCTCCAATGACTTCATGGAAAATATTGATAGACAGAACGTGTAGCCAATTAGAACACGAATTCAACGATCTTTGTGTGAAGCTTTATTTCCTTGTGTGGATACGGCATTTTATACGCTTATATAAGGATAAACAATAAAAAGAACGAACGTGTATGCATGTAAACAAAATACTTTTATTTTGTGGCTGACTGGCACTTAGAAAAGGCACTAGTCTTACAAAAACTCTTGCAAGAACCTCATTTTTGGGTCTATTGACTTCAAACGTGAAATATAACTTCTTTAGACTTGTGGCTTTGGCCTCATTGCATTTATAGGTTTCACACATATATTTATCATTAAGATTTTTAGTGTTAAAAAAGATGTTATGCAAAAAAAATTTATTACAATGTACTTCAGCCTCTCTAACTTTTTACATTTTTATCTTAAAATAATTTTGAAACATGGAAAACGAAGCTCAAAGTGTCTTCTATCCACAGTTATGCTTATACTATAAATGGTTTAGTAAAAACAGCCCTTTTAGTGAAAGTAGGTATTTTCATGGTTTCGGGCCAGAATGGGGGTGCTTTTCAAGAGGTTAATGTCTAGTGACATATCAGGGCCATTTTATGATTAATTAATATACATTTCTTACATACTGTACCTTTAAAACAGATGTTTAATGAAAAGTATATATATTTTAACATTGAAAAAGGTTCAAATTAAATTAGTTCCTGATAATAATCTCCTGATGCTAAAACCAAAAGTGATGCAAAGATGTACCTTCCGTACGCTACCTTGCATAATCCTCTGTGTACCTTTACTGTATCCCCCTGGTACATGTCATCACACCGTCCTGTCATCCCTTCCCACGGTGTATTCAAGGGCAGTTTTCCTTGCCATTCTTATCTGTCTCTTGCCATTGAGGATTATTTTTTAATTGTTATAATCCCCCATAAAAGAGATTTGATTGGGGCGTAACAGTCAGATGTGACCTCATTACTTATGGGATGCGGCCTTGCAGTTATCACAAAGTTGCCTCTACAGTGACGTGATTATGGCACAAGCTTGATCAGAGAGTTTTATACCCTGGAGGTTTTATTTGGCAATCTCTCACCTCGTATCTAACCGTCTCCAGTGTGTGCGGTGCCAAATGCCAGTTTCTGACAGCACCGCATGTAATATTTCACGCCTGCTTTGGATTCTCGCCCACTTGTCACGCGGGTCAGAGTTTGCACTCAAATTAAAGAGAGGGAAAATTAGACAAGCATGTGGTTAGAATCGGTTGTTTTTTCCTTTCCCAGAAATTAATTCAGTTTCAACAGATGTTTATGAGACTTGGCAGTAAGTGGGATCTTCACGGGCTGTTGGCAGCGATTAAGACAAATTCCAATTTTCAGCTGTTGTTAATTTTGCACGGACATTGCAGGCATGTTCCTGTAATGTGCGTGAGTTGGTCTCCTGGGATGCGTTCTTGTTTTGTGTTTATTTGTTTGTTTATTGATGGCTTTGCTCTTTTAGTATCTTTCCACCTATTTTATCTCATTACATCTGCAATATCGGAGTCATCAAGTTTCCCTGTCCGTGATACTAACAAATTAAAACCCAGGGAGAAAATAGGCATTTTTCTTGTTATCGCGTATAACTTGCTGACTGTGCACTGTATCCTTCTTGAATATGAAATAGGATATAAATGTGGAAACCGTATCATCAAAACATGCTTTGTCAGAAGCCTTTACTGAGGTTTATTGTAAACAACTTTGCATTATGATGAGAAATGCTAATTAAAGTGTTGTGAAGACACATTTTCTGTGTTAGTCTGCGGTGTTGTTATTATAACGGCGGTCAAATGAAATTCTTTTTTCACGGTGCTTTGTTTAAGGAGAGCGAAAATGAATTGCAAGTTGATGAGTGCAAAATGAACCCACATTACAATGTGGTGTGAAAGTTGTTTCCTGTTGCTTAATGAATCTGGCTGGTTGCCATTCCATTTAAATTGGATTTAAATGTGCAGCCATGCCCCCATCTCCTGCAACAAATATAATAAAAAAATAATATTTGCTCCGGCAAATGTGACCAAAATGAATGCTGGACTATGTAAGGGTGCTACAGAAACCTATTGAGAACATAAAAATGTGTATTACTACTGCAATCTCTCTCTATGTTTGTTCTTATTCCTGTCTATCCTCACCTTTATGCTCTTTTGTATCTCTTATCTCAAAAGAAACACATTTAGCTACTGCTCGGTTCATTAATCATAATATTTTACCTTCTGAAAATCCCCATTCACGTTTTCCTGTGTACTTGCAGGGAAGGTAAACTGAGGGATTTTTTGAGACATATTTGTGTATATGTTTTATTTATTATGCTTTTATGATAATGCCATTAGTAAAAAAAAAAAAATGCACCTGCCTGCTAACAATAAGACAAACGCTCATGTATCCGACTTCATACGAATGAAGAAGATGGTTTGTGGAGGTTTTCAAAGCAAGTTTCATCTCATGCTGCTACTATTTTCATCACGCCCAGTTTGTTCCTATCTGGGTGTAAGGGAGGGCAGCTGCTCTGCTACTGGTACATAACACCTCTCTCCATGGGACTATTTGGCTGATGTTATAAGGTCAGGCTCTCTGGCACTAAATTCAGGCATGGCAACTCCTCTTTCTCCAAACCATCTGACTTTCAGTGTAGTGCGTGGTGCCATGCATGCTCCTCTAGCCTGAAGAAATAAAGGTTGTATACTGGTTTCTTGGAGGTGCTAATTGCTGCTTTCTATATTTTGCTTTCCGGTCGACTTTTCTATGTGTGTTTCAGCTCCATCTGTTCATTGTTGGCTTGGCCATGGAGCTGCTTGCTAATTAAGTCATTATTTAGAAAGACAGTCCATTATATGGCTTCTTTTTAATACCCTTTTAAAATATAACCTGGTCGTTGGCAGATAAGGAAGCCTATTGAGTAGACTTTGGCATGTTTTTGTTATTTGCGCATACGCTTTTTTAAATTAACAGTGTTGTTCTCTGGGTCTATTTGAGTCTTTAATGTAATCCTCAGTCGCCAGGACTCGAAAGCCCAAAATTAATGTTTGCGCTCATCTCACACTTGTTTATCATCAGAGCGGAACAATGGGATTTCAAGGTGCTCCGTCAGTGGAATTCGTATTGGTGCTTTATTTTCTGTTTGCTTTGTGTGACGCACGGCGTCTTGAAGACAGGGGACTTTATTGGATGTGCAATGCTGCTTCCAGTTATAGTTATTGTGTCTTGAAGTGGTGTGTGCTGTTCTCGAAATCATACTTATGACGGTACACTGGATGTCTTAACCGAGAACGTGCTGTGAAAGTTATCTGCAGGTTGTTATTGCTACGTGTAATAAGAGAACATTGGCTGCCTCTTTTCAAGCATTTCAGACCTGCAATTTCACCTGCTTTTTCTGACCTCTGCTAGAGGAGTGGATCAGTGCTTTAAAACTTTTTGTAAAGTCCCACTGTGGGGAAAATCAGGTTTTTATTGTTGTTTATGTGTCTATGTGGTGTTTTTAATATGTTTAAGACAAGCCATGGGCAAATTCATCATTGGTGAGGATTTTCTCCATAAAATTGGAGATAGTTTCATTCTTCTCTGTCCCGACCAGCTGATCGCATTGTGACAATGATATGATTGATGTGAGGTGCAGATGAAAAATCTGATCACGCGTTCCTTATTCTCGCTGTCAAAGAAAGCGCGTCTCATGATTGCATAGCAACGAAAGACGCGCAACCTCTCACGCACTTTTGAAAGAACAAAACAGCGCGTTGACTCGCGTTTAACATGCGCTTTTAGACACGACACGTAAACGTTTACATCAATAATCAAACGCATATACAACTAAGTAAATAAAAATCTTTCTGCGGGCCGAATTATGTTATATGTTTGACAGAAGACTTGCACTGAACGCAGAGACTTCCGCCACTTAATATGTTCGTGTGGAAACGCACGTATGTTCCGCACAGGCACACACAAAAGATTGCATTCAGCCTTTCGGTGAATAATCCTTACGGATTATCATGTTTTTAAGCATCTGAAAAAAGCACAAATATCAGTGCAGGTCAAAACTTCTCCAGGGCCCTAAAAACCCCTTAGACCCCAGAGGATTAAGCTGTTTTAAAGTATGAAGAAATTACTGTAACAGGTAAAAATTTTATATATGCTATTATGATGTTCAAAGATGAATTTTAACTGACAAAATTCTTGACTACAAGGAGACTTTAAATCTTTCCTCGCCATTGACTTTCCAAGACATTGAGTCTTAACAATTAACAACTAAACAATTTAAGTTAATTGACGAGTTAACTTGTCAATTAAGCGAAAACGCTTCCCTGCCAATGACAAGTATTACTGGCTTTCTGCAATACTGCTATTATCCACTAGGTGGTGCTCTTCCGCAACTTATAAAATAAAGTATCGCCTAGGGCAAACAGCTGCATGTCTGTGTATGTTTTGAGGATCGCTCTGCATCTAATGAAGGTAAGATTAAATTTTTTTTTATTTGAAAGCAGAGAGTTATTTCTTTCATTTGATATATTGTATGTTTATATATTTTAAGGGGAAAGTTTTCTGGAACGCATTAAACTTTAGTAAAAATCATGACAAATGATGCCACTGGCTGGCAACTTTTTTTTTAAACGCTGGTGGGAAAAGAGTTAAGTTCTATTTTGGCCATTTTGTGCCTTCATTAAATAGGACAGTGTAGAAAAGAAAGGAAATCATAACAAAAACTTTTGTAGGGACTTTTAACTTTTAAATTGTTTTGAGGTGGATGCACTTGCCAAATGTGTCTTCATCCTTATTTAACAAGTTTCAGAAGTCCAAATGACAAGAAACAGGTCGGTTAAAAAACATAATTAACAGACATATACACACAAATCCATTCCAAAATCCATTTCTATTATTAGCAGTTTATTTAACAATTGCAACAACAACACACTTTAATGTTCACTGTATGCAATGTATGCAATAAAATAAACAATCCTTTGAAATGACTACCTCCTAGCAAGATGGCATTCAACTAATCTGCGATTTGCACCACAAGGCATGTAATTCAGTGTTATTGCCCTGTCAGGGCATATTAGTGTGTCTCATCCCCAGAACAATGCCTAAACTGTGTAAATTGCTGTTTGCTGGAGACATCACCTTTTCAAACAAACAGATCTCTTCAAATGAAGAATTGATTCTAAAGCAGATTGTTTTTAATGGACAGATAATGGGCTTCCACTCAGGCTGTCTGCTTGATGCAAGGCCGCCTCAAATCCTTAAAATAGATACATTTTCTGATCAAGTACTCTTAAAATGATATAGCTTGTTTATTTGTCTGTTTCCATTGTACTGACGCATGATTGGCTTTCTTAGTGTTCAATTATAATTATTATGGAAAAGCATCATTCCATATTGAATCTGGCACACAAGTGTTTATCAAACCAGTGGTGCATTGATGTGTGATTTATGGACATATGTACCTGTTTCTCTTTGTGTTTAATGACATATTTTTGCGTTTCAAGATACTAATAGCATAACATTCAGCAGATTTACTAAGCGAGTAGTTAGTTTGAACCTACCAGTGTGCTTAATAAACTGTTTACTCCTTTCACCAGTGTATTATATAACACATGAATGTATAAGCATCGCTGTGGCAGCTCAACTGTTTTAATGTTTCATTAGTTTTCTATTCGTGTATGTGTCCATCAAATATTATTGCCTGCTGATGCTAAGGTATGCCTTAGTGTGGCATAAATAAAGGGATAGTTCAACCAAAAAGGATCAGTGGTGCCTCTTACAAACATTACTCAAAATATCTTTCCTTCATCAGAACAAAAAAAAAAATGTATACGGGTTTGTAAAAACATGTGAGTAAATGATGACAGATTCTAATTTTTGGTTAAACTATCCCTTTAATCCAGTGTTTAACATGATGTACGATTTAAATGACTATTAAAGGCTCTCTAAGCGAATATGTTCGACGACGTCACTTGTTGTTGATATTTGAACTGTTTTCAAACAAACGGAGCGTAGCTAACTCCTCCCCCTCCCTTCCGTGCTTTCGTGAACGTGACCAACCCCCACCCCCAAATCCTTCTTGGCGTTTATTGGCTGTAAAACTTTGTTTTGTTTCGTGGTGCAGGTTTGGCCACTGTGTGTATATTGAAGTTTGTAGAGCCTGGGCTGTCTACAGAGATCGCATTTTTTACAGTTTGATCAGCGGTCAGGTAGCAAGCAGATAGTGAGAAGATGTGTGCTGTATGTAACAAAAATGTTTTATTGTCTAAAACGCGTGAATTCGCTTAGAGAACCTTTAAAGGAGGAGAGTCGCACGGTCACTGTCCCCCAGCCGATCATGCAGGATTATTGATGTCATCTGTGATCACTTTTGAGACACACTTTCCCTCCTCCAATCAGAATGAAGCGTCTGGCTGACGTCTCGGCTGTCACTCCATCACGGGTTCATATCAATATTCTAGCGGCAGCTGCTCTGCTCCACTTTCAGAAAGATCCATCTATTAATCTATTATATTTCATGCCGTATTTCTTTCTTAGTGACAACTAGGTCACTATTACCACTTTTTCTCTGTGCAATGACCTGTCTATCATCTGTATCTCATTTATCTTCTGCTCCCACCTGTTAGATTTCATTAATGACACTCCTCAAACCTTGTTCATAGATAAAGATTGTTCAGTTCGGTATTTGACATTCAGAGCATTCTGGTGGATTTGTAAAAGGAGATGTTTGATGGTTACAGGCAAAATAATGGCAAGTTATATTCAAAATACACATTTTGTGACCCGTTTCATAATCTAATTATGAATTTAAATAATTGATTTTGCCTTAATTTAAATCTTTGACATGGCCTTTCTCAGTCAATAATAAATACAGTATATCCAGGTTATATTTTCACATAGCGTTCTTTTCATTATGTAGGACAGTTTGATGTAGAAAATCACAAAAAAATACTTTAGTTAGGGTGGGGGTCACAATTATCCAACTTTATAGAAATCAAACTGTAGTATGTTTATTTATTTATATGTAAATGAGAGTCAGTATAGATTGTCCCTAATTCACAAAACGCAGCATTCTTTGCCTGAAACAGTTAACGTCAGTTAACATAACCTGATTTGCATAATTTCTTTAGTGAGTCAGGCACTAAAACGATTTAGGCAGTGCGTGCGCATAAAGAACACTATAAGCAGGCGCAATTTCTTTGTTAGTCAATTATCCCCTAATATCTTGTGTATCCTCTTCTCAAGATAATTTATCTTTAAGGGCGTCGCAATATTTTACTGAAAAGACATTTATGTTTATCCAATTAGCAGATGTTTTTTTTCCAAAGTGACTTAGAGTGCATGCAAGCTACACATTTTATTGATGTTTGTGCCATTATCTACCAATTGAACTACAGAACTGACAAAGACAACCGTGAAGGATAAATAAAAGAGTTCATAACTCTGTTTCATATGTCACATCTAAAAAACAGCAACTTTTCACAACTCTGAGACACTGAAACCCAAAAGTATTGAGTGAGTGAATGCCACCTGCAGGCCTACATAACACCATTCCCATCAGCAAGCAGGGGGTCTACCATTCAAGAACAGACCAGGCCCAAACATGTCCTGTTTCAGTAGATTGCATACGCTCGGTTACTGTGCAATATGTGTATTTCTACATCATACAGAGTTGGAATAATTGTGACTTGTGCAACCAAAATGAGTCAGAATGAGCACCTTTTTAAAAATGAGATATTTATATTACAGTCTTTATTAAAAAAACTTCAAAATGATGTATGATTTGTTGAAATCTGACAAAAAAATAACAGAGCTTTATCTGTTTGAAGTTGACAGAGTCAGCAAATTCAGTTTTGAGAAAATTCAAGATTTTCACTGCAATCACTGCATCCATACCTTAAAATCACTGGTAAAACTAATAGCCTAGATTTAGCAAACACAAAGCCATAAGCAATACTATAGGAAAATATATGTTAAACTTTTTTCTTTCTTTTTATTGTTTGATTGTCTGAGCTTTGAGATCTACTGTAATGCACGGCTCTAACATTACACATCAGATTTTTTGACAAAAGTTAACCAAACATTCACTTAAAAGTTTATATCTTCGTGAATTCTTGTCAAAGAATTGCTTCGGATCTGTCAGTCGGCACGAGAAAGCTAGTTTTCGCTCTTAACAACTCTTTTAACATCAATCAGGTCACAAACTTTATCTCTCTTAATAGCTATTTTAATATGAAGCTAGTCCTGCACTCTAATTCTAATTCCTGCATGTTTTAAAACCAAACGCATTTGGATGGACACACATCTTTGTATAGGTTAAGCATTTATTCAATGTATTCATATTACATGAATGATACTATGATACTGTCCAAAATCAAAACTATTTTGGTCTAAACAGATGAAACATACTCACATAATCTCTTTTCGAAGAAAACATAAAAACAAACTAAAAACGGTACACACACAATATACTTCATCTTATACTATATGCTATAAGCATCTGTTGTTTCTATTTGCTTTACTGACAGTTACTGTGGCAATAGCATTAACGTTACATGACAAATAATCTAAATTTAATTTTTAAATTAACACGGCAAAATTCACCTAAGGTTATGTTGTTTGCATCTATGGATTTGCTTATTATCTGTATTTTTTAATATAAGGATGCATTTTCTGTAATGCAGTTTTGAAACAAATATCATTAATGTGTAAAAGCACTACACAAACACTAAAACTTAGGGAACAAATAACTCCCTCCTTCTTTGATTTTATTTGGTTAGATTTCTGCTCAGATAATGTGATTGGCTGGACACTCATGTGCACGCTGTTAGACTGCTGCACTAAGAGACTGTTGCTGAGTCCCAATTCGCATACTATCCGTCCTAAATAGTATTCGAAACTAGAATTAGTACGTCCCAAAACGTAGTATGTTGAAATGAGTATCCCAAAGATACCCGGATGGTCTAATATTTCCGGTTAGATTTCGAAGTGCAGATCGATCCACACTCTAACGGCTAATATTGCCCACAACCCATTGCGTGCGGGAGGGAGGAGCTTTGTGGTGATGTAAATATGGCAGCCAGACGCAGCAGCGGAGATGCGCCCTCAGCTTTTAAGTGTAAGAATTTAAATGTTTAACCCTAATTACAGTTATCGTTCATTGTCTCGTAATATTCGGTTGATGTTGTGAAAATAAAGTACCATGGCTGTAGTACTGTGTCATGCATGTGTCTTTTTTATGTATTTCTTTTTATGTTTCTGTCTTAGATTTATACCTTACTATAAACCCATATGAAAAAAACACCTTTTACTACACTAATCATAGTTTAACCACACTGACTTATTTGTAGTAATACTGTGGCTGTACAAATGTTAACTTTATTAAGAAATATGGTTACTAAACTTTTACTATAGTAAAAGCATGGTTCATTTTCATCGCGGTATTTCTGATTTGCAAACATAAGTATAAAATAAGCATAAAATACGTTAAACAATAGTTATACTATAAACTTTAACTATTTTGACTTTAAAATAAGTAGCTTTCATTACACACATTGTTGCACATGAACATCATAACCAGCCGCCTCACAAACGACCTGCGTTTGGTGTGCGTAACTAGGCAACCACGTTGTCGTTCACTTTGCATGACGTCATCGAAGTACGTCCCAGAACGTGCATACTCTTTTGCTACACACTCAAAAGTACGTACATTTTCCTCACAAAAACAGTACATACTTTTAGGTCGTAGTATAAGTAGGCGAATTGGGACCCAGCATGTGTGTGTTTTGAAGGTTACAAGTGGGTCCAAAGAAAACTGACAGTATTGTAATCATTATAATTATTTCTCTATAACTTGCGTGCATAACAGTGAACTGGCCCACATTTTCCCCTGTATCCGCTCTAAATGGTTACACTTTAAGAAGGAATATGAAGTGATAAAAACAACACATTAGTGTTGATTCTGGGAAAACACACTACATGCTTTGTCCCAAAATCCGTACTCGGAGCGACACGTCATTAGGGCCGACCTAAACAGTGTATATGTGAAAACACCCTCAGATCGTTAAAATAGGGCCCAATATGTTAAAAGCTTAAAACAAAAAGATGTCTAAAAAAAAATAACACATTCTTTCTAAGAGTTTGTGTGTATATATATATATATTTTTTCTTTAAATGGTCTGGCCTCTCTGGCATTTGCCAGAATTGCCAGATGGCCAATCCGCCCATGATGAGGGCTAAATGTCATATTTGATGACCTTTTGTTCACTTATTTACCCACATGTGTTCCAGCTTAGTGGTTCCCAACTTTTTTCACTTCAAGGCCCCCTAGTTGCCCACAAGAATATTTGAAGACCCCCCACATTTCCAAATAAAATGAACTACAGCTTGGAATGACTAGACAGATGTATATACCCTACTAAAATGGCCAAAAAAAGAAACATCTTATAATGTTTGAATGTGCATTAGCTGTGTACAGTAAATGCTTATATGTATTACATTTTCGCATCACAGTTGCATATTTATAAATACAACTCAAACTCATTAGTCTCAATAAATGTTTCAATTAATCTTCTCTCACACGAATCTAAGAGATATAATTTTTCTCTATGCACTGCTTTTTGGCAGGAGCTGTAATTGACCGCCTTCCCAGACTCATCATTTATTTCTAATCACTTTTGATCCCCACACCCAAACATAGCATCCGTCTCCATGGTCCTCTTTCTTTCCTGTGTATCTCTCAAATGTTCCATCTGGACATTCTCATGTTTGCGTTGCTGGAAGAGCATCGACTGCTTTTTCCTGGTGTCACAAAAAAACATTGAATAAAGACAGTCATTGTCTAGTTTTCCTGAAAAAGTGCACTATGCACAATACTAATGGGCATAGTGACACTAATTCTAGTTTATGTGCCTCTCTCCGTGCATCCACCAAAGAGACTGAAGCGGATTGTTTAGCTGCTAATCAGCATGTGTGGAGCTTCATTGTTACTCGACGTGCTTTCCGCTCCACGCCGAGATGAATGACCTTGTCTCTTTTAAAAGAGCCGCATTGAGCGACCGGTGGATCTTTCAAACAAAACCTGCTCGCGTGGAGCCGGGCTTTCTGTTAATGAGAGACCATCGCAGACGCATACATCCCGTTGTCTGCAAAGCAAGGCCGCCTTTCCCCCTCAGCGATAAACAAACCGAGGCTGCATGTGGACTGTGTGAGGAGACTAGAGAGAGGTTAATGGAGGGGCTTCACCTCTCCGCATCACCACTGTCTATCCTCGCCAACAATAGCCTGGCCAATTACCCACCTGCTCTTTGATTGGCCGCTTGCAGGTGCGAGCGATGGAATAGGTGCCAGTCATTACGTTGAAAAAGTCACGCCTCTTTTATCTCTACATTCGTTTCCGCGGCTCTCATCCACAGGCACGTGAAGTTGAATCAATAGGACCGAGTAAGGGCTTTGTTCTCCTTGTATAGCAACTGTACGACAAGTGCGAGCTGGATTATCATAGGCCCTACACAGCAAACTTTGGCGGTGGAATTTCAATTACACTGTCAGTACATGGCTCATCTTCGACTGGCATCGCCCACTCATTGGACTGAGAAGAAAATCCATACCGTCCTTCCGATTCGATTCTGCTTTCTCAGAGAAAATCGGTTCACTTGACTGGCTTATTGTCTTAATGCTGTGACCTTTTCCACCCACACAAACATTTTGTGACCGTGTCCTGCTGGACAGGGCTGTATACATTATACATATATTGTCGTCGAAGCGTGCGACTTCGTAGGTAAAGGGATTTGATGGGATTGATAAATGATGAAAGCAGCCTAATGCCTATCTGTAGAAATGTATCTACATTGAGAATGCCACCCACTATACCCAGAGTCATTTAATCCTGTGTTGAATCCTCTAGATAGGAGACTGTTGTGGATGTTTCTCTTTAACCTTGAAACCCCACATAAGCTTTTCACCTTAGAGGTCGTATTTTTTTTTTTGTTTCTTGGAGTCTCTGACTCAAGTTCTGTAGCCAGAGGAATAGAGTGCTAAATTGTCCTTCATTTTTCTCCTCGTCAATTTGTGATGCTTAATGTTGCATGAACGACCTTTCCTTTGGTGACGGATAATATGCTTGCAACTGAGGTTAGCTTGTAATTATATACTCTAAAAGAAGTCGTCCTTTATTCAATGATGTAAATCCAATAGAAAATTGGAATGAGGGAAAGAAGGTATTGTTGGTGCAGGCATAAATATACAGTAGTCTGGTAAATAATAAGGTTCATCATGAAGAGTTTTCATAACAGAAACAGAAAATCTATAAACTGAAAATTATTTTTTATTCTAAAACTCAAAATGAAAATGTAATATGCATGTAACCATAGCCCAAAAATAAATAAAATAAGAAAAATAAATGAATAAAACCAAACATGATATCAAAAACGACATGTAACCAATTCATAGCCGGACTGTATCGAGTCTATAGTTAACCTAGGTGGTGAAAGGACGTCTGTTGCTTGCTGTGTATCCCTAAAAGTAATTTTAAAAGGTTGTGCTAAGCATTATAAGTTTTGTTGTTTGTTTGTGTCTTTACTTATTTAATATTTAATCTTTGAAATGTGTTGTTATTGCTCTGAACACCACGCCGTGACTGAACCACCCGTCTCCCGACACTTAAAATAGATATACTTCTACAACAAATTCATTTGCCACATTGTCAAGCGTTGTTAGACATTTCCCTTGGGTTACTTTCGCAGGCCTCATTTTCTGGTCCTCTTTACGGCGGCAATGTAATAAATTGGGATTGAGTCTGAGCATTGATCTCGCTGCAGAGACGGATTTATGAATAGTTCAAGGTAATGCGTATCCCAGAGGAAAGCGGCGGTTGAATAAATTGGAGCCAACATGCAGGGCAATCAGAAGGGCAGGTGGGTTTCTTTTATTTACACATTGGCCAACGGCAGGGTCCGAAAACAAACAGTATATTATGAATAAAGCCAGTGGCAACTTAGCAGATCTTTTACTCTCTGTGCCTGTTAACAGTGGCCACAGTCGAATCGCGACTAAAACACATATTGCCGTTTAAGACACATGCAGAGACAAAGCAGGCAATGCAGATGCAGGAGTCAGAATGGGTTGTGAAACAAAAGAGACCTGCATCAGTCCAGGTGATAAAGCATTTAGTTCAATCTATTACTTTGGTTTCTTAGCAGAATTTGTGCAATGTTGGTAACTGCATCTACAGTAACACAGGTGCGTAATGGTATTTGCATCCAGCTGCTCTTGTCGTACAGCATAACAGTTGTTTATGTTCCAATTAACTGGAAAATCACAGGGGGTTGAAACAGTTGTGGCTTTTTTAAAAGTTGCATTTGTTCATTTTTGTTTTTTACTATACTGTACTGTATGTGTATGCTTGTCTGCCTTCCGACCAAGATAGTCTGGGATAGTCTCCAGGTCAAAATTAGTGATTCATTATTTACCCTTAAAACTATGTCATATTTTAGCATAGAATTAGCAAAATTATACTTCTGTCATTTAAACAACTAGTTTTTTTGAGGCATTGGCCTGGGGTGCCTTTTAACCAATAGTTAAAGGTGCAATGTGGGACTTTAGAAGGATCTCTTTACGAAAATTGCAGTATAACTATATAATAACTGTATTATCAGGAGACCTTACATAATGAACTCCATTGTTTTTATTACCTTCGAATGGGTCGTTTTTATCTACATACATCGCTGGTCTCCTTACATGGAGTTCGTCATAATGTTTCTACAGTAGCTCTACTTGTTTTTTTTCAACCCAGCATTGGGTCATAAAGGGGAGAACGCTATTGGGTTGTAATTTAACCTATGCTGGGTTGTTTCAACCCAAAATGCTAATGTGTTTTAAAGCAACATCAAAGAGTTTTTTTTTACCCTAAAATAACGTTTCCAAAAAAGTTTCAGTTGTTTATCCACTCGAAACAGGGTGAACGGCACTTTCACATTCGCTTTGCAGCCCTCTGTCTGCCAAAACCGCACTAAAGAAGTTTCCAACCGTAAAGTAAAAACTACAAAAACTTGCTTTACGGCAGTGGAGCATCCTGCAGGCTGTGGGTGGAGCATACTTGGCAGGTACATATATAAAAGAAAGATACCATTACCTAGCGTTCATGCAGCTTTTCAATTTTCATCATTACGGAGCCTGCAAAGAAAAGTAAAGGTTTCATTTCGGAGAATGGGAAGAAAAGAAAATGGTAGCACGATAGAGAAAGAAGGAGGCTAGGAGTTGCAAGACTGATGTTGACCTGGCTTTGCTGCTACTAGACTTGTGAGTAATACCGGTTTACAGATACTAAACATGCCGACTTGATCTCTTTTTTTGTACAATGCATTGTAAAATTATTTACGACAGTGGTAATGGTCAATTTCGTTTCCAACCTGTAGGCGGAGGAAAGAGCAAAAACTCTTTAGTGTTGCTTTAACTACAGACTGTAAAAAAAAGATGGACGCCAGGTTTTCCTGCAGAAACTGTTAGTTAAGGTGGTAGGGTTGGGCGGGTGGTTGGTGCCAAGGGCGTGGCAATCAAATGGGCGGGGCATATGCGTCATTATGAAAATTTAAATATTTTTATAAAATAAATAAATAAAATATTTATTTTTAAAACACTCAAATAAAACTTCATGTTGAAGAAACTATGACAAAAAATGAACACATACAAGATTATTAATGAATTAAATGTTTTTACTTCTAACAGGAATAGCTGCGTGATGAAGTGAAACTAAAGGGTAAAAAATGGTAAAAACTGATTATTTCCCACTATAAATTACATTATCTTAAAGGAGTGTAACTGCTGTAGCATTTAAATAAAGCACATAGATAAAGTGAACAAGAGCGCTCAACAATTATATCTAATCAACAGGCACGTGAAACCCTAGCAGGTTGCTCAAACAACAAAATCACCAGCTAACTTACTTTAAAATTGCAAGAACTGTAGACTTATACAATAACAGGCTTAAATAAACCCAAAACATAAGTCCACTTACAGTTCTCACGGACACGTGTTTTATCAACTGGCTATCCTCCAGACATGACGGAGCACGTCTTATCTCATTTCGGGCGTGTGGTGCGCATGCATCTTCAGTGCGTCTTCACTATTCTATTAGATGTTTTATCAACTGGCTAGATATCCTCCGGCTAGTTATCCTCCAGTGACGGTCCGGACCACTTCTTTCTCATTTGGGCCGTGAGGCGCACGTCCCTGCTCGCGATTTGATGCGCGTATGCGCTATTCTCCGAGATGCACTTGACGGCCTTTTGTGCAGCAATTTTTTTTTTTTTTTTGACGATCTAGTTAAGGCGGTAGTGTTTCCAAGCTTAGGCGGGCTGCCTTAACTGAAATATGCTGCGGGAAACCCTGGACACCACAACGTTGCTTTCTTCCATTGTAATGAATCAAAGCCAAAAATGTCTGACCATGGATGCTGCCATGTTAGGTAAAAACTTCAGTTTGGTGCCAGGCAGAAGGAATCGAAGAAAGAGCCGCGGTACCAAACTTCCACCCAAACGCTTGCATGTTCAATCGTAACGACACACCCCCTTTCTATAGCATCAAATTACAAATTATAGCATCACACCCGGTTTTAACCCATTGTTGGGTCTGATTAGATCATAAGCAACGCGCTCAAAAATAACCAAAGAGTTTCAATGTAAAATGGATTGTGCTATATGCTAAAAGTGGTAGCACCAAACCTGGAGATCAGCTGAATGGATTCCAAAATGGTAAGAATCAAATGTTTAACTCTAGGGGAGCTGGAAAATGAGCATATTTAAAAAAAGTGGAATGTCCCTTTAAAGAGAGCTCATCTACTAAAGCAACGTCAATTAAATAACGTGACTCGCTAGTGTGAACTAGACAATAGGAATTTTAACCCCTCTGAAGCTCTCATATCAAGAAAGTTAGAAATACTGCTTGAAAAGTATTACAAATCTCCCAGCACCATCAAACATTATCTGAAGAGTAGAATAGCAGAAAGACACACATCTGTTTGAAACCATCAGAAAGCTTCTGTGCGACACAAAATTTGTCGTCTCGGACATATCTCTTAATGGCAGACCACCAGGGAGAAGGAAAAATGAAATTCTTTCTTTTACCCAGGTCGGGAAAGTAAAGTAGCGGCCCAGAGAGGTCTGTCTGCAAGCCATCAAAGCAAAGAACGTGCCTGCCCTCCATCATGGTTTGTCAGCCGCATACCAGCGGGATACAAAACTTTGCCTTTTTCCTCATAACTGTTTATTTGTCACTTCCTTCCCCAGCGCTCTGCCTGCCATGCATCATCGCCAATGATTTATGACCTCGTTTAATCAAGCGCTCGTAGGACACGGAAAGCATGATGGTAAAAAGCCGTCCGACACATTCGGTTCCGCGAGCCGCTTCCACTAACAGCGCCGGCACGGAATTTCGTGATTCTCTTCCCCACCTCAGCACAGTGGGATCAGAGTGCAGTGGCAACTCATATCGAGGCTGTCACTTTTATTGGGGCCATTTGTTTGAAGGCCAGACACCCTGGGAGTTGAGAAGAAAGGGAGAGAGGGAGGAAAGCACAAAGAAAGTGCTGAATGTAACTTTGCGCATTGGCAGGTGACTTTGCTGGAGTTTAGCAGACAGCGAGGATGCGGCTCTTGGTTCCCTGAAGTGAGTTTGGCCCCTGGCCTAAGAGAACCGAACACGAGGAACAAACACACACGCCTACATATTGCTGTTTGACGTCCACCAGAGGAACGCCTCACATACAGTACCGTCTCCCTGTCGGCTAATATACTCTTTTATTTTTCATCACAGATGTCCTGCTCTGTTTGGGTTGTTTATAATTGCATTGGGGCCTGCAGTGAGTTCTCTGTACACAGACCAGAAACTCTCTGAAGTGCGGCTATCATAAAGTTGCCAGTCTTTTTGGTGCCATATTAAAAATAAATGCGGCCCTGCTGCTTTTCTGACTGGACACAATGGACCTCCTGCGAAGCTTTTCGTAGGTATTGTTAACCTGGACATCATCTTTGTAAATACAGTGTGTATCAGGGTTTAAGTAACTTCAACTATATTTTCATATGAAGGCACGACTATATTTCGTTTCGAACAACTCCGCTATGCCATTTTCAAATAGGAAATGTATTTTTGTCAGGATTAAGGACGCCATAGATATTGTGGATGTCTGACTTTTTTATAAACGCACTGTGAAATTGATGCGTTTCATCAACTATTGTTTGCGCGCTTTGTAGTAAATTCTGTCATTTCAGGATATTTAAAATGCAAAAAATGAGATGTTCATACATCGTATAGTCAAAGCACATGAATGTCACTTCATGTTTTGTGCTATTCAGCTTTTATGTTCAGTAAAGAAAATTCACTGGTCCTCTGGTTCAAACCTTCCATTAAATCACGACGGCCGCATCTAATGGATTTCCGTTATGTTGGGAATCCAAAGCGTATATGTTTGGTTCCTCCAAAGCATCTAATCACACAGTCGCATGTGCACATTCACACAAAGACGTAACAGCTGGGAAGCAATGATTGAGTTTGTGCAGGTATTAATGGTGTGTGTTTGTATAACGTGGAAATGGTCGAAAAAATGCAGCAAACTCCCGTTGCTTCGGAAAATGAACAAACAGTAATGTGTGGAAAGATAAGACTTCGTCCATTTCTTTTTTTTTTTGCTCTGCTTTTGAAATAGCTGCCTCTGCTGTTACTTTGCACTCACAGAAAGGGGTCAAATGCATTAGCCACTACCCAACTAACACTGAGAAAATCGACTTTTCCATCTGTTTCTCTTTCCTTCTGTGTTTTCATGCCCTTTAACATAGCTAAAGAAGTTTTTTGAATGTGCGCATTCATTTTGACGGAATAAAGTTGTGCGTTGAAGGTCACATTTTATTATTTATAATAATAAAATACTGTTAATGTAGTTTGTTATCTGTATTCTTAAATCATACATTCGATACATTTATGGATTTGCAGATTGCATCTAATATATTACAACATTTAAATCAGCAGTGTTTGTGCTGCTTAACATTCTAGAAACAGAGAACATTCAACATTTCACTTAAGTATTAACAGCAGGGCAATCGTATGGGGTGTTAAACATTAATGTCCTTGAATGGGGCCAAGAGAATGGAGAAACAATCCTGAGATTAAATTACTGCACCACTGCACCGAAACACATACTCTATCTCCCTTCTTTTGCCTTTAACACAATACAATCCCAGGCTTAAGTCTTAAATGCCATTTCTTTAATTCAATACATTCTTCCTAGTAATTTCTTTTTTATTGTCTTTATCTCAACAGATCACCTCAAAGCTCATCTGGAAGAGCACATGGCCAGATTTCCTAAAGTCCGTATCGTGCGAACTAAGAAGCGAGAGGGTCTGATCCGCACACGGCTCCTCGGAGCATCGGTGGCCAGAGGAGAGGTCCTCACATTCCTGGACTCACACTGTGAAGCCAACGTCAACTGGCTGCCGCCCCTCCTCGGTAAGTCAAGATAACACACTGCTGATCCTGGCTGTTGCACATACCCACAGATTCTAATGCCTATTATTGTGAGAAAATACAGGCTGGTGAAATCCCATTCAGATGCAACGTTCATTGTGCTTATCTTTGTCTTTTAAATCTAGCGATTTTAAAATTCAATCGCTTTTCCCGTTCAAAGCCCTTTGCTTGCAGTCACTTGATTAAAAAACAAAAAAATACATTTTCTTGTCTGTAGCTTGTTCTTGTTATCACAGAAAACCTTTCTTCTTTCAAACTCATTGAGGATACAATCTATAGTTTTGCCCCGCTGCGTCGCATAAGCGTTCCAAATGTGGCCAGCTTTTGATGCGTGTGACGCTATTGCAACGTTTCAAATTCAGATGGTTGCTTCTGTTATGATTTTTACACTTATTGATCTAATACCAATTTTTTGTTTTTAGTGCACTTGATCTGGCTGTTTTTTCTTCTCTTGGCTGAACATCAGGCATTCGTCCCAGAGATGTGGGCACAGCACGGCGAGTTCTAATTGGTTACAGTGTGCTGTGTATGGTCTTTGAGAGGCATGCTGGGATGCGGCCTGGCATGTATGATTAAAGTGGAGCTGCCGAACAGGCGCACTGCAGGTTGTGTGTCGCAGGCTGTTTGAAACAGATCTCTGATCAGTAATGTTGAAGACAGGGCTCGTTGTCCCCTCATCCATCCAACCATCACTCATTAGCCAGGGTGCAACCAGACACACATTTAATTAACAATGGTTGGGACATACACCAAGGCTTTGTGTCTTTAACTCTTTCACCGCCAGCGTTTTTTTAAAAGTTGCCAGCCAGCGCCAGCGTTTTTCATGATTTTCACCAAAGTTTAATGCCTTCCAGAAAATGTTCTTCTTTAAATATATAAACATACAATATATCAAATGAAAGAACAAAAAAAACCGTTTCATTCTACCTTCAGTGGTTCTTTTGTAATCAGCTTTTGAATATGGGTAGGTTTCTGCAAAAACACCACATTTTGAGCAAAAAGCAGAGATAATTCCATTTTTGTGACAGACTTTTCATAGAGATCCCATTCAGAGCGATCTTTAAAACAGACACAGACATGCAGCCGCTTGCCATAGGGCAATACTTCCGGGTTTATAATAGCGGTATTGCGGAAAGACGGAAAATCTTGTCATCGGCGGGGAAGCGTTTTCTCTTAATTGACGAGATATCTCGTCAATGGCGGTGAAAGAGTTAAAATGCAATGACCGAAAAAAAATATATGTATATGTATGTATGTATCAGAATTAGCTCTAAAACTTTTACTGGACAGATAGACAACAATAAAAAATGAAAATATAATATGCATACACTATATATACATATACTTAATTCACAGACAGCATAGGGTTAAGTATGTAAAGATATTATATGCAGATGTTAGGCTAAACACCGTGATAAAAGAAATGTATAGACTGATTGAAACAGTGTACATTAGTTTGGTTAACTCTTTCCCCGCCAGCGTTTAAAAAAAAGTTGCCAACCAGCGCCAACATTTTCATGATTTTCACAAAAGTTTAATGCCTTCCAGAAAATGTTCCTCTTAAAATATAAACATACAGTATACCAAATGAAAGAACAGACTCAAAAAAAAAAAAAAAAAATTCTACCTTGTATATATATATATATATATATATGAGTAGGTTTCTTCAAAAACACAAAATTTTCAGCAAAAAGCTGAGATAATTTTTCTATTTTTCTGAAGGACTTTTGATCAGAGCGATCCTCAAAACATACACGGACATACAGCTGTTTGCCCTAGGATACTTCCGGGTTTTATTAGTGGACCACCTGGTGGATAATAGCAGTATTGCGGAAAGCCGGAAATACTCGTCTTTAGAACAGAAGCTTTTTCTCTTAATTCTCTCAATAGCAGGGAAAGAGTTAAAAGCATCTGCCAAATGCATAAATGTAAATGAGCAATAATATTGGATTATAGACTTGTAGTGTAAGACAGATTTAATTGTTTGTAAGGGGGATTACCTAAAGCCAAGCATCTTCTGTCTGTCTGTCAATATCAACTTTACATATGCCGTCAGATATGAAAGAACATGACAGTCAGAGGCACCAGGACATTGACCCCGGGCTGCAATCCATCCTTGCTTGTATTTGCTACAAAAATATTCACACTATCCCCTGATATTGCAGCATGTCTGCGATAGTTTCAAATTTTTATTACTTTTCTTATTCCTCAACTTGGCAAACGTCAAATGGAGTCCTGGGTTTTCAGATTTAGACAACTTGTTAGATGCATCTGCAATGGGGAAAGAATCAAACAAAGAATTCTGGCCCAGTAAGCGCTACAGCGAAGCGGGTTCTTGGAGAAGGATAGGAAAGAGGAGACTCGGTGCCAGAGAGAAAACAAAGGCGTTGATATGTGAGTGTTGGCAGGAGGATGCAGGTGGTTGTTTGTGTGCTGGCTTTTTAGGAAAGCCTTTTTTGAATTCATACAGTATACATCACACACACACACACAAACGTACACCACATACAGAACATGTAAACAAATGCAATGCCAACAGCTTTCAAAAAGACAAGAGGATGGTAGCTAATGAGATAAAGCTGACAGGGAACTATTCATGTTGCCAAAACCGTTCCTTCTAGCATTGCGCTTTAACGGAGATGTAGTCTTGTAATTTGTTTTCAATTGAAGTTAAGCTATAACAAGAAAATAGGGTGTATAAACATGGACAAATAGGAAAAACAGCTACTTCTTGAGGTTATACTGAGGTATTTACATTCTGTGGTCTTTAAAGGTGCAATGTGGGACTTTAAGAAGGATCTCTTGACAGAAATGCATTATTATTAGTGGTGTATAAAGACCTTACATAATGAACTGTTTTGTTTTATTACCTTAGAATGAGCTTTTTTATCTACAGACGACGACATGTTTGTCCTGTGGCAGCTGCAGCTTTTCATTGCATTTCGAAAATTGAGGTTGGTTTCAATTGGCAATCTTATGTTACCCCAGAATCCTTCCCAAATTGCTACTTTGTTCCCTACTAAAAATCCACACAACTAATAAAAGTCTTTTAATTTGTGCATGGTAATTGTTCTGGTACATTATGGCTGCCGTCCCAGGATGAATGTTGGTTATAGTTGGTTGAAGATTCATCCACTCTCTGTATGAAGTGCTTTGTATGGAGGAATCCTTAAAAGTGCTAAATGAATTAAGAATTATTAGTACTATTACTGTTAGTATTTTTTTAAAGATGACATCTCGGTTCCAGCCTTGGTTACAGACATACCTTGGAGATTGTGCTCCTGAGTTTAAATTTGTTTAAGTGCTTTGTTGTTGTGTGCTTAGGCCCATATTCCAGGTCTTTTGTCTTTCCACAAGATCTCTATGGTCCAGTAGAGCAGAGGTGTTGAGGGAGAGTGTGGGTGACAGATCTGGGACGGCTTAGCGTCTGCTGACTGACAGAGATAGAGCGAAAGGCCGAGGGTCCTTTCTGCTCGTCCCTCTGTGGAGCAAACCTACTTTGAAGCGCTGTAATTGTTTCTAATCGCTGAGCGGCTGTAGCGGCTTTAAATTTCACAGGGTCACCACACTCAGTCGAGCGGAGCGTTGGAGAGCAAGTGATCCAGGAGCATGGGGACTCATGAGACGCCCTGCAGTCCCGGTCCTTTCATCTCTCCTTCTGTCCTCTGAGTGTAGCTAAACCAGTAGAGTGTTGCATTTGTTAAGGTCATGGGTTTGAATCTTAACAAACACACGTTGAAACAATGTATAACCGGACTGGTCTCTAAGATGTTTTGGTTAAATGTATCTGGCACACTAATTTTACCTCTCTTTGCCTTTTGCTCTCAGATCAGATTGCCCAGAACCCCAAAACCATTGTGTGTCCCATGATAGACGTGATCGACCACAATCACTTCGGTTACGAGGCGCAGGCAGGGGACGCTATGCGGGGAGCCTTTGACTGGGAGATGTACTACAAGCGCATTCCCATCCCATCTGAGCTACAAGGACCAGACACCAGTGACCCATATGAGTGAGTGAACTCAACCCAACACATTTGTTAATCTTGTGACATAAGAATGCAATACAAAATTACAATGAAATCCAGAATTTTCTTTAATTATATAAGTTTATTGCCAACCCTCATGTACTTTTAAGATTGATATGAAGAATGCAATACTTTCCAAACATTTACACAATATACTGTAGTAGCCTAACAATACATATTTTTGCCTAACAATACATAGTCTGTTATGAAAGCAAATGTAATAAAAGTCAAGAAGTATAGTGTTGAGGGTATAGGCTGTAAAAAAAGATGGACGAAGCGATGTCCCTTCCTTCCATTGCCATTAAAAAACTGCCCCTTATGACTGGTTTTGTGGTCCAGGGTCACAAATGATCATAAAAATTATGCAAATTATCTTGTGTGTCAGTGTTTAAAGAGCAACTATCGTCCTATTCACGATATTACATTTCCTTTGGTGTAGGTGTGTATTAGTACATGTTAGCGATATGCAAAAGGTACAAACCCCAAAGTAAACAATGACGTGAGTTATCGTGTGCAACATAAATCTCTTTTTTTGGAATACAACAAACACACGGATTGTAGGCAACAGTTTACTTCCTGGGCCTGACAATGGAAGAGACAGTGGAGAGGTTTTTCATCAAAATGCAACCAAAAATACACCTACTACAATCCACTTTTTTTCAATTAAATTACTAGAATTGTTTTTTAGCTTCACTGTACCACCTGCATGTTTGCTATGGCTTTTGATCTTGCAGTCCGTTTCAAAAGCTCATTTATATCTGCCGCAGTGAGACACTGGTATTGACCTCATTAAACCTGTATTGATGTATATGAGTAGAAGATGCATGAACTATCACTTTGCCCAGTGACCTGCACCTGCAACCAAGTCAGTAGCCTTAATCCACAGCACACCATTTTAATTTGCATGTTTTCATATTGCATCTCTCTCTATCTCTTTGTCTGTGTGTGTGTTTGTGCGTGCGTGCGTGGGTGCGTGTGTGTGTGTGTGTGTGTGTGTATGTGCGTGTTTGCCCAATGCTGCTTATTTCGTTCAGAGTTGCCAACTCTGCATTCTGACTTTAAGCTTGCCATACAGTAAAGACTCCTCAGACTACCATAGGGAGAGGGTTTATGTATGCACGTGTGTGTACCCTTGCTCCCCTATCACATCACAGCACATTGTGCCCCAGACCTGCCATACCAAGCCTTGAGAAGTGGATTAATTTTTGGGGTGGATGTGAAGTCTTAGGAAAAGCAGCTTTCCTAAGAGTGGTAGTGGGTATTTGTGTTTTTACTGCATTTGCTGACACTTTATGTCTCAGAGGTGAAAGTGAATGCTTTTGCTCTATATATCGACACAAAAAGACACTTTCTTGATGGCTGCTGTATACATGTGGATTAGGATGTTCATATTGGTGGGATTCGGGAAGACTTTATCATCAGATCTCTGCGATTTTCAGTGGTCTACCTCTCTTTCCTTGCTGGTTCTTCTGTGTGTTGTGCCCAGTGTGGGCAACTGTAGTTCATCCAGTAACCCACATCTTGTTCAAGCCCTGAGGGCACCCCACATTTCCTGCAGCTTGAACTTGCTTTTAGGGATTAAACACACCTGTTTTTGTCAATTCTGCTCTTCTATTCAGTTCAGTTTTATTTATATAGCACTTTTCACAATAAATGAATTGTTTCAAAGCAGCTATGCATTAAAGGCACCATTTTTATGTTAATAAATCATCTTCGTAAGTCGGTATATGGTTACACGACTCATTACCGGACGAATGAAGACTCTCTCGCCTGCCCCTACCGTCTGTAGGAAGAAAACCCCACTTGCAAGTTCGTTGTATCCGACCCGGTGTCCTTCAGTCTCGCAAAGTCTCAGATATCGCGAGAAGCAGGGTCACTTTACAGCAAACAACACAGAGGCAGGCGAGCTAAGCACGGCTAGCGATTGTTGCAAATGGCAGAGCCGGGGAAGAAGCATCGAAAACCCTTGACGGAAGAGAAACATAACTGGATTGGAAATAAGCTGATGAACTTGGTTCCGAGGGGGGAGGGACAACAGTTCATTTTTACGATAGGGGGAGCTCGTAGAGAAATATTATGCAGACTTGCCTGGTTTCCCTTTAATAGCTGCAGGAGAAAATACAGACAAATCGATGGACAACATAAGCAGCAAAATACAGCAGCTAAGATTAAACTGTACTAGTGAGTGTAGTAATAATGTAAAATGTAAATTGAAGTTTTTTTTAGGTGATCTAACTTTTACTTTTTACAGCGTAAACATTTGACAATCTATGGCAATAACCCTTATCTCATGCACCCAGGGTATTGATTAAATACTAATTAAATATTTTATTATTTTAACACAATTACTTGTAAAAAGCAAAAAAGGCACACACATGCGCACGCGCGCACACACACGCACACGCACAAAGACAGTAAGAATGAAAATTAAATGCATTTATTTGATACATTTACATTTATGGAATGCATGTCTTTCATTGGTTAAAACTACACTTCCTTTGACCTTGTCATAGTCTGCACAAGAACACGAAAAGTGGGGATTAAAATACAAACTTTATTACAGGGTAGTTCACAATTATATATCCATAACACAGGCAGAGGTCAAAAACACTGGTAAGCAATCCAAAAACAAAGACAAGGAAACAAAAGCAGAAACCACAGACATGACCAGTAACCAGCTAGACTGTGGTATGACATTAGCAAGACTAAGCAATCAATAAGAGAAATGAAAGGGTTTAAATGGGCTGGGTTAACAAGGTAACCAGAAACAGGTATAAGTGATCAGAGATAATGATAGTGGCCATTTCTCAATATGCGTCTGTACTTATGTTCTTGTGGACTTGTAAAACCCCATCAGTCGCGGCCCAAGTACTGTTTCAATTCCAAGTTCACATCAAGCCAAGTTCACAAAACATTCCTGGATGTGTTCTTTGATCCGCTTATTTTATCAAGGATGCATCAGGAGGTGACTTGTGTGGACTTATGACAGCCACGTTTCCCAGAATGCATTTCATGCAACCGAAATGGAGCTTAAAACCTTCACAATATTAGAAATATTGCTCTTTCTGTGTCATTAAATATGGTTTAAAAACCTGTTTACCATTGTCTCAGTGTGGCTGCTCTGTCCTCCGGTGTCTGATGGTCATTGTCTCATCAATTCATTTCAATTTAAGTTTCATAATTTAAATCACCACATATATTTTCTATATAATCTTAACACTATAGTAAAACAGTAAAAGGCTGCATGTATTGGTTAGATTGAATGACAACCTCAAGTACTCTGTTGTTCCATTTGCAATATGGAAAATATTAAAAAATAATGCTACTAACCAACAGCACTACATTGTGTAATTTAATATGTTTTGTTTAATTAAACTTTGGGGGTGCCGCAAAGGGATGCACCTCCCAAGGGGGGGGGGGGGATGGTGGCACGTCGAAAAAGTGTGAGGACCACTGATTAAGCAGACGTTTTTGACCAAAGCGACTTACAAATGAGGTAACAATAGAAGCAATTAGAGCAACACAAGAACAGCAATAGGGACATAAGTGCACTAGAACTAGTCTCATCAAGTCTAACACAGTATACCTAGCCAAAAATTATATATATATATATATATATAATTTTTACAAAGAATGTAAAAATAAAGATACAAAAAAGAAATAATGACATTGACATTAAAAAAAAACTGACATGAACACTTATTGAACACATGTGGTTAGATTACATGTAAACAAATTTGGCTTGCTGTCTGATAGAGTAATAAGAATATGGGGAAATTTGCTTTGAATGACAGTGTAATTTATTTGCATTTTATAAATAATCATTGCCATAGTTAAATAGAAAATATTAACAAACATGTCTATGAAATAAATTTTCACTTACCACCTGCTTTTCACATGCACCGCATTAATTGCCCCAGGCAAACAGCACGGAGTTTAATGAACAGAGCGTTTCATAATGAGTCTAATTTATATGGAGGAAATCAAGTTTCCATTGAAAAGAATGAAAATGACTTCTGAAATACTGCACACAAAGGTAGAGCAACTGTTTAGTGAATTTACCCCCAACTGCCCCCAGGATACTTAGTTCATAAAATTACTAGAAATGAAGTTGTATGGTGGAACAATTTTGGAAGAATTGTTTTGGGAATGTGGTAAACAGGTTGTAAATTGGTGTTGTTAAGTAATTGTATTGTGTCAAAGGACCCGTTCCACACAAATGTTTAAAAAACACAAGTAAAATAATCAAATTTACATAGAAAAAGCCCACTTAGCATACAGAGTATTAGGTGAAACAACATCCCTGTCTGGGTGCTAGTTATTTGATCTGAAGTAAAAGTTATAGCACAAATCTGAGCATTGGAACTAAAGATCAATTGTCCATACATTAGCGACTAAAGGTGTATTCATTTAATGAGATGTCAGATAAAAAAATGCTTATGAAAAATCAAAGCAGAGGAAAAACACACACAAAATCAATACAAAGACTAATGTTATTTATATCTTTTGTAATACAGTCTGCATATTTGGAGACGCTTCTCATTACATGACTATCTCTGAGGGAGATTAAGAGGGACCATTGGATGGCAAGAGACAAAGAGAAATGCCCTTACATCCAATATTTTAATTTCACACTATTTGAGCCATAAAATAAATCATTAGATTTTACCCTGACCTGCATTATTTTTACTATCATTCATCACTTTCTACTGTATGTCTTTGTGTCAGTAGTAACAGCAACAATGTTTACTGAATGCACAAACATTACTCATAAACGTGGTCTGCATTTTGCAGACCTTAGACTTTTTATTACAAACCACAACAGACATTTACTTAGCAACTACCATTCAAAAAATACATGGTTAAAAACAGTACTGTTTAACCCTGTATTCCCCTCCTCTTCAATTCTCAGAGAAAAGTTTCCCAACATAGCATCTGCCTTAAGCAGTAAACAAGCCAGAGTTAAGCTGACGTCTCTTTCTCTCGCATGCCGAAACCTCACGCGTGGGCTAATGCTTTTCCGTCTGAGGCGCGTACCTGGAGGGGTGACATTTTCTCCGCCAATTTGCTAACTTTACTTCTGAAGGAAATAGCACAGGCATTTTTATGAGAGTAAAAAAAGCACGAGAGCTAAATGCATCCGTTCATCTCTGCGCACCCCTTTACTCTCGGTGAGACACCTGTGCTGAAAGAAATTCGGAAAACTTTGCGACATGACAGATATGTAATGAGCCTCTCCGTGAGCCGCTCTGGATGGCTGAACAGAACGTTACTGGCTTTCAAAATCCCTTGTCCTTTTATTTTAATAGTTTATTACTTCTTGACTCTTGGCTCAGCAGCCTAGCCTTGGCGCATTCTGATGTGTAAAGCGTACGCGACTAAGAAGCCTTAATATAGATCTCACCGCCTGTTACAAGATGAAAGAGGCCTCTCTGTGTGGATCACAGCTCATTTGTGCAATGACTGATCCACGGAGAAGTCGGACCTTTCTTCCTCTACTTCTTACGGATTGATTGATAGAGGAAGATAGACTCGTAGACCCAGTGTATTGGCATTAATGCAGGTGAGGTGAATGATTCACTTTGCTACAGTGTGACGTACTTTAGCCGCTGGGTTAAATTGCATTATTATCCCGTCTGTGACCTACAGGAAATTCCAGCGCAAAGCCAAGGTTGATTTCTTGTCATCACATCTCCCCCTTCTGGCCAGGATGAGAAGGACCTCGGCACCAACAATGCCAGCTGGTCACTGTCAATTGCAGGAGAGGATAACAGCACAAGCCTATTTCCATATATTACAGACCATATTGGCCTTTTATTCATTAGAGATGGCTTTCTATAATGGGGTCACATTGTCCTCTATCTTCTGCCTTTCTCTTAGGAGAAAATGAATAATGGATTCATGGCGCACATATGCTTTAATAGTGATTCACAGCTTCGGCCTTTCATACATATGCCCTTGCTTTGTGTGTACCATTGCTCAGCACACAACAATGTATGAAGTTTTCTCTCCAGGTATAATAGGATTCTTAGAAAGCGTGATAGATGACAGTGGACTCCATATTTTCTCCGCCTTTCTGTGTCTGATTTTGTGTCTCTCAGCCTTTCTCTCTCTCTCTTCATGCATACTGCGACCTTGACTGCGAGGAAGTACATTGGAAATGATTTCCCGTCGCAAATCTTTTCTAAGTCCCCCACAGTTTCCCGAGAATTTAACCATTTAATTCGCAGCCGCACAATAGGACGTAGAAAGCCGTGATTATTCCAGTGGACATTCTCCCCCATCGTCCCTATTCATGCAAGATTAGACATTTTCAAATGGAGGTCTTTTCTGTCGAGAATGGAAATCTTCCTGCTGAATTTGCCAGGGACGGGAGTAAATAGTAGATTTATATTTATGGAAATCACAGGGACAGCGGGGATGGTGGGAGACAGAGAGAAAGGAAAGCTGATGAGCCCCATAGCCTGTGTCCTCATTGCTCCGCAAAGACATTTAAGCTTCATAAATGTTGTATTTTGGGGGACTTAATTGGATTTATGCTGCTCGGGATTTGAATGCAAATTGTGATTGGCATCTGCGTGGCTGGCACTTTTTCCCTGATTGAACAAGGGGCTTAGAGGAGGGGGTCCAGATTAGGCAATGTAAAATAGATAACGCTTTTCTCAAGGATGCTTTGAATTAGGAATGGGTCATGGCTGACTAGTCAACCAAGGTTATTTATAACCTCTGTGTTTAACAAATCATCGTAACATGTTGTTTTTCTTCCAGCTGTTTGTGAATGCAAGAGCACATCTTACAATGCATAATCACGGTCAGCTGAACCCCGTCATCCTAATTATTTAGTGTTCCTGTAGACCGATTATTCAACCGATTATTTGGGTAACCCGTCAACTAGTCGATTTTGAAAATAGGTAGTTTTCCACATTGCTAATTTGAATGTATATCAAGAGACGAGAGGCAAGGATCGATTCCAGGCGCTCTTAGGAGTCTGCTCTGAAAAATCAACCTGCCTTAACAAATGGTTATCTGTACTACTAGGATGAGCAAAAAGCAAGAAAATCTTTAACTTATCTCCTCTGAGGACATGCAGAGCCACATGGATTAACAGAGCATTAAGACTACAATACATTACTCAATACATGACGTTTTTAGCTTATAGTAATTACTGTTAGAGAGTTGTGAACCTCTGGTTCTCTCTCTCTCTTTCTCTCCAGAGGTGTGTTTCCAGATATTATGGTTTTTAATTGAGGAATAACACTATAAAAACTGCAAAAAGAGCCTACACTAGCTAAAAACGGCAAATGTGACAGAGTTTACAGAATTGCCTCAACCAATTACACCTGGTGTTGCATTTTATTAGCCTTTGAGGAATCAACAGACCACCAAGAGGGCTTGTCAACACCGGGCCTTGCATGTCCTTAGTGAATCATTCTCTCTGTGAGTGTGCGCGTATGTGTGTGCGTGCGTGTGTGCTTGTGTATTAAGGTTGCTTTGCTGAATAGTAATGAGGGCAGTCAAGTGGCCAGTGCACTACGTGTTGAGAAGGTGATGAATGCTAATGAATGTGAACGGGGCTGAGAGGTCGAGACCTTAGTGAGTCCCTCAAGATCTCCAGATAGAGCTGCATCTGACATAGAGAAGAATTATGTGTGGGTGTGTGGGTGTGTAGGCTATATTTTTAAAAATGTTGTCTTTACAAATATAGTGAAATGTTAAAATCTGAATTTTGAAGGACACTTGAAGTGTTACTAATGTTTGAAAGGCATCTAAATGCATTGCATTCTGATGGTTTATATAAACAGGTTTGTGTGAAGGTTTGCTTTAGTGAGAGTATAACCTTACTATAAAAAAAATTGGATCTTTGCAACATAAGTCTATTATATTCCCACATCTAGTACAAAGCTGTGTGTGTGAGCTTGTATAGCACCTGTTGTTAAAAGCACGCTCATCATAGGATAGACTCATATTGTCAGATTTATACCTAGGAGATTCATATACCAGGTGGTCTACATCTAAGAGGACTTTTATCTCATCCTTTTTTATCTCTCCCCCCTTCCTTATCTCACTCTTCCTCTAGTAAAGTACTTGACCTGGTCATATGCTCCAGTGGTGCAGAACACTGCTGATGAGAAGCTTCACTGCCGTTTTGTCACACATCGACCTCTACTTTCTTCAGATCTGTGTCTAAATAGTCAATCAACACAGCCACTGCCAGCTGTTCCAACATCCTTAGAGTTACCTCGCGCAACACCTTTTTCACCAACCCAGCACTGCCAGAAAATCCCCACCCCTTCTGAATAAATCGCCTCTCCTCCGTGTCTGAACAAGAGACTGACAAATACAGACACCGTGTCATTGTGCATGCATGAGTGCACATCGAGCGTGCAAATAAAATAAGGGACCCTTGCCGTGGCTCGAGTTGTCAAGGAAATTGTCATGTCATCGGACCTGTTGATCAGCCTCTCAATTTATTCCCATCGCTGATTTCTGCCTCTCCCGGTGACTAAATGATACTATTTCTTTCTGCCAAAGTCTCCTAGCCGGGTGTCTTCCTCAAATAAGTCGACAAACCACACAGCCAATGAGCTGGCCGCGCACCCGCACAGTCCATCATCTTCTACAGCCAAGACACAACCATCCATTCCTGAACGCCAAGCTGCAGTATCTGCTGGAGATGATGTTAATGGTGAGCGTGTCCAACGAAAAAAACAACATGGTAATTTCACCAGAGAAGTGCTTGTTTCTCCATTAGCTGCTTTAATTGAGTAGACTGTTATATTTCAGCACCTTATTAAATCAAAAGAAAGCAGGCCAGAGAGCATTACGTGAGAGTAAATTGATTTTGGCGCCTTGCTGCTCATCAAGTTTGCCCGTCTTTACGCAAACCCATTCGTCCAATTATTGTTTATGGCTTTTCTCTTTGCTCCATTTTTCACTCTTGCTCAGTCCACACTCTCGCTCTTGCTTTTAGCCAGCCATAATATTTTGGCCCCGTTTACCTTGAGCCCACTTAGTCCTCCCTGGAGAACACAGAACACGGCAACCCAGCAGTTTTCATATTTGCTAAATGCTGACCACAAGACTTCCTCCAGATAAACTGCACTTGACGATTTCATAGAATTTATTTTGTAAGAAAGAATTCAGCTTGGACCTGGCCATGTTTTGCAAATTGTAAGTTTGTTTTATGTGAAAAATGTGACTAATAAGATCAAATTCATACAGCTTTTTTGTGTGTTTTAGGCATAGACTGTAAACAATATTTATATGTAGTGTCTGTGAGGTCACCTGTAGGTTTTTTGAAGCCCAAAGTTGGTGGACCCTACCGTTGCCATATTGGCACCGTGTCATTGCACGTCACTCGCGGATAACCGAAAATAGGCTGAGGCAGAAAAATAGCTGAGGTGCCTGTTTGCTGAAACCAGGCCCTCTTAGCTCGACGGTAGTGACAGCAGCAGCAATTAACCTGTCACTCAAGTAACCACACCCTTAATTATGCAAAAAGATTAATATAATTTAAACAGATGAGTTACAAAACCATTCACCCCCTCACAGTTGTCATGAAGGGCAAAATTAGCTATATAGGCCAAAAACACGTTTGGTACCGGGCTGTAAACATTTACAGTCGTATGCAAAAGTTTGGGCACCCCTGACAATTTCCATGATTTTCATTTATGAATATTTGGGTGTTTGGATAAGCAATTTCATTTTGACCTATCAAATAAATGAAGTAATACACAGTAATATTTCAGTAGTGAAATTAGGTTTATTGAATTATCAGAAAATGTGCAATTTGCATCAAAAAGAAAAATTAGACAGGTGCATTTTGTTGATTTGAAAACCTGTAACTACTTAGCACTGATTAATTGGAACAGACAATTGGTTTGGTGAGCTCACTAAGCCTTGAACTTCATAGACAGGTGCATCCAATCATAAGAAAAGGTATTTAAGGTGGCCAATTGGAAGTTGTTGTTTTCTTGCCCCCTTTGACTTTCATTTGAAGAGTGGCAACATGGAGGCCTCAACCAACTCTCAAATGACCTGAAAACAAAGATTGGTCAACATTATGGTTTAGGGGAATGCTTCAAAAAGTTATATCAGAGATATAAGCTGTCAGTGTCCACTGTGAGAAACATAGTGAGGAAATGGTAGACTACAGGCACAGTTCTTGTTAAGGTCAGAAGTGGCAGGCATTGTAAAATATTGGAGAGGCAAAGGTAAAGGATGGTGAGAGCAGTCAAAAACACCCCACAGAGTACCTCCAAAGACCTACAACATCAACTTCCTGCAGATGGTGTCACTGTGCATCGTTCAACAATTCAGCACACTTTGCACTATGATGCGAAAGAAGCCCTTTCTGCACAAATGCCACAGTGAGGTATGCAAAAGCACATTTGGACCAGCCAGCTTCATTTTTGAATAAGGTGATGTGGACTGATGAAGCAAAGAGTGAGTGATTTGGTCATAACAAGGGGCGAAATGCATGCAGACAAAAAACACAGCGTTCCAAACATTTGCTACCCACAGTAAAATTTGATGGAGGTTCCGGTAATCTGGTTAAAGTTGAGGGTCGCATGAATTCCACTTAATATCAGCAGATTCTTAAGAATAATGTTGAGGAATCAGTCACAAAATTGAGGTAACACCGGGGCTAGATATTTCAACAAGACAACAACAAAAAAAAAACTGCTCAAAATCATTTCTGGCACTTATGCAGAGGAACAAGTACAGTCTGATATGTTCTTGAATGGCCATCCCAGTCCCCAGACCTGAATATCAATAAACATATGTGAGGTGATTTGAAGTGGGCTGTCCATGCTCAGCAAACCATCAAACCTAACTGAACTGGAGATGTTTTGTAAGGAGGAATGCTCCAAAATACATTCATCCAGAATCCAGACACTCATTATAGGCTATAGGAAGTGTCTAGAGGTTTCAGGCAACATCAGTGTTAAAATGGTCATTATGTTTCTTCATATACTTTCAGAGAAAATATACATTTATGGGAAGCCAAACACATCAAAGAGGGAGGAAACTGCGCCACTCGATTGATCCGCCCTGCATGGACCAATTATATGCGCGGCCTATTAGACAGAGCACTGCAGTAGTCTGAATAGCGCAGAGATGAGTTGTTTGCTTGCGCTGCCCAATGCGGAGCAGTTTGAGCCGAGCAGTTTGGATCAACTTTGACAGCGCTGCTTGAACCACAAACCTGCGTGACTCACTGGGAGGTGCTGCATGAATAAATGTGTTCATATCATAGCTAATGCACGTGTCCTCCGAACAATTAAAGTAATGTATACGTGAAACTAAATAAAATTTTCATTGTGGACATTTTATACCAATTTTTCTCAAACAATCCCGAAACAATTCATAAAATATTGTCATGTTGAGATGCATTTCCATTAAGAGTGAGTCAGATATACCACCTGTACAGTTGGCACCAAGGGCAAGTAAAGACTCCGCCCTTAGATCAACTCAGCTTCACCCCCCCTAATACACTAATGTTGTATAAGTAAATCCACCGCAAATCCTCTCTCAACCCAAAGCTCTCTGTCCTCTCCACTGTGTAAGTGCAATATATATGCAGAGCCATAATCCCAAAAACATGCTGTCGTTCCAGGCCCAGCATTACCATATTTCATCCCACATGCTCTATTAAAAGATTGCACTACTTAAACCACCAGACACGTTGTACTCACTTCATGTCTGCTTTAGCCAAGTCTTGGGATTCAAACGCCACTGAACAAACGGAGGGATCCATTAAATCCATCAATGTCCCACTCTCAAACTCAATTGGCAGGCTTAAGTCCCATAAGTATGTGATGTAATGAGTGAAAACAAGTTTCTGTTCTCGTTTTGCTTTGCCTTGAATCAGCCACCAAACATAACGTTTGGTGACATGAGTTCTTGACATCAGTATTCTGGACCAGACAGTCAGCCTTGTCACGTGCAGGGAACAGAATTTAGCTTGCCGGTTTCAGGCAACATCCATATTAAAATGGTCATTATGTTTCTTTATACACTGTCAGAAAAAATATACAAACACTGCATTGGCTCCCCTTATAAAGGTTCACAACTTTTACCATGCTCTCCTAATTGTACAGTGGTGTGAATTATCATATGCATGTTTGTCACACTTTAATCATCAAAAAAATTTCAATATGAATAAAAGTTACACACAAGTAAACACAACATGCAGTTTTTAAATTAAGTGCTTCTTATAAAGGGAAAACAAAATCCAAACACACATGGCCCTGTGTGAAAAAGTGTTTGCCCTGTAAACCGAATAACTGGTTGGGCCACACTTAGCAGCAACAGCTGCAATCAAGCTTTTGCGATAGCTTGCAATAGGTCGGTTCAACCTGTGGAGAAATTTTGGCCCACCCATCTTTCCAGAATTGTTGTAATTCAACCACATTGTAGAGCATGAACTGCCTTTTTAAGGTCATGCCACAGCAATAGGATTAATGTCAGGACTTTGACTAAGCCACTCCAAAGTCTTCATTTGTTTTTCTTTAGCCATTCAGAGGTGGACTTGCTTGTGTGTTTTGGATCATTTTCCTGCTGCAGAACCCAAGTTCGCTTGAGGTCTCGAACAGATTCTGGACATTGTTTTTCAGGATTTTTGGTAGACAGCAGAATTCATGGTTCCATTTATCACAGCAAGTCTTTCAGGTCCTGAAGCGGCAAAACAACCGAAGACCGTCATACTACCACCACCACCATATTTTACTGTTGGGTATGATGTTATTTTTTCCTGAAATGCTGTGTTACTTTTACACAAGACATACAGATGTGGCCTTTAAAAATGCGCGTCTCTGAGAGCAGAATGCCGCGGAGACTTCCGAAATTCTGCGAGATCCCGCAGATGGGGGGTTCGGTGGGGGACGCAGGAAATATAAAAACCTGTAGAGGGCAGGCGTGTTTCATGTAGGCCATACTGACGACAATGTGTGTGCTCGACTTCATGCTGAGCGTATACTGTATGATATTGAAGTAACATGACACGGATTATTGATGTTTAGGCGATAGACTTTGATGTCATACAAATGCATGCTTTTTGGCAAACATTTTGTTGGCGAAGTTTTCTTTTGCCAGTTACATAAACATTCACATATTCTTCATAAAAATCCGACTCAAACGCGCATCATTTGTCTTATTTTTTCCGTGTACTTACAGTAGAAGAGACGTGATGTATGATAATCGAGTCTTATAACAAAATAATTCGCGAAGACCTTTGAAGAGACCGAGCGCATTTACGCAATATCATTAACTAGTTTATCTAATTTTACATTTAGTTCATTTTTGCATCTGAACTTTTAAATAGCTTTAAAATGGTTGTGTTGCGCTTTTCTGCATTACTGAACAGTAGGCTACTTTTTATATTATCATGTTTCCCTTTACATGGTATGAAACACGATAAAAAAGTATGCATTGGTGTTTAATACATTTCACTGAGAATTTGTATAATATGTTATACTTTTGTACTAAGGAAATAAAATCATATTGTGAGTGTAAATATTCATAAATTCGAGGAGTTTCTGAGGTGTATGTCATCGGCAAAATGCGCAGTTTCTTTGTTGCTGATTAAAAACCGTTGGCTATGTGATTGTTTAAAATTGACATTTTTTCTACTTATTATTAATTTATTTTTTGCCTACATTTACTCAAATAATATCAATGTGAAAATAAGTAAATCATACTTCAAGTTAGGCGTTTTATGTCAAATAGAAATAATAATAAATTGAAATATGCAATTATTACAGTTTTAAAAACTTAAATACATTACTCTGACCTTTTTAAATATATTGACTAAAATAATCTGTAAATGTAATACTTATATTATTAATACATCAAATAATATATGTACATTTTACACAAAATATCTGTTCTATTTTTAGTAATTTATTTTCCAACTAAAAAAATCGCATAACTGCATTAAGAGATTTTATTAAGTTACTTTAATCATTTATTTTAGAGATATTTACAAAGCCACTGAATCATTTTTAACAGTGTGTACATTATGACCTTACGGTAGACTTTTATTAAATGCATATAAATAAAAATATGTAAAACTAAATAAAAAAGATATCATACACGGACTGTATGTAAGCATACGTTTTCTTGTTCGGTGCACGTGGGTTTAAATGCCGTTTTTCTAAAGAAGAATTTTAAAACTTTTTTGGTGGTAGTTGAGAAGAATTCCTTTTTCCATTTCTAGATCATTTTGAGCGCAATAAAAATATATCATATTGTTATTCTTATTATATAAGAATACGCAATTTTTACAACATTTTTAACATATAGAAAATATACGTTAAGCATGTTGTGTGTATTTCCTAATTACAAGCTTTTGATGAAATTGCACCAAAACTAAACGTGCATAAAAACATAAAAAAGTCATTTAAATAAGCGAAAAAACTTTTTTATGAGCTTAAAATGTTGAATATAATGTGCTATTGCTGAAAATTGCCCATTTCTAAAGGAGAATATTCATCTTTAAAGATTAAGAAACAAAAAAGTACTGATAAGCATTCTCAAATATATATATATTCTGCAAGCACTCATTTATCATTTATTTAGTTTTGCGCTGTGTGTAAATGTGCTTTATAAATTAAACTTTACTTTACTTTACTTACTTTACTATCCATAATGATGTAATTTATTTTTTAATAACATATTGTCGCTGTCGGGCAAAGATACTCTCTGGACACCAAGACCATGTCTATGGGTTCAAGAATAACAAAATATTGGCCATATGAAAATCGAAAGTCATCACTTTATTTTGTCCCATTGTTTTCCATTTTGCGGGTGATAAAACTCCTGTGCGCGTCGTTCAAATTCATTGAAATTTCGTTCACTTGTAGTTTAGCAAGTATGTATACTACAATTTCAATAATGTTTTTACACTGCACATCGTCTGAGGAAATCCGAAGTTGCGTCGAGGGGAACCAAGCTGACAGCCGCGACAGCAGAGATTGTCACGTACCTACAAAAGGGTATTGGAAAAAGCTTGCATCTGACCTGCAGCGATATCATTCTGGCTTGGTGGGATGTCAGACAGCGAGAGTCCTCTGATTCTGACCTTGTTCTTTTACTCCTCAGAGTCTAAAACCAGGAGGGCATATTAAGTATTCATTGTATTTTCATTTTAACAGAGAAGCTATGGTTGCGCGTTTCACACACCTCTCCAAACCACGTTGTTAACACTATGCTTGTTCGACTTCATGCGGCGCCGCAAGAACCGACAGCCGGATGACGTCAGAGTACCGCGAGAATGATTCAAGAAATCATATTTCGCCTCGCTCTCGCGATACTGTGACGTCTTCCGGCTGTCGATTCTCGGGGCGCCGCATGAAGTCGAACAAGCCTATTGACAGCAGCAAAAGCTACGCATGCGCTTTTAACTTGTAAAACTCAAAGGTGTATGGGTAATGTAGTCTCTGCTCTCGGTGGGACGAATTAGGTAGCTTGCATTGTGAAGGGCGCTTTGAAAAGCGGCAGCGCAGCCAAAGGATTAAATTAAGCCTCTGATTTAAACAGATGTGCAAATGAGCGTTCTGGTACGCTAGAAGTACGTTCTGGGCGCAGGGAGAGGTGGTGGTACGCTCGCTATATTTGGAAGTGGCGGTACTGAGTACTGGCGCCTACCGGCCCACATTAAAGCACTGGCGGTAGCAAAGGTAGACGGCCCTTTGAAAAGCAAAAGAAAGCTGATAAAAATGAGAAACCTACACTGAAATAAATTGGAGTAGGATTTAGGCTACTTAACAAAATCTAAACATTTTTCACTCCGAAAATGCTATTAAATATAAACAAAATTATCACCAGCTTTAACTTTATTACTTTTTTAATTTTAATTCACTCTTTGTTTCAGCGATGTTTATAAATATACTATATTTTTGCATTTTGATTACAAACTGTTCTACACTGAAAAGAAACTAATGTAATCTTCCTGATTGAATCACGTAAAACACAAGCACCACTTTTCTGAATGATGATAATCACAAACATCCCAGAGTTTGTAAACCAATTGTTTGTAAAACATATTTAATGCTAACTTTACTTAAAAATTCAGAAAATATTTTTTACAGTGTATAAATAAAAAGACATGAAGGAAGTTAATTCCAAAATGTAATTAATTGTACATGGTTTAGCTGCTTGTTTTAGCAGCTATCAGTGACACAGAGTCAAGAAATTAAAAACCACCTCATCAAAGAAAACCGGTTTATCCAGTTTTCACCAGCGTGTTGGGTTTTAATTCCAACCCTTGCAGTTTCTTTGTTAAAATGCAATTTAAGCAAATAGGCCTTATACATACGCTGTATGTTATTTTAAATGAATGTTTATAACTTATAAAAGTGGATATCAGGTAACTTAATTTGACATATGTTGATATAACCTAGGCTCTCAAGTCCCACCATGAGACACACGCATTTCTGTCAGTTCACACGCTCACACACCAAACCTTGTAAGCTATTTATCACGCTGAGAAGTAAAATAGAACTTTTCCTGCTATACAAATTAATAAAGGAGGTGCTGGTATACAGAGCATTTCTGTCGAGTTTAGCAGTACATTTTTTAGGTGTGGTCAACTTTACGCAGCGCCACAAGAACCGACAAGCAGATGACATCAGAGTACCGCGAGAAATAAAGCGGAGGAGGTTGGTTTTAAATCGCTCTCGCGGTACTCGGATGTCATCAACTCATGTTTGAGTCTGTATCAGATGAAAATACAGATTTTGATGGAAAAACTTATTGTTTGGAGATTGTCAATGGACGTTTCTGAGTGTAATGTTTGTTTTTTCAGTGTGGACCTGCAAAACGCCAAATGCATAAAAATTTATTAATATTGTAATGTCTTAGCATGATATGTTTTCTAAAATGTTTAAAAATGAACAAATCAGTTGTGCGAAACTACACAGAATTTTTTTTTTAATGAAACATATTCAATGGTTACAGTGCCTCATGGTGGGGTTGAACCCCTGGTTCAGAATACCCCATCTGGTTCACTTTGCCCCACAGGCACCGTTCTGGGAAACTGCCTAGCTTAGTAATTCAGGCTAATCTTTAGCTAAATCATTCACATGGTTTTAAATATTAGCCTATCACCAATATTTATGGTATGAATATTTAGACCTGGATAAATCTACTTTAACATAACAGCCTTTATGCCTGGTATGTATAAATTTGACTTTGATAGGATAAAAACTGTTTTTTTTGTTAAAAAAAAATCATACTTTAATCATAACTCTTTAATTTGTCCTTCTCTTTAACATAGCCAAATATAAATTATGGTTGCTACCTGTATTTGTGGTCACACGGCTACAAATCTGTATGGTTGCCTAGATAAAGGGGGTGGGTCAATTTACCCACTGGCTCACTTTGCCCCACTCTCCCCTACTTGGTATTGAGAAACGGACATTGTTTATCGAAGCCGGAGCGCGAGCTACAAACTACAGAGCGAGTGCGCGGGTGCACAATGGTGAAAGAGCAACGCACGATGTAAATAACTATACCAGTGCTCGCAGTACAGACGCTTTATATTTTAGCGTACTGCGTGACTTCACTTTCTTTTGCGTGCCACCACTTCTCATGTTGCTGGTACTTTGACTTAAAGAGTCAAAGGGCGTTTCTATGTGGCGCTGCGCAGACAGTTCGGCAACGAAGACATCAAAGTACCGCGAGAGCAAGTTGAAATGTTACAAATGGTCCGACTTTACCTTTGCTCTCGCGGTACTCTGATGTCAGTCAGCCGACCAGTCAGCGCCGCACCATTTAAAGTCGAACACACAAACCGTCAAGGCAGGGCCGCTGGAAGTCATTTTGAACAGGGGGTGCTGTGAATTTTATTTAACCAAAAAACCTATGAGCCTATAGGCCTATTTAAAATACAATAATAAAAATAAATACATTGAGATTTACTACTTTATTGTCATATACACTTCAGGGCACACAGCCAGGGTCTGAAACACACAGACATCATCAGTTCTCAGATGAATATGCGCTATTAATCAGAAGCAAAAATACTTATACCAGGGGGAATTACTTTCGTTACAATTTACATACAACATATAATATTATAACAACATATAATATTAATTAAACTTCACAATTTTCAATGTCCATGCGGACGAACATATTTTACTTTCGTTTTTAAGTTAGAATCACACGTCGATTAACAGATGTAAAATATTCTCACATTAACATACCTAGTATATTTTTATATAGATCTTTTTTTTACTAAATAGTACTATTACTGTCTTTTTTAAACTTATAAATAATTCATAATTTGAACAAAAATAATGATGGGTTTAGTTCTGATATTGTATACTTTTATAAAGAAATACATGTTGTATAATTACATTTTTAGAATAGGCTTTATATAAGGTTTGTACTGTAAAAATACTTTATGTGTTACAAACAAAAGATAAAGAATTTACAAACGTGTGGAGAGCACTTGGACAGCGAAATGTTTTTTTTTTTTAAAGCATTACTTAAAATGTTTTCTCATCTCACCATATCTACAGGTGCAGAGTCATTATATACAATAAATCCGTTGGGTAGCATTTAAAAAAAAACATTTTAAAGTAGATGCATTTGTTTAAAGCAAAGCATTTATTTACTTAGCTACAGACGAAGCGGCTCTTTAAGCCTTCTAACGTCTCATAATTGGTCATCATTTATGTCCAAGAGACTCAATAATAATCTGTTACATTTTAATCCTTTAATTTTTCATATTAAAAAGCGTTTTTGTGCTGCTGCCCATCCATGTATGTAATAAACAAACCCGCGTTGTCATTCCGTTAATACGCATATTATCAATGCGCTCTTTACTCGCGCAGAAAAAAACTCGCGTCGCGCATTGCGCCGGTTGTATAATAGAGATTCCAAAGTCTCTCATGAGCTAGGGGACGAATGTCCAGGGAGTTCAGTATTTCTGTGTGGGCATGCATCAGGGAAAGGTGTGTGAGTCTTTTCTGGGTCATGGTGCTGCGTATATGTCTTCAAAAGACGCAAGGCAAAGAAAGTGCGCTCGGATGAGGCCACGGATAGGCACAGACAGTAATGAAATTTAAATCCAAAATACACGTAATAACCTACGTGTGTCAAAAATAATTTCCTAAAATATTCATAAGTAATATATCAATTGTGCAAAATATTTTTACTTAAAAAAAAATATATTTCTCGCTTTCCCGCGACCATGCGTCAAGGTCTGGAGGAAAAGGATACCTGCCCGGATCCCACGCACGCATCTGCAGTTATATACATTTTACAAACCCAGTATTCATTAGATTTTAAGAACTTTTTTGCCACTTTTAAAACTGTAAAACTAAATAAAAAAGATATCATATGCCGAATGAGCATGTAAGCATATGTTTTCTTGTTCGCTCCACGCAACACGGGTTTAAACGCCGTTTTTTTTCTAAAGAATAATGTTTAAACTTTATTGGTGGTGGTTGAGAATAATTTATATTGCAGAATAATGTATATTGCATTTTAGCGCAATATAAATGTATCGTATTGTTATTCTTAATATAAAAGAATACTAATATATTTTTTACAACATTTTTAACTTTAAAACATTCATATAAAGATGCTTTGTACAATAGCTTTGCTTCTGACAACAATTTTCTGTAATAAGTCAGTAAATCAATCACAAAATGTGTTGAAAGTGGCGAATAAAATGCTTGTCAATTCAAACAAAGGTGTATAAAACCGCTTTAATTAACAATAACTAAACTGTGCTCTTTTGCATACCTCTACTTTTCTCATGTCTTTCTTTATACCACCTTTATCTTTTTAAAATCTTGCCACTTTTAGAAATAATTTGTTTGCATTTTTACTGTTATGAATAACGGCTGAAAGGATTAAAAAAAATCATAACACTGACTGCCTATATGCGCAAGAAAGGTATTATTAAAGTTTTAAATATGTAAAACTAAATAAAGATATCATATGCCCACTGTACAGAATGTAAGCATAGGCCCATGTTTTCTTGTTCGCTCTGCGTGGGTTTAAACGACGTTTTTAAAGAATATTTTTTAAACTTTATTGGTGGTGGTTGAGAAGAATTCCTCTTTCCATGTAAAGCAATTTAGCGCAATATACATGTGTCATATTATTGTTCTTAATATATTAAGAACAATAATACTGATATATTTTTACAACATTTTTAACTTTAAAACATGTATCTTTATACCACA
Source organism: Paramisgurnus dabryanus (assembly GCF_030506205.2). Lineage (NCBI taxonomy): Eukaryota > Metazoa > Chordata > Actinopteri > Cypriniformes > Cobitidae > Paramisgurnus > Paramisgurnus dabryanus. Next base: position 13,178,527 of record NC_133340.1, read on the forward strand.
TGAATCTCTTTAAAATATTAATACTTTTAGAAAAACTGACATAATTATTAATATTATGAACAAACAATGAAACGGTGTCAAAATTCGACAACACAAATAATTAAGATATTCATTGTAAATAGAGTTAAGTGTATTAGGCTGACACTAAATTCTTTGTTTCACTTAGTATAAATGCCCATTGCACGTACAGTCATCTTAATATATGTATGCGCTGTTATGCTGGCAAAAAGGGGTTGAAGTTACTTTGCTGTTTTAATAGAAATGTTAAATATTCAGCAATGCCCTTATTAACTTCTGGAAACAACCGCAATGACAACGCATATAAAAATGTAGGTTTTTTTATGCGCCACCTGGTGGATTTTCTGTGAAGCGAAACACATTAAGGGAAAAGGGAAAGTAGCCCCCCCGAAAACACTTGCAGAATTCTGCGTGACTCCGCGAGACGATTTGGCGAATGCCGCGGGAGAAAACGCGCGTTTTTAAAGGCCACATCTGTAATGGACAAACACCTTCCAAAAAGTTTAACTTTTGTCTTGTCAGTCCATAGAGTATTTTCCCAAAAGTCTTGGGAAAGATCATCAAGATGTTTTCTGGCAAAACTGAGGCGAGCCTTTGTGTTCTTTTGCTCAGCTGCATTTTTGTCTTAGAACTCTGACATGGAGGCCATTTTTGCCCATTCTCTTTCTTATGGTGAAGTCATGAACTCTGACCTTAACTGAGGCAAGTGAGGCCTGCAGTTCTTTGGATGTTGTTGTGAGGTCTTTTGTGACCTCTTGGATGAGTCGTTGCTGCACTCTTGGGGTCATTTTGGTCGGCCGGCCACTCCTGGGAAGGTTCTCCACTGTTCCATGTTTTTGCCATTTGTGGATAATGGCTCTCACTGTAGTTCGCTGGAGTCCCAAAGCTTTAGAAATGGCTTTATAACCTTTTCAAGACTGACAGATCTTAATTGCTTTCTCATTTGTTCCTGAATTTCTTTGGATCTCAACATGATGTGTAGCTTTTGAGGATATTTTGGTCTACTTCACTTTGTCAGGCAGGTCCAATTTAAGTGATTTCTTGATTGGGAACAGGTGTGGCAGTAATCAGGCCTTGGTGTGACTAGAGAAACTGAACTCAGGTGTGATAAATAAAGTTTAATTATGTTTTAACAAAGAGGTAGCAGCACTTTTCTTCTCACAAGGCCATGTGGGTTTGGATTTTGTTTGATAAAAAACCTTCATTTAAAATCTGCATGTTGTGTTTACTTATGTTATCTTTGATTAATATTTAAATTTGTTTCATGATCTGAAACATTTAAGTGTGACAAACATGCAAAAAAATCAGGAAAGGGGCCAACACTTTTTAACCAAACTGTAGTATTTGACATACTAATATGCACTCTTTAGGTACAAAGCTGTACTTTTTAGCAGTGCTGGGCAAGCTACTTGGAAAATGTAGTGAGCTAAGCTACCAGTTACTTTACATTAAATGAAGCTTCACTACACTGAAGCTACCCCCCTGGGAAATGTAGCAAGCTAAGCTACATCAATAGTAGCTTGCTACATCCAAGCTACTTTTTTTATTTTTAACCAGTTTTATTATGTAATTATTTCTTCAGATTCAATTTATCATTTTGGTAATTATAGGCAATACAAGCATAATAGGCCTAGGTACTTCACATTTTGGGGCTGGTTGCTGGACTTATCCTACTCCCAGAATAAAATGCATGTTTGAGCTGCCTTTATTCAAAAACACCTGGCCCTGACATATCTTAAAACAAGGGTCTCCAACGTGGGCCCGCAGGCAGCAGGTAGCCTGCACAGAGTCTGTGAGGTGCCCGCCAAAGCACATTCTATTAATAGTTTCAATTGTAATATTTATTACATGTTTTTATATTAGCTTGGCTTGGTGACATAACCCAGTCAGAGGTAGAGCACGAGTCTTCACAGAATGCGAGTGGTAATGTTTTGTATGAATGAAGGCTGCACAACTCGAAAATACGGAAAAAACGACGTCCTGTGTCGATTCAAATGACGCGCTTATTCTCAAATTCAGGACGACTTCAGAAATGTTTGGAAAATTGTAGCTTGTGTGGAAGCTACCTCATTACTTGGTCAAAAAAAAGAGCTTAGCTACTGAAAAGATATTTGATTTTGAAAGCAGCTAAGCTACCGCCAAGCTACGGAAAAATGTAGTTAAACTACTAGCTTCGCTACTTGTAGTGAAGCTACTGCCCAGCACTGCTTTTTAGGTACAAGCCCCTGCTTTTGTACATCTTTTTTGTAGTAAAGGTTAATGGTTAAAGGTAAAGTCAAAGTTTATCATAAGGACATCAGTGTTTTGTATATCCATCCACTCATCACCAAAAATTCACATTTAAATTTATTCATTTTTAATTACTTAAAATGAGAAATTTATGAATGATACTGGCACTTCAAGCCAAGTTGAAGGGTATTTTAATCTTTAGCGTACCTGCACTTATTCTTGCTTTCCGACACTTCTCACATGTTGCCGGTATGATGTCTTTCTGAGTCCAAGCATCAGTGAATGGGTGATTAATAGTAATGACATCACACTACAGGAAGGGAGCACTAAATGAATTTTCTGATTTATGTCGACAAATCTTGATATAGACCAATTCAAATGATGTAAACAACACTGGTCCAGAAACACTTCCTGTTACAGTTTGTGACAGTTATTTTTTATTTCACATATATTATTATCATCTTTAAGATGTTTGTTTAACTTCAGTTAATTCAGGTTTATATGTTCTGTTGGTTTATTTTATCCCAACGTTTATCTAGTGTTAAAAAACGGAAACAGGAAAAGTGCTTCTGGACCAGTGTTGTTTACATCTTTTGAAATGGTCTATATCACGAAAATAAAATCCTATAGAAAGTTGCCTTCCCTAATTTAAAAGTGAACCAAGGATGTGTGAGTCAGAACTTGACCAGGATAAGGTAAACACTGTCCGTGAGCAAACCTGCGCCTGTGGTTCTAACAGGCAGTCTACTATAGCAGCAGCACAAGCAATTTGACCACTGCTATTCCCTCAGACATTGATATTAACAAAAAGAAGATCGTGAGTGGCCAGTAGCAGCTGACCCTCATACCTTCACAAGCCTGTTTCATGATTTTAAACATTTTAGAACATAATTGAGTTTTTATCCTCTATCTTTTGATAATGATTTAATGTCAATGTAATAGATTACAAACATTTACCATTTAATGTGATAAATGTATCACTAAACTGCTTAGTAATCTTCTACCTCTTATGCACACACACACACATGTTGTACTAGCAATATCTTAAGGTGCACAAGAGTACTGAAACTTTTTTCCCCACTTCAAGCACTGTATAAATAGTTAATGTATCCCAAAAATGAGTTATCAATGCACTATACTCTTTGGGGCGGTTTCCCGGACAGGAATTTAACTAGTCCTAGACTAAAATAAATGTAAGAGGTGTCCAAACTGAAAACTTGCACTGACATATCATTAAATACACCAGTGTCCTTTGTTTTGCCTCAATATGCAAACAAGTAATGTTTTTAGTAAGGCATGTTTGTTAAAACTAGTTATATTTCCTAATTAAACTAAGGCCTAGTCATGGTTTAAGCTAATCTCTGTCCGGGAAACCACCCCTTTATATTTTAGATGAATCTAGAGATTATAATGTTAACTAAAACATTATTAGTTACACTAATTGGGTCAAAATAGGACAAACCCAACATGTCGCGTTGCAATACAATCAATGTTCAGTTGTTGGGTCAAATAGAAACATTTTCTGGGTTAATTTAACCCAGCGGCTGAGTTTGTCCCATTTTGACCCAACTCTGGGTTAAAAATAACCCAGCATATCTAATGTGTCAGTTGATCTTAATGTTTTTGTTTTTTTAAATTGAATGTACTGAATTTATATTTAGTTACTTTTCCTGCTTTAAAATTTATTTGTGGTCTTTCCTTCACATATTTCATTGACTAAGGTTTATGAGGACTCATTTAAAACATGTTGTGTTGAGTGTATGAGAGCTTGAACTTGGTTTTCCTACTTCCTGTAGGTCTCCTGTGATGGCTGGAGGCTTGTTTGCCGTAAACCGGCAATGGTTCTGGGAGCTGGGTGGATACGACACGGGCCTCGAGATCTGGGGTGGCGAGCAGTTTGAAATATCTTTCAAGGTGAGTTAATGCATTTGAGCTAAATTGACCAAATAATAGATTATTTCTGACATATTTTACAAGGCTGTTTCTTGTTATCAGTCTCTTAAACAGAAGTAATCAAAGAGAACACAATAAGATACAGTGTCTCGCTCCGGTGCTTCGTGCAATCCGGGCCTTCAAATAGATTTCATGAAACACACTCTAAACCACATAGAGAGCAGCTCATAGTTCCTGATCCATTACGTACAGATAACTATAGATATACGAGATTCGCTTTCTCCCACTTAATGTGAAGTGCTCTGTCCGTCTGTGTAGACAATCTTTTCTCATTCTTTTCAACAACAAAGCCACAACAAGATTGGACGGGAGAGGTTATTTTGTTCCCCGGGTTCCAAAGCAAAGCCATCAAGCCAAAAACACAACAGTCGCCTGAAATAAGATAAAGCTAGTGGAGGTGTGAGTGTGCCTGTATGCATTTAGACCGGTAGAACTGCTGAAACTAATTAGATTGTGTGACGCAGTGATTGGCTGTGGCTGTGAAGTGATTCAGTTTTGATTAGCGGGGCCAAAACTGCTCAGATGGATGTGAGGAAGTGTTCTGTTTATCAGTTCTGACATACCTGCCACCCGACTCTTTTTCATTAGACTCACACTTGCGCTGGCACTGAACTTTCCCTGGATCACTGTCCTCTTTTGGAACACCGGAAACCATGGCAACCAATGAAATAGTTTAGAGGCTGAACCATCCTTTTGTTTTCTCTTTTTTACAATTATCCTGCGACAGTATTTCCTCTTTTATGCTCAATATTTATTTGTCATGTAGGAGAAGTATTCTGTTTACCATTAAGCTGACCTTGAAATATTTTAGTCATTAAATCTAAAAGCATACAGAAAGATCAATAAAAACTTTGAGAAATATTAAAGGAATAGCTCACCAAAAAAAAAAATTCTGTCATCGTTTACTCAGCCTCATGTTGGTGAGATTTTTTTTATTCTGTTGAACACAGAAGAAGAAAGTTTAATTAAATGCGGGTAAGTACACGGTTAATGGTACCCACAAGTATTTGTTTTTTTTTTGCAACTATGAAAATCAGTACGTACCGTCAACTGTGTGCTTATCATCATTTATCTAAATATTTTATTTTGTGTTGAACAGAGTAAAGAAACAAATATAAGTTTAGAACAACATGAGGGGTGAGTAAATGATGACAGAATTTTCATTTTTAGGTGAACTATCATCTTAAAGGTATAATGTGGGGTTTTAGCGGAACCTAGTGGTGAGATTATGAATTGCAACCAACCTCAATTTCGAAACATGATAAGCTACACTGTAAAAAAAAATGCGCCGGACCCTAAATGTGTTAGAAAATCATACCCATTATATCAAGATGCACGTCGATAAGCGTGTTCAACTGCATTCAGTGCTTGCAAAGAGCGATTGTCATATGACTTCAAAGGACAGAGAGATCAGATGCATTTTATGTAAGCATAATGCTTTAGCGGGACAGTACTGTCACTCGGCAATCATTTTGTGCAGTGCCGCATAAAATTAAAAAGAAGGTTGCCCCCTAGTGGTTTAGGGGGCTCTGCATACGCACATTATTATTATCCTGCGTTCCACAGCTCATCCAAACCAGTTGGACGTGGGACTTATCCTACCTCCAACTAGGAAAAATGCACTGGAATGCCTGTCGAAGTTCGTCCTACCCCGACCTCGCAAAATTAAGTCAGATGATAATCCCGGCGCCCATGAAGTCTTGCGTCGTGAGATGTGAAGCTTCAACAAATAGGCTATAAACTGTACTTCTCTGCTTGTTTGGGTTGTTTTAGGTGCTGTAATTTTAACACAACTTGTTTTTTATATTATAGCGTAAAAATTTGTCGTTATTATCTGTTAGCATGAAGCTTGGCGTGGCGGTCTCCCATGTTTTCTATTTAAGTTCCACTTCAATTGCCTGGAACGCTTTGACGTAGGAGCTAATACACTTCACGAAGGATAAGTCCCACGTCCCACTGGTTTGGATGGGCTCCGGAATGCAGCATTAGTATTAAGGAAATCCTATATTTTGTCATTAAGGGAAATCATCTTGTCCCAGTTACAAATTTGACTGGTAAATGATAAAGAAAGATTTGCCCATTTCTATTTATTGCATGGCATATTGTCAATGTAAAAATATGCAGCATAAAGTTTAAACAACTTAGTTTGCAAGCCAGTTCAACCAACTATTTAAAGATTTGCCTTAAAGATTTGGTTTGTTGACACAACTTATAAAATCAAGTTGAAATTGTTTAACTTATTTTTTTTTTAAGTTAAAGTAACATAAAAATATATGTTGATTTGACAAAAATGTGTTCAGGGATAACAGATTGATAAGCAGACATGCTATTTATGGCCGGATGTAACTTTTGATACTTTGTGGTAATAGTGGCTCTCCGATTGTCCGATTGACCTATCAGTGTGGCTCTCATGAAAAAAATAGTGAAGACCACTGTTGTAAGGGGATGTAGGTAGATAAACAGCTCATTCTAAAGTTATAAAAACAAAACAGTTTATTATGTAAGGTCTTTATACACCGCTGATAATATAGTTATGTATATTATATTGCATTAAGAGATACTTCTAGAAGTCCCAAATTGCACCTTTAATGGAAGGAATGAGATATTCATACTTTTGATGCTTTTAACGGTTATGTTGTATCTAGAGAATCAATCTTCACATAAAAACATTGATTTACATTAATTTGTCTCATAAGCTTCTGAATGAAAAAAAATGACCACAGTGTATTATCAAATAGCTGTGTAGGATACTAGCTACAGTATTTCTCTTGCTGTTTCATCTGAACATGAGTCAAAATGTAGTCAAAGATTAAAAGCTGTGCTTGCCAGAGGTCATGACTGAGAGAAAAAGCACCATCTGGAGTTATTTCGCAATAAATAACAATAACACTAAATAGGGCATTTTTATATTTATTTTTAATAGGTCTAGGTGAAGATTGATCGTGTGCTGTAATCGTGTTTAAAATACAGAACAAAAACATAATTATTTGCTTTTTGTGCCTGATGTTATAAACTGTGGCTTTCAAATATGTTTATTAGCTATAATTACCTAATTTAACTTTAGAAACAAAACTTTAGAAATAGAGGCATCAGTATTGGTATCGATATCAGCTGTATTGTCCTTGATAGTGCTTGGAATCAGAACAAAAAAATAAATAAAACAATGTTGCACATCCCTATTGAAGATGCTGGTATTGTAATACAGTGTCTCTATCATGCTCCGACATGCAACTACAAGCGAAAATAAAAGCCTGGACTGATTAAGCCTGGCTTCATCCCATCGATTGCTCGCCTGCCATACTCCGTCCAAGTTTCATCCATCTGTTCGATGTAGGCAGCTTTTTAAATGCGCTACAAGTCCTCTTAATATCTAAAGTCCTGCCATGGCTGCATCTCTCCATGCTTAATAATATAAGAGCCTGTGAAAAATCTTCATAAAACTTCATTTGTCACATGGCTATCTCATTTATCCTCAGATGAGAGATCTGCGGGGGATTTTTCTTGGTCTCTCCGCGGCACAGATTTTTCCAACGATTCTCATTCTGTAACGATAGGGTCTGTGAAGTAAGCTTGACCACTAACCCACCGCCTGGCAGGAGAGATACATCTGTGCGGTTTGATATCTGCAGACAGCTCTCTCAGGCCCAGCGGGTGACCGAGGATGAGGAGAGCAAGAGAAAATCTATTGGACTCAACTTATACCTCTCTCCTCAGCAGTCTTACCTCCCTCTGGGTGTCAGAGGAACTTACTGAACCCATGCTCCACCTCGCTTGAGCCAATACTCAGTACGAACAGGCACATCAAAGTCTTGGCTTTAGTGAAACAAAAAGAGAAAGACAGACTCTGGATGGCAATGGAAAAACCTTGCTTACTTTTTTATCTCTCTGTTCTTTTGGTTAAGACAGTAGAAGGGAAGAGAACCAAGAGGCAGTTGAAAGTCTTTCCACTTCTGCTTTTTTCCTTCGGTGAATACGCCAGCCGGTTCTTAATTGAAGCCCACGGCGAGTACATTGGTTGTTTCTGTTTTGAACACGATGTAAAAGTACGTTTCTTGGTAGTCTCTTCACATATTCTCATCGAGACCTGCCCAGAATTATTGAGTAGGAGCTTATGAATGGGTTGCATGAGGCTTTTTGTGTCATACTGCATATTCAGCTGTCTCAGAGAATGCAGGATGGGGATCATTCTGTGTTGTGTTGCAGTAATAATATTTGTGTGTGTGTTTGTGTACATTGAATTTCAGGTTTGGATGTGTGGAGGCAGCATGTACGATGTGCCTTGCTCAAGGGTGGGGCATATCTACAGGAAGTACGTCCCCTACAAGGTGCCCTCAGGGACCAGCCTAGCAAGAGTAAGTAAAACTTCCACTATCCTCCTACCAAATGAGAAAGGATGAAGTCTTTCTCTGCTGTGGCCTAATTCTGCTAGTTTATAGCGCTCCACATTCCTAGTGTTCCTGTGACACTTTTATTCATATTCTGCATGGATAATAAAAGATGCCTGGTGGCAAAGGTATCACTCTGCTCTCGATATTCAGGAGGCTGGTAGATTATTCTCAGTCCGGTCTGTAGGAATCAGAGCACATTTGTAATAAAAATGTCCAGCATAAATTCAGTGCATTCAGACAGTAAGGTATACTAGCATCGTGATGAGTATGTAGATTATTACATATGCCAAGCACGTAAAGTGATGTGGTAAGGAAATATGTCTTGTGTGTGTGTGTATATATGGGATAATATATAATACTTGCTAAAGTAAAAAGTGTCCCATCAGCCTTAATTCACCTTATGTGTGAACAGTGTTGGGTAAGTTATTCAAAAAAAGTAATTAATTTCTAGTTACTAATTACATCTTCAATTATTTAATTGGATTACTGTACAAATTACTCTGTCCAAAAAGTTTTTAATTACTTATTACTAATTACTTTCTAAATCCTATTTAATAAATAATACAAAGATAAGCTTGAAACAACTCCAATAAAGCATAAAAGTAAATAAATTATTCTGGTCCCACATCAGGGTCCAGTTCTCACTACTTTTTTGTTTTTTGTTTTGCCTCTATATACTCCAGCAACTGCTTATTAATACTTAGTAAAGTAGTTGTTAATTTGGTAACACTTTACAATAAGATTTATAAGTAAACATGAATTAACTACATTAGTTATGAAGTAATAATGAACTGCACTTATATAGCATTTTTAATCTTTGTTAATGTTAATTTCAACAATTACTAAAACTTTTAAATCTTGTTAACGTTAGTTAATGCACTGTGAACTAACATGAACAAACAATTAAAAGCTTTATTTCTATTAACTAAAATTAACAAAGATTAATAAATACTGTAACAAATGTATTGCTCATGGTTTGTTCATGTTAGTTAATACATTAACTAATGTTAAAGGTACACCGTGGAACTTTTTGGCCACTAGGGGTTGCTAGACATGTATTTTTTTACGCCTAGCGCTCCTAGAGGCCACAAGCACCGCAGCACTGTCGCAAAGGAAAAGAAAAGTCAATTTTTTAGCAAAAAGCTGAAATACCTGCATGTTTGTGAAGGAATTTTGTTAGAGATCAGATTCAGAACAATTATCAAAACATACAGAGAGTTTAAAATTAGTAAATAAAGTTTTTGCTTCAGTTTTTTATAAATTGGGTAATTGCGGTATTGCAGATTAACATAAAAATTCATCAAGAACACTTTTTTTATGCAAATGTCATGATAACTCGTCAATGGCGGAGGAAAAGTTAAGTTAAAGAATCTTAACAAATATGTTGATTTGACATAATTTTTTACAGTGCAGCTAAAGTCATTTATTTGTGATTTACTATTTGAAATGAAATCATCCTATATAATGTAAAGAACATCTGTGAAACATAACCTTAATATGTTTAATATTTAAAATACAATTTTATATTAAAATATCTAATATTATTGAGTAAGGTTAGGTCAAAGAATAAAATCAATGTGAAATCTGCAAAGGTGGACACTACTTAAGTATTTTACTTTCTACAAAATGTTCATGTATTCATATTTTATCAGTGTTTTTCTTTGGAAAACAAACATTCCGAAGCATATTATCATCATTTTTACTCCACTACATTTCATAATTTCAAGTTTTTGGTTTATATTTAATATTTAAGTTCATTAAACATCTAGTAAATTTTTACTTTTACTTAAGTAAAAAGTACTTTCGTACTTTTACTCAAGAAAAGTAAAAGTACACAATTTTATGTAATTAGGTATTAAATCAATTTTAATATGCAATATAAAAGGAATACACAGTATAAGAATATAGTGAACATTTTTTAGTAAAGTAAATTTTTTCCCAAGACAAACACTCTGATAAAGCACAGATCAGATGCTTGGAAAATATAACAAAAATACTAAAATAGTAGTGTCCACCTCTGCAAATCTGCTCATAGAAACTGAGATAAGAGACATACATTAAAAAGAGAGAAGATATATCATTCTCTAAAAGAGAGAGAAATATTAAAACAATATCACATGTGCATGAGGGTGTCATGGTTGTTTATTAATCCGGCTTGGATTCAGCCGTAGGCATGCGGCTGCAGTTATTCACAGTGTGCTGATATATCGCCATAGTAGCATGATTGCAAGTGTGATAACATATAATATATTTCGGAAGAAAATGTCAGTTATAATGCATATGCAGCTGTATACCATACCCTTAATGCTGACCTAAAATATATATGTGTATCAATCCATGACTCAGAATTTAAAAAGAGTGGCAGAGACATGGATGGACGAGTACGCAGAATACATCTACCAACGCCGGCCCGAGTACCGCCACCTCTCCGCCGGAGACCTGACCGCACAGAAGGAGCTACGCAAACACCTCAAGTGCAAAGACTTCAAATGGTATATGAACACCGTAGCCTGGGACCTGCCCAAATACTACCCGCCTGTGGAGCCACCCCCAGCTGCCTGGGGAGAGGTGGGTGAACGGAATAAGTTTTGGCGTAATGGAAATCTATGGGTTGGTCAAATTGTTGAATTTTTATTGAACTGGGCATGCCTCACAAGATCATGAATTAGAATTTATATTGAAATCATAGGGAGTGAATCTTTTAGGCAATTGAAAAATATATGCGCTGGATTTTTAGGTCACGTATGCGTGTATGTAGTATGGAGCCCATGCATGCATGCATCGAATGTCTGTGTACAAGTACGATTCAAATAAACTATACTTTGCAAGGCTGTGCTTTTAACCACGTTTGCATACATGTAAAAAACAGACTATACTCCGGGCTATGTATTTTAACTATAAATTAGAATCACTAACTTGTCATTTACCAAACACTCCTATTCAAAGCAACTTATTATATGCACAGTCCACCGGCATCCTCAGGTTAGGTCTTGCTCGAGGGACTGAACTTTGAACTTTCAGTTACCAGGCCAGAGAGTTGGCCTACATAGAAAGCAATGAGGCAGTATATAACAAAAAAAAGTAAGTCAGCTCATCTATACAGCCTTGACATCCCTGCCGCTTTTATTAGTTACACCTCATACCGCTTTGTTTACCCATAAGTGGTCACATAACTTTTCCACACTTAGTTGCTTTAAGTTACACACTGAAACGAACGTCAATACATCCTCTGTAAGAGGGAGCACAGATGCAAGAAAACATGGAGGTGTGCGTATGACAAGGATCTATGCGGAAACGTTTATTGATTTACGACCAGCACCGCCGGCTTAGATGTAACAGATTTTTCACAGAGGACAGGGTCATCGGTTAAAACCTCGCTTTCTAATATACATCACAACGCAACCGTTGTTTGCATCACCGATTCCTAATCCATAAATAAACACGAGCAGTGTTGTACATTTATTACTCAAGCTGATCCAGCCAGACAGGCTATTCGGGTCATCCATTATGATTTGGAGTTTCTGTGTCCAGAACATCACCAGAACAAGGAGTCTTGATGGAGAGATGGGCTTGCCTTTTCTCTCCGTCTGCTATTCAGCTCCGTCTGTCATACTGGGAGGTGGGTTAATAATATGTATGGACTGATATCCCATCTTGATAGGCCTTTTTAATCAACGCTGAAAGATGTACTTCGTAGACATCATCCCTTAATGAATCCGCCCAGGGAACCCCGTCTTCCCTTTATTTCAGTCCCCTACCGTGATGTGTCAGAAACGGCAAGTAATAATTTACAAATGTGATTAATTTCCTATCAGAGTTAATTGAAGGGCTGATGCTGTAATGTACCTCACATGCACGTGTCCTTCACTGAGGTGACACAAAACAGCCTTTTGGTTTCAATTGATGAGCCTTCCCAAAAAGTCCATTAGCCCCCAACATGCCGCCCCTTTCACCTTTTGGCTCGCTCCGCATTTGCGCTGTAAATTGATGGTAAAATGGGCTGTGCGGCGTGTGGCTGGGGAACCTACTTGGGGGAAATTTATGCACAGTAAATATCTTCTTTCCTGAGGCGAAATTATAGTAATTTGACTGTCAGGCTGATAGCTTCATACGCCAGGCTCTCCAGTCAGTCTGCCTGCGCCGGCCGCCTGTCACCCTTCCTGATGTATTGCACAATAAAATAGCCTCATTGGACTTTTAAAGCCACCCCCCCAACGGGGCATGACGGAGAGAGAGAAGGTAGAGGGAGCTAGAGATTGAATCCCTGCTAGCATCTCCGCCAGAGGATGGGGGTCATCCTCGCCGTGACCCCGCTTGACAGGGCGGCGAGATGGGAAAGCGGGCTGTCAACTGTATGCCACCGTGTCTTATCCCGGTCGTCTGCCTGCACACACATAAACATATACTACCTCTCTCCCCCGCAGCCGCCTCTTCAATACACTCAAATCATTTTAAATAACGCAATCAGCAGACTTTTCAGGCAGCCGCTTGACTTTCATGCCCACAGCCATTGCTGTCAAAGGCTGTTACGGGGTAAATACCATTTTTAGGCCCATTTTGAAGGACCTCCCTGTGGTTTAAGAACGAGATAGAGGAGAGATCCGAACTGATTTGGTCCGATTCTGCTATATTTTTACCTCTAGTGATTGCAAAAACACTTCCAGTGTAACCAGTGTAAGTTATTTCATTTTTATTTAGCATAAATATTAGCATAAATCATAGTTCAATTGTTTTTCGGCTTATTGAGCTCTCCAGCAGCACCTAAAAATGATGCAGTCTTTGAGAAGAAACGCAACTGATACTGAATGTCTTTGGCAGACATTTTTATTTAAAGTGACTCGCACTGTGAGGGTGCAGGGCATGCGTTTTATCAGTGTGCGTGTTCCCTGGGAATCAAACCTATGACCTTGGCATTGCTAACAGCAAGCTCTACCATTTCAGCTGTAGGAAATGTTCCTGAGGTAAAACAGTGGGGGCGAGATTTACTAGCTCAAACGCCTCTATTGCTGTTTTAAAACTACTTTTAGGATTTACTAAAGAGAAATTAGCGCCGAAATGGTGTGGACCTCATTGCATATGCATTTGTAGGAGTTTTCCTTTCAGATGCAAAATATAAATGAATTACTCAATGGGATTTACCCGAGTTTTAAAGGGGCAATGTGTAACTTTAAAATGATCTCTTGACAGAAATGCAATATAATATACATAACTATATTATCAGTGGTGTATAAAGGATAATGAACTGTATTGTTTTTATTAGGGGTGGGTTGATACCACTTTTTCCATACCGATCCGATTTAGATACCTGAATTCTTGATACCAGTATCGCTTGATACCAATCCTATCCTAGTATTTTTCTTGATCCATTTAGAATTGTGTGTGTGTGTGTATGCACACCAAGCGTGCCGCACAAGCCCTAAAAAAAAGTGAAGCCAAAAACATCTTGATCGCCCCCCAGTGACTGATCCTAGTATAGGTCATAAACCCCGCCTCCCCCATGTTATTCAATGGGACTTGAGACCAACAAAAAAATTAATTACCGTATATACCCGAATATAAGAGAAGGTTTTTGTACTAAAAATAGACTGAAAATGGGGGGGTTGTCTTATATTTGCGATATAGACAAAATCACAGGGAAACAGTAGAGGGCGCCAACGCGATAGGTTAGACGTGTTTGATTTAAAGCAGATGGTTATTTTCTACTGTGCCACAGTTACATACATACATGGGCCTACATAATTATTGCATTTTTGTGAAAAGGTTATTCATTTTTGTCACTCACTCATTCATTCATTTGTGAACTTAATCATAGACAGAGTACACTTTATTTTGTGACAAATTTTTCCAAATATTTAATGAATGGTGTTAAAATGTTTTTCCAATAAAGTATCACTAGAATTTTCAAATAAAATTATTTTCTGTTGAAAACCAGATTTTTTCCACAAAATCTTTTTTTTTTTTCAAAAATAAGTCTGAAAAATGGTGGGTCGTCTTATATTCAGGGTCGTCTTATATTCGGGTATATACGGTCCACTTTAAATATCTTTTTTCCAATGCTGGTTTCTGTCATTTACTGTAGTTTTTATCATGCTGATGTAAACTGAAGTGTTTGTTTTAAAAATAAGTTTGTTTTAAGTTAGTTATTTAATGCTATAAAACGGTGGTGTGACATCATGATTGACAGCTGTTGTATGCGCATTCTGCGAGAGGGAGGGCGGGGCCTTGAGTATGATACACACACATAAATATATATACGCACACATAAAACACACAAAATCAGGAAAATATGTCAAGTGTAAGTAAGTAAGTGTTGCTTTTATAATAGTCTGACTTTTCTTTAGCATTACAGTGACAACCACGAGTAATGCACAGTATCAGTTTTGGATTGGCCCGTTAGTCGGGTAATCGATCCAGCAAAAAAAGTACGGATCGGTCCAATCCCAAGTAATGGATCACCCTCCCCTAGTTTTTATTACCTAGAGTGAGCCGTTTTTATACATTCACCGCGGATCTCCTTATGGAAGTCACAATCATGTTTCTACAGTAGCCCTAAATAGACAAACTGTTCTACGGAGTGCGTTTCGTCCCTACGTTGTCTCAGACAATGACGTGTTTATCCTGTGGCAGCAACCGTAGCTTCTCATTTCGTTTCGAAATTTAGGTTGGTTGCAATTCACAACCTCACCACTAGATGCCGCTAAAACATTGCCCATGTGTTATTTAATGTGTGCCTTGTCACTAAATCACCTGCAGAAAATTCCACTCCCATTAAAAATTGTGCTCTTATGCTCATTTTCCCTGTTTAGTAAATCTGGCCTTAAGGCTTTAAAGCCACAGCATGACTGATGAAAAGGTATTTAAACACGTTTACAGTTACTCTGCCTGTAAAAGAATGTGGTTGTGTCATGAACTGACTGCATCCAGCAATAAAAGAGAGTCAAATGCACATCTTTACTGTGTTAGTGTGATGAAAAAGTAACTTAATGCATTGTTCAAATAATTCATCCTAAAAAAACAAGGCAGGCATGATAAAGGTCCAAAAGTGAGGGTTTGCTAATAGACAAGAAAATGAAGTAAACATGTTTTCTTTTTATAACCTGAGAAAAATAAGCTTTTAAGATAAAAAATAACTAGCAAGGCAGAGCGATGTGTGACCTCGCTTTTCGTTTTCATTTGGTTCCATTTGTCAGACTCGTCCTCACCCAATTCCCCAATCCAACTCATTTTAAAAGAAATCACAACACAGATCGGAGGCGCAGTCTTCATTCCTATAAGCAATTAGCAGTAAAGGGTCGACCTGAACTGTAATAAAGACCAATGTCTGGGTCAGGACATTTAGATCAGCGTGTCCTTACCGGCCACAGCAACTTCTGCTGTTTTTTCTCGTCACTTTAAAGTCCAGTTTACAAAAAAATTGTGTATTTTTTCTAAGTCTTCTAACTGTTAAAGTTAGAGAGCAAATGTGTCTACAGACAAGAAATAAGTAACAAACTAATATGGCATCTATCGTATGTCATGTGTTCACCCACCCCCAAAGCAGAACTTAATGTTGATTTGTGCAGCCTACTGATTTCAAATTACTTTCTACAGTCATGCTTTGCAAAGAACCGAAAACCTCTAAATCCCTAGTCTCAAATGTTTAAGCGTGAGAAAAACATATTTGGGAAACCAACAAAAAAATAAAAAATCCTCTGTAATCTGTTTCTTTTGATGGTCTTGGTATGCAGTGTACAGTTTCAACAGAGGAAGCTGCTGCCCTTGCATGCACTCTGATGCACAGCATAATGTTTCACCGTAGTTCATCCTTTTTTTCTGGACTCTTTTTGTGTGTATATATGAATGTGTATGACCTTGCCCCAGGCCTCTAGTACACTTATGTCTCCCTAGTGAGGTGAATAAGTGAGCAGAATTGCTGCTTCGCTCGAGATGAATTGACTGAGACCACTCATGCATTATTAAGTTGCACTGTGACAACTGTCGGTACACCTGAATGCTTTGAAAAAAATCTGGCAACTTGGACAGGCAATCAAAAAAGGGAAAAAAAGAAAATAAGGACATGGGGCACCGTAACTCTCTAGGGTTTGTGCGGTGGGGAAGTGGGCACGTCTTTGAACAGTTGGGCGATTGGCACTTGAACAGATTGGAGACCAGGAGCCACATCATAGCTCACTTCGCAGCTGAGAAAGTTTGCCTAACATTCTGTAACCTCGAAAAACTTCAGCAATAAGCACCACAGAAGTCATTAAAAATCAGGATGGTTATGGTTTGGAAATGCTGTTCTATCTCTAAAGGCTCTAAGTTGAATATCTCACACATAAGTATGTGTTTACAGTGCGGTTCAAAATACACCACCATGCCATCATTAGATAGTCTTTATATTAGAAAATAGAACAGAAAATAGAGGAAATTTGTATGCAGTATTCAAAAAAATTGTGACCTTCACTTGTACTTAAGCGCCAGGAACCTGCAGTCTCTCTTAAATCTAAATAGAATAAAAGAAAGACGAATTTCTAATTCTAATCTAATGACTTCAGGACCTCAAAAGAGTTAAAGTTATATATAAATAAATTCAGCCATTTTGTTTTGAAAATTGTGAAGGGTTTCTACATTTTGTTTACATTTTTCCTATATTAAATGTTTGTATCTTAATAGAGCAAAAAATTATTACAACTTTGCTAAAACAACAAAGCTAGTAATGACATAATGGCACAATACTGTACATTAAAGGTATTTACTGGTCTTCAGTTATTCTGTTATATTTAGTTTTAAATAAAAAACATTAAAATGACAAGAACAAATGCCAAAACTGAGTGTTGTTTTGATCTGATAATTTTTTCTGTCCTTAGATCCGTAACGTAGCCTCTGGATTGTGCGTTGACTCCAAGCACGGCTCCACAGGCACTGAGCTGCGTCTAGATGTGTGTCTGAAAGAGGGTGCAGAACGGACATGGGCACATGAGCAGGTATAAGGCTTCAACATAGCACACTTATGTCAGACTCAGACACGATCTGCTCTATTTGTTCCATGTTACTGGAACTATATGTGACCCTGGACCCTAGTAACACAGGTATATTTGAAGAGTTTGGTTCCAAAATGCAATAAATCCAAATCAAAATGTGTTTTCTATACCAAGAAAGTGACCAGATGAAAACCATTATTTTCTGTCACAAACTTTCACATAGCATCTTTAGGTTATAATAACATAAACAATTTAAATCCATAATTTGATTTTCAAAGATTTATATTAAAAACTGATAATTTTTTCAGCAAAATGCAATAAATCCAATAAATCCAAAAAGTTTTTTTATGCTTTAAATCTATTGAATCAATATAATCTTTAATCTTTGCCATGTTATATTCATTTAGTTGACTAATGGCATTAATCAAAACACTTACTTTGTCATATTAAGAACACTGTCATTGCTGCTGTCATCCTTGGTACCTCGTCGCTGAACTTTTTGACAGCGATCAGCTGTAAAATGCTTTGGTCCTGCTCGATTTTTTGTTGACTTTGCGTAAAATAATGGAAAGTTTTTCATAAGATCCCCTGGGGTCAATGTGTTAGCATGACAGAAGCTTGAAGCTGTCGTGTGAGAACAAGCAACAGCTGGCATTCCGCCTGAGTGCCTCTCACATAAATTTTGATGGCTTACGTTTCTTCCCTGCCACAGAAAACCACCACAGGTTTATCAATGCCAATAAAGTATTATTTTGTTTTTTGTTTTTGTTTGTTGATCACGAACTAAAAAGTAGATGAGGAAAATTAGGATTCCGTGTGTATTACGCGCCACCATTGTTGTTTACGATGCGTGGAATGGTGCGCTGTGATTTGTTGAGTGGATTTATTGCATTCTGCAGTAGGACTGCCGTTTATTGCGTTTTGGGAAAAAAAGGGAGAAAAGATGAAAGTATAATACGGCGGATATCGGATTTGGGGTAAAATTAAGTCTTGAATTTTTTATACTGATCAGATACAATACTGATTTTGGGGATAACTAATTATTTTTAAAAAATGCCATTTATTGTGTTTTGGAACCAAACTCTTCATTTGTAGCAATAGCCACATTGTATGGGTTAAAATTATTTTTTTGCCAAAAATCATTAGGTTATTATGTAAAGATAATGTTACATGAAGATATTTTGTAAATTTCCTTCCATAGATATATAAAAACGTTTTATGAGTGGATGCAGTTGCCAAGGATTTTATTTGGACCACTTTTCTCGATATTTTTATTTTTTATTTTTTTAACCCTTAGATTCCAGATTTTTAAATAGTTGTATCTTGACCAAACATTGTTCCATCCTAACAAACCCTACATCAGTGGAAAGTTTATTTCAGATGATGTGTAAATCTCAGTTTAAAAAAATGTTATTGTGGTCCAGGGTCACATAAATGCCAAGAAGATTCCTCAACAGAGGTGTATACTAAAGTATTTTTTACTTTCTACATAAAAGTAAATGTTCAAGTATTCGTATTTTATTAGTACATAGATTCCAAAGCAAATTATCATAATTTTTACTTCACTACATTTCAAAATTTCAAGTTTTTGGTTTATATTTAATATTTAAGTACATTAAACATCTAGCATTTTTTTTTTTTACTTTTACTTAAGTAAAAAGTACTTACTCAAGAAAGTAAAACTACACAATTTTTATGTTATTAGCTATTAAATCAATTTTAATATGCAATATAAAAGGAATACACAGTATGATTCTATGCTTTAGAATGTAGTGAAAAAATTTTTGTGAAGTAAAGTACATTTTTTCCCAAGACAAACACTCTGATAAAGGACAGATTCTTGGAAAATGTAACTAAAATACTTCAGTAGTATACACATCTGTTCCTCAAGCCCTATTTTTACCACATATAGTGTAGTTTCTCTCGAAATTGTGATTGATGTGACCAATACAAAGCAGCATGATACCTGGACATGAAGATCATTGAAACTGAGAGTACTGCTATTCTCTGTGGTTTTAGATTTTCACGTTTGGCTGGAGAGAGGACATCAGGCCTGGAGATCCACTGCATGCCAGAAAATTTTGCTTTGACGCTATTAGTCAAAACAGCCCAATCACCCTATATGACTGTCACGGTATGAAGGGCAACCAGCACTGGAGCTACAGGAAGGTAATGCAGTAATATACATTTTCATATATCAACTGTATAAACTAAAAAGAGCCACTCATTCCTATGGGAAACAATTATGTAGTAACCAGAGACACATTATACTTTTTTAATATTTTTGAAGTAGCTTTTTTAAAGGAAAACACCATCGTTTTTCAATATTTAACTATGTTCTTACCTCAACTTAGAAAAATTAATACATCCCTATCTTTTTTTAATTCATGCACTTAATCTTTGTACAGCACCTCGTGAATGTGTTTGCATTTAGCCTAGCCCCATTCATTCCTTAGGTTCCAAACATGAATTTAGAAGCCACCAAACACTTCCATGTCTTCCCTATTTAAAGACTGTTACATGAGTAAGTATGGTGGCACAAAACGTGATGCTTTTTTAAGCTAATACAAATGAGAACTATATTGTATGGCGGGAGAGCACTTAGTTTGCAGCACTTCGACCTCGGCACGCAGTAACATCATCACTCCTGACTACTCAATATTACTGCACCCCGAGGTCGAAGTGCTGCAAACTTAGTGCTCTTCTCCCATATAGTTCTCATTTTTATCCGCTTAGGAAATCCCCACGTTTTGTTTTGTGCCACCATACTTGTGTAACTACTCATGTAAGAATAGGGAAAACATGGAAATGTTTGGTGGCTTTAAAATTCATCCCTGTTTGAATTCCAAGGAATGAATGGGGTTAGGCTAAATGCTAACACATTTATGATGCGCTGTACAAAGATTAAGTGCATTGAAAAAGATAGGTTTGTATTCATTTGTCTAAGTTGAGGTACAGTAAGAACATAGTAAAATATTGAAAACGGTGGTGATTTCCTTTAATGGGATAGTTGACCCAAAAATGAAAATTCTGTCATCATTTACTCACTCTCATGTAGTTACAGACCTGTATTCATTTCTTTGTTCTGCTGAACACAAAAGAAGATAATTTGAGCAATGTTTGTAACCAAACTGTTTTTTAAACACCATTCACTTCCATAGTAGTATTCTTCCTACATGGAAGTCAATGGTGCTTCTGTTTTCTGCTCATTTCATTAAATCTTTATTTGGGTTCTGCAAAACCCAGAAATTTATCCAGGCTTGTAACAACATGAGGGTGAGTAAATGATGACAGAATTTTCATGTTTGGGTGAACTATCCCTTTAAATTAAGTCTTAAACTCTTGCCTAGATTGTATCTCTGCACAGCTCTGGGATGAGTTTTTATGTAAGCCACAAAAGTTTTAACCTGTAAAATCAAACCCTGAACATGAAAACCATAAATTCACTCAATCATGTTCCAACATTCAAACGATAGTTTCTCTCACACAAGGGCTTTAAGGTGCCAAGCAAGGAAATCTCTGTCATTGCAAGATAGGTCAATGACGGCACTATACAGAAAGAAAATATACAGTTAAAAAGAAGAGGTGGTACCTGGTAGTGGATCTGCCTGAGGCGCAAAGAACAGTAAATCAACCCAAGGGAGAGCTGCAGCCGAAAGCCCGCAGGCATGTCCCTCCTCGGCTCAGCCTGATCACTCCCAGAGGGATGCATCCGCTTTTTTACCTGCTCTGTTTGGCATACTCAGTACTTTCTAGCACTAAATATACATGCACTGTGTGCTGCGCAAAAAAAAAAAACTTTCAAGCGGAGAGGCACTCTTGTATTCGCTTTTTTCTCTATTGTGCAAGTTTTTGATAGGAGATTGATCATGAAGCACTGTCCACATTCACCCCTTTCTTTCTTTCTTACTTTCTCTCTTCTTCTTTCTCCAGTGCGCTCAACCTGATTTTTGCCAAGTTAGAGATGTCCTTATGGCAACATTTTTGTAAATAAAACCTAAACCCATTCCAAACCATAACTGAACCCTAATATCAGAGGGAAATGATAAGAGAAATGGATTAGAAGCAGCTAGTCCTGTTTGTAAGATTAAACTTGAAACAAACTGTAAACTTATTTTTGAAATATGATTATATGTCCCAGGGTCAACATGTTGCCCTGAGGACATCAACCCCTTGGCAAAATCAGGAGAGCCCCTCCCATACACTCGCTCCAGCATCATTTCAAACTCAAGCCAAGAAATTAAGTCCGTTTTTCTGATTAGGCAGACGGGAAAACATATTTGCTGGTCGGTCTTCAGTTTCACCCATGTAATCTGACTGAAGGCTAGTGTGGGATAAAAGGTTTTAGGGATTAGACCACTGCTGAGGTCACTGCAGGGTGACTGTTCCTTGCTTATTTATTATATTTTACTCTCTCTTTCTCTCTTTTCTCCATTCCATCTTCGGCTTGCTGCAGGATAAGTCTTTGTACCACCTGGTGAGCAGTGGTTGCATGGACTGCAGTCCTGGCGACAAGCGGATTTTCATGAACAAGTGCGACCCGCAGTCCGAAACGCAGCACTGGATTTTCCAGAGAGTTAACAGCACCATTTTAGACAAATTTAACAGTGCAGCCAGTTCATAGGACTTGGAGTTTAAGTCAGCCAATCAGTTGGCTCACAAACACAAGTCCCACAATCCTTAGCGTGGGTTTGGATGTTTTTAATGTCTGACCCTGGGCTCCTCTCAAACTTAGAGGACTTAGCAAGTGCAGACTCTTCAATGGGAGCACTAGAAACAGAGAGACACAAGGCTGGTGGAACACTTCCACATGGAGCACCTTGCTGGTCGAGGAGAATACGAACAGTCCAGACTTTCTCTGTCTCTCTGTTTGTGGGGTCTTGTTGGCCCTAATCGCTTCCCATAAAAACAGAGCAACTTTAGGATCTTAACAGTGGAGTCCAATGAAAGAACGTTCTGTATCACTCCGTGAAGATTGCATGGTGGATTTGTACAAAACCAGAAACTGTTTGCTCTTTTTTTGTATCGCTGTTTATTTTTCCGCAGATTGTTTTGACTGTATATTTATTTGTATTTATTTGGTGCCTTTTCCAAATTTAAGTTATGTGTATTATCAACTCTTGTACCTGTTAGAGTCTAAACTGGGTTAAGGCAGTGACCTAATTAAATATTTCACTTTTTCAATGGAAACTATCTTGTTACTGGGTTTCTTGTCTATAAATAAAGCAGAAAAGGAGTGAATGTGTGGTCTATTTTTTCATTGTGCTTTCTGTCACATTTCAAGAATAGTAGTTTGGCGCCCTCTGGTGTTGAGTTATCTGCAATACAGCTCTTTTAAAATAATTTGTTGTTAAATAGGTGTTTATTTGCCTTACATTGCTCTTCAAATTCACTGAAAGTTGAGTCATGTTTTGATCGTTCACTATTAGATAACAAAACTGGTTTGCATATCATTTTTATGACCCATAGGTTATACAATTAGATAATACAAATATAGCGATTATGCAACACTTTCTGAACCCTTATTTATCATTTTAAAATATTTCATTTTTAATAGTCAGATGTACATAATAAGCAAGATGTCTAGAGCACAAATGATGACAGACCAAGAATCACATATTGTTTATTGTAAATATTAAACAAAACACTTTTTGTTTGAAACTTGATGGATTTTTGTGTTTATTTGTATTTATATTGTATTTGTGCTTGCCTGTGAGGTGACCTTGGGTGTTTTTAATGGCGCCTTTAAATAAAATGTATTATTATTATTATTTTTAATTTTTTTATTACAGCAGACCAGGGTCACTCCTCAATAACTTTTAGAGTTTTAAGCTCAGCTTTTTGGTTAAAAAAGTGTCTTTATTAGTAAGGGTTTAATTCATAAGTCACTTTGGATAAATGTAAGGGCTTCCTTTGCATAATGTCTTTACCCTCCACAGCACATGAGGTCACAATGTCTGCCAAATAAAGAGTTTATCAATCATTTAAATTGAAAAACAACGATCTCTAAAAGAATCAAACATAAAGTTAACATTGACTTATATTGAACTATCAAATCTGTGTTCTTTTTTTATTATTCTGACTCTTCCCCAATTCCCTGTTCATTTTGTGTGTGCGCATGCGTGTGAGGACTACTTGGCGACAGGTTGTTGAATTATTCAAAAAAAGTGGCCGTTACACTGCTGGTGTTCATTATTTTCAAATAATTCAATGGACCAGAGTCAATTATTCCACTTATGGAATTTAAGGTTAAATGCTATTCCAAACAGGACTATTTTCTTACGAATGTCATTTTACAACGAGGTGGGGACTGTAACACTACTCACCTGCGCATGTTGCTTTTGATGGTAAGTGTTTGCACTTGTGTATGCAGTAATGAGAACAATGTAAACAAGTTGGCCTGTCAATATTTCTACAGTGGGGACGGAAAGTATTCAGACAAGACATATAAAAAGCCCACATAGATTTTGCCAAAATACACCTGAAACTCTATGCAGGCTTTCATGTGTCTTGCACTGAGGAGAAGCTTCTGTCGGCCCACTAGAGCCCTGACTGGTGGAGGGCTGCAGTGATAGTTGATTTTCTGGAACTTTCTCCCATCTTCCTACTGCATCTCTGGAGCTTAACCACAGTGATCTTTGAGTTCTTCTTTACCTCTCTTTCTAAGGCTCTTCTCTTACGATTGCTCAGTTTGACTGGATGGCCGGTCATCCCAAACTTATTCTATTTAAGTATTATGGAGGCCACTGTGCCCTTAGAAACAATGGGTGCTGCAGAAATTCTGTAACCTTGGCCCGATCCGTGCCTCGCCACAGTTCTGTCTCCGAGCTCCTTGTTGGGAAGTTTCTTTGACCTCATGATTCTCATTTTCTCTGACATGAACTGTGAGCTGTAAGGTCTTATATAGACAGGTGTGTGTTTAATTAAACACTCCAATGAAAGAGTAGAAGCATCTCAAGGAGGATCAGAAGAAAAGACAGCATGTGAGTTAAATGTGAGTGTCACAGCAAAGGGTCTGAATACTTGTGACCATGTGATGTTTCAGTTTTTGTATAAATGTGCAAAAAAATGTACATGTTTTTTTTTCTTGTGTCAAGATGAGATGCTGAATGTACATTTTTGAGAAATAAAATGTTATGTAATTTATTATGTTATGGGTGCAGTGAAACATTTAAAGGGGCCTGAATACTTTCCGTACCCACTTTATATATTTTTTTCTTCATTATTTTAAACTAAAATTGTAAAAATCCCTGCAGTCAACTCCTTCCTTGTGTGATCACTTCTGGCAGTAGTTTTGGGATAAATCTTGTCATTTTGCTATATTTATTGAAGCAGCTTCAACTGAGGAAAAACAACATTCAAAGAAAAACATTCAATTTGTCAACTGATTAAGATTTAGGAGTTGATTTGTAATGGGAGTTTACAAAAACCTTATGTGGTGATGTTCCCTTTCAATACGGTTCACTTCGCATTGCGTCAGTTTGCTGACGCTATGGGGGAAACTCCTGTTTACTCCGTGATTGAAGCCTATTGGTTAACGTCTGTAGAAAATACAGACCAATGACGTTTGAGCCCGCGCGGGGGCGTGGCACACGTCCCTATATAAGCCGGTGAAATACGTCAAGAGCTCATTACTTTTCTCCTTCAGCGCGAACCTTCTCGCTGCTCCGAAGAAGAAGCCCTTACTCGCCGTCGATCCAAGCACTGCAGCGGACTACAACACACCAGCGTGTTCCCCTGCCGCTTTCCGGTGAGCCTAAAAGAGAGTATCTAAAAGAGCAGAAGCGCGTTGAGATAATGTCGCTTCGGCATTGCGGCTCCTGCCGAGCCCCTTTGCCTGTGGAGGATTTCCACAAGGAGTGCGTCATCTGTCTGGGTCCTGCCCACGCCGAGGCCGTACTCGCCGAGGCGGGCTGCGCCCACTGCGAGCTCCTTCCTATCGCGGTGCTGCGCTCCCGCCTCGAGATCTTTAAACGGAAGGCTTCCCGTGCTCTCCCGCCTAAACAGCAGCGGAGCCGTGAAGCTGGAAGACGCCCTGAGACCGAGTCCACGCCGGCTCATCCCCCGCGTGCTCTGTCTCCCCGCCGTCACCCTGTCACCTTCGCCCATGAAGACCTGCGCCCCCTGCCGAGTGCTAGCGGCATGGTTTCCTTTGGGTCCGGTGACAACTTGGAAGTGATGTCATCCTCTGAGGAGTTAGAGGATTGGGCGGCTTCGGATGACGACGCCCACGCAGCCGCCGCTGATGAACCTACCGAGTCGCGTCCTCACGACTCTGAGCTCATCCGCATCTTGACGCAAGCTACGGCGGAGCTCAACATCAAGTGGTCGCCGCCGTCAGAGCCTCAACTCAGCCGGTTGGACGAGTGGTTTCTGCAGCCCGGGCGCCGTCAATCGTCCCGCCAACGGCCGGCGCCGTTTTTCCCTGAGGTTCACCAGGAGCTCACCAAATCTTGGCGTGCTCCCCACTCCACCCGAGCTCAGAGCGCCGTCTCCCACGTCCTCTCCGTAGTGGACGGCGCCGACGAACACGGCTACTCCAAGATGCCGCCGCTCGAGGAAACTGTCGCCGCCCATCTCTGCCCGTCTTCAGCCGGCGGATGGAGGGCGAAGTTGAACCATCCATCAAAGCCCTGTCGCCTGACATCGACCCTGGCGTCAAAATCTTACGCCGCTGACGGCCACGCTGCATCCGCTCTCCATACGATGGCGGTGCTGCAGGTATACCAGGCAAAGCTCCTCCGTGACATGGACGAGACAGGTCCGGACCCGTCGACCTTTCAGAACCTGCGCAGCGCGACTGATCTGGCCCTTCGCGCCACTAAAGTCGCCACTCAGGCTGTAGGAAGAGCCATGGCCAGCCTGGTTGTTCTGGAGAGACATCTGTGGCTGAACTTGACGGAGATAAAGGACACGGATCGGGTTGCCCTTCTTGACTCGCCCGTGTCACCGTCGGGGCTCTTCGGCTCCGCTGTGGAGGGGTTCACCCAGCGCTTCACTGAGGCACAGAAATCGTCGCAGGCTATGCGGCATTTTCTACCTAAACGATCTGCCTCAGCGTCTGAGACCGGCCGCCCAAAACCGCCGCCAGCTCAACGCCCTAAGCCAGCACCAGCTCAGCCCCAGCAGAGAGCTGAACCGGAGGTCAAGCGCCAGCGTCCTGCACGACCGGCTGGCCCGCCTCGACGCCGCGGTCCCCGTCCTCGGATTACGCTGGACCCGACGCCGGCGCCGCCTCCCTGAAGAGAGTCTGAGGAGGAAAAGAGGCTCTGGTCCCGCTTCGGCCGGCCCGCCCTCGAAAGTTCTGCGTGTTTCAGTCCCCTCGGGCGCTGGACACACCCTCGCTGTAACAGCGAAACACAAATTTTTACCTTTTCACAAAAAGAGCAAATTTCCTCCTCTGTACACACAAACACACACACACGGCTTAACGTCCATAAGCATATCGACGCTCGCCGTCAAATTTCACGTTTGGCAATCCACCCCCGGTATGCCGGGCTGGATTCTAAACGTAATCCAACACGGTTATTCACTCCAATTCGCCCGGAGACCACCCCGGTTTCGCGGCGTTCTCTACACCACTGTCCCAGACGATCGTATGCAGATCCTCAGGGAAGAGGTGCGTTCTTTATTACTAAAAGACGCGATAGAGACGGTCCCGGCGGATCAAAGCGAATCAGGCTTTTACAGTCGTTATTTTCTCGTTCCAAAGAAAGACGGCGGCCTCAGACCGATATTGGATCTACGCGTTTTGAATCGCGCTCTTGCCAAACGGCCGTTCAAAATGCTTACAGCCAGACGAATCATGGCGTTAATTCGACCGGGCGATTGGTTCATATCAGTGGATCTGAAAGACGCTTACTTTCACATTCCGATAGCGCCACGTCACAGGCCGTTCCTAAGATTCGCGCTCGACGGGACAGCATACCAGTACAAAGTTCTGCCCTTCGGATTATCTCTGGCACCACGCACATTTACCAAATGTGCGGATGCGGCTCTCGCCCCTCTCAGACAGAGCGGCATCCGCATATTGAATTACCTCGACGATTGGCTTATTCTAGCACAGTCAGAGAGGGAAATTACTGCGCACAAGACCGTTGTACTCCAGCATTTGGAGAATTTGGGGTTCAAAATCAACCTCCAGAAGAGTTTGCTCACCCCCACGCAGCGAATCGCGTTCTTAGGCACGACGCTCGACTCATTAAAGATGCGGGCATGGCTTACACAGGAACGCGCGCTCACGGTCAGACGCGAGGCGGCATCGTTCAAAGCGGGTTCACATCTCCCTCTCAAACGATTCCAAAAAATGTTGGGTCTGATGGCAGCAGCATCCCCACTAATACCGTTGGGAATGCTGTTCATGAGGCCGCTTCAGTTTTGGTTGAAAGCGAAAGTTCCGCCCCGTGCTTGGTTGTCGGGCCGCTTATTAATCAAAATCACGTACAGCTGCGTGAAAGCGCTTTCGATATGGACATCCCCTCACCTTTTCCTCTCGGGCACGGAGCTCGGCTCCGTGAGCAGGAGGAAAGTGGTGACTACGGATGCGTCTGCGACGGGTTGGGGCGCTCACTGCGACGGCGAGCTCGCCTTCGGTGCGTGGAACAACCAGTTGTCTCAGCTACATATCAACCACCTCGAGATGTGGGCGGTTATCTTGGCGCTACGACACTTTCGACCGAAACTCCAACATCAACACGTTCTAGTGCGGTCGGACAGTATGACGGTGGTTTCGTTCATAAACCACCAAGGAGGGCTGAGATCTCGCTCCCTATCCAGGCTGGCGAAACGGCTTTTATTATGGGCTCACGCGAACGTACGTTCGTTAAAAGCGACTCACGTACCGGGTGTAGCCAATACGGGTGCAGACATTCTCTCGCGCAACGGTCCGCCGCCGGGAGAATGGAGACTGCATCCTCAGACGGTCGAGAGAATATGGACCGTCTTCGGCCGGGCGGAGATCGATCTGTTTGCATCAGACGAGAACGCGCATTGCCCGATCTTCTTCTCGAGACATCACGATGCCCTGTCGCAAGCATGGCCGGCGTGTCTTCTGTATGCTTTTCCTCCGGTGGCCCTGTTACCACAGGTCCTTCAGAGGATAAGAGAGACGAAATGCGCGATAATTCTGGTCGCCCCGTTTTGGCACAATCAACCATGGCTCCCCGACCTATGGCAGCTGAAAACATCAGCACCATGGCCAGTACCGCTGAGGAAAGACCTCCTATCTCAGGCGAGAGGGACGATATGGCATCCACAGCCGGAGCTATGGAATCTACACGTTTGGTCTCTGAACGGCAACCATCACGCCTTTCAGGACGAGTGTTAAATACTCTAACTGAAGCTAGGGCCCCATCTACCAGGCGCCTTTACGCTCAAAAGTGGTCTATTTTTTCTGATTGGTGCACGACGAAAGACTTAAACCCAAACACCTGTGAAGTGGAGCATATTCTCTCCTTTCTGCAGGAAATGCTGGACAGCGGTCGCGCGCCCTCGACGCTTAAAGTGTATGTGGCGGCGATAACGGCGAATCACGCCCTTATCGCCGGTTGCACCGTGGGAAAACATGATCTCATCATTAAATTCCTCAGAGGCGCTCGCAGACTAAACCCACCGCGACCTAACACGGTCCCGTCTTGGGATCTGTCCACGGTCCTGAAAGCGCTGCGCGGTCCCCCTTTCGAGCCCCTCGAACAGGCTGACCTGCGCGCTCTCTCGTTTAAAACCGCTCTCCTCCTGGCGTTGGCATCGGTTAAACGAGTGGGCGATTTACACGCGTTTTCAATTGACCCGTCGTGTCTGGAATTCGGTCCTAACGATAGCAAAGTGATCCTTAGACCGAGAGCGGGATACATTCCTAAAGTTTTGACCACGCCATTTAGAGTTCAGATGGTTTCACTTCTCGCCCTTCCGACGGCGGACGGCGAACAAACCCCGAACACGCTCTGCCCCGTCAGAGCGTTAAGAATATACACGGACCGTTCTGCCTCATACCGCAAGTCAGATCAGCTGTTCGTAAGCTTCGCGCAACATTCCTTAGGTATGCCGCTCACTAAACAGAGGCTATCTAAATGGATCGTCGAAGCCATTGCTTTGGCTTACGCCTCCCTGAATGAACATTGTCCAGTTGGTTTAAAAGCTCACTCCACAAGGGGTATGGCTTCATCTTGGGCTTGGTCTACAGGGATTTCTATCGTTGACATTTGTAACGCGGCCGGCTGGTCCTCGCCGTCTACGTTTGTCAGATTTTATAGCCTGGATGTCCCTGCCTTACAAGCACAGGTCTTATCGGCTTAATGATTCACGCGACTGCGTTTCTGTATGCTTTCACGGTGCGTTGCTAGCTCACCGTCATGGCTACCTATTAATAATTCACGCACAGCTCGCGGCGCGCTCAGGGAACCCGCCGTCTCGTGCTCTATTGTATATGCATCATGGTGCGTTTAGAAACTTCACTGTATGCGTATTACTGTCTCATATATGGTGCTTACACTTGCGCTCGCTAGAGCTATGTATATGCTGGGTTAGGGCCACATGCAGTGTCTCTCCGGTAAGGGCACCTCAGTCCGTTGTGTATGCACGGCGGGATGGGATTACGTTCCCCCATAGCGTCAGCAAACTGACGCAATGCGAAGTGAACCGTATTGAAAGGGAACGCTTAGGTTACTCACGTAACCCCGGTTCCCTGAAATAACGGGAACGAAGCATTGCGTCGCTGGCCGTGCTACAAACGTCTACGCAGCGAGTGTTATTCGGCTGCGCGCTTCAGTCGAATAATAATGAGCTCTTGACGTATTTCACCGGCTTATATAGGGACGTGTGCCACGCCCCCGCGCGGGCTCAAACGTCATTGGTCTGTATTTTCTACAGACGTTAACCAATAGGCTTCAATCACGGAGTAAACAGGAGTTTCCCCCATAGCGTCAGCAAACTGACGCAATGCTTCGTTCCCGTTATTTCAGGGAACCGGGGTTACGTGAGTAACCTAAGCGTTATATATGTTTGCATATGGGGAAACTACACTACACTGTAAAAAAAATACATTTTACATATTAACAAGTCTTTATCTTTACAGAATAAAACTATACAATAACAGCCTCATGCAAAGCATTCTGGGAACCAGAAATCATCATCAACCTTTTTCTGTTTTTTTGCTTCAGATTTTGTTTCCCAGAATGTTTTGCTTGATGCTGTTTTTTTAGTTTTACTCTGTAAAGACAAAGACTTGTAAATGTTTAATGTTCATTTAACTTTGAACAAAATATTGCCAGTAAAAAACATAAATTTAAATCTACGGTTAATTACCGGCAACCCAGCTGCAATTTCTACAGATTTTGCGTTTTTACACTAAATGTAGCTTTTATGCTTTAAAGGGACTTTCCATAAACATAATTTTATACTGTACAAACTGTTATCTATACCCCAAACCTAACACTTACTTTTTTACATAATTTATATCATATTATTGACAATGTTTTTTTTCACTAGGGGAAAAAATGGCCCCAGACCATACTGTACTCAACAAGGGACCCAAAATGAAGAGAAATGCCAGCACTCGAAAAATGATTGATTTAAATATTGCGTCAATGATAGTTCTGGGCAATTCCAGCGTTATGTTAGATGTCAAAACTTGAAATATAATTTCTCAGAAAATGCATATTAAACCATCTGTTTACAGTTTCATAAACCCCTGATGGCATTAGAAAAATATCAGTCTATACTGTTTTTTTATGGACATGACAACATACTTTGTAGGAACTCTGTGAATTAAATGCACAAACAAGAAGCAATAATATAATGGTGAAGGGACTGCTTTTCAAAGAACATGTAATATTTATTTATTTTAATTTAAGTTTTTTATGTGCATTTATGAGGAAGAAACAGCATTATGGATTTGACATTTCTCTGTTATGGACGTGACAATTGTAAAATTTGCACTTTACAATGGAACATAATAAAGAAATAATGCATATATCTAAAAAACATAAAAATGAAAATGCTTTACGCCCTAAATGCTACACAAAGTCTCATCTAGCTCTGATCCAAATTTCATGTTAAAATCATAAAAAAACTGGTTTCTGTCACACCAACAAAGTCCACTAGGTGTCAACGGTCAGCTGCATAATCTTAATCACAAATTAATAAATTACTGTCACAGCATTATTATTATTTCAAAAACTTTTTGAAAAAAAGAAAACTACATTTTTTGTCCTTTCCAATGATATGTAAGTGGTCAAGATTTTTGAAGATTTATAAAGAAATGCTTTAAAACTGTAATTGAGACCTTGCACAGGTATTTAAACCACTGAATATTTACATTAGCAATATTAGAAATTATTAACACAATCAGATAAATGTTTTTGTTAAATAAATAAAAAATAGCATTTGTTTAGTTTATTGTGTTAAGATAAAACATCAACTGAACAACAGTATTTGATTTTTTTTTTTTATTGTTTTATTTACAATATTGAAAAGAAACACACAATTGCAAAAAAATGAAAAGAAATGTATAAGATGTATTTTGTCACTTAACCCATTTAGTGTACACCATTATTAGATAACTAAAGGCTTTGCACTGTTGTTGAATGGATCCAATTGAAATAGCATGATAGGTGTCTGACAGATGTGACAGTTTATGTGACATATATGATCTTGAGAATTAGTTTCCTAATTCGTTAACTGGGAACTACAAATATATAAATTTCTAATCAATTTAGTATTAAAAATTAAAACATCTTAAACGTGTTTTGTCCCTAATATCAAGGATCTATGGGACTGTATATTTGCAATGTATGATCTCTTTTTAGCACTAGGGGGCGATCGGTTTATGGAAATGATGAAAATACTTGACATGCACTACTTTAACACAATACATACCCAACATGAAATGAAACAACAATAATAAAAATAGAATAGTAAATTAGTCAAATAAAATTACAAGTAAATGTTAATAAATACATAAAAATGTAGGCGGTACTGTCAAATCAGAAGATGAACACACAGGTTATGTTAAAGAAACTCAGATCCTGCATCACTGTGTTCATACAAGTTTTATTAATACTATCATGCATTGATCAATGTGTAAATGTTGAGGGAAGATTTATATTTGGCAGTCAGTGCACACAAGCCAAGAAGTTAAGCTCTGTACTTTGCACTTTGGTCACATACGAAATATTGTTATGATACTTGATATGACCTTGTGTTTTAGCAAAGCAACAAAGGTGTTATTATATCCGATCGGTCATTTTCACTTAACGATTGTTAGTGTGAACAATGGCTTTAACAAAACATGCAACTAAACAAACAACTGTGAACTAATTTATTTGCATAATATTTGCATGTGTGCAATATATGTTCAGTGGCCAACTTTGAATTACACAGTCTTGTATATATTCATATAAACATACCACTACTTACCAAATCTGATTTTAGTGTACAAAAAGTAGCTTGCAACAATGACAATAGTCTAATCCTCTCTGAGATGAATAGCCATATGTAGAAAAATGAATCTCTTGACAGTTAAAACTAGTTATTTCCTATAGGGATAGTTCACAGAAAAATGAAAAATCCATTATTTTTTACTCACCCCTTATGTTGTATAAAAATTTTATAGGGCAGTTTCCTGGTTTAGATTAAGCCAGAACTATAGGCCTTGGTTATATTAGGACATTTTACTTTTTAACTGTAAAGGTGATATGCTCTTTTAAATTAATATAACTCTGGCATTCTTTGGTCAAGAAGCAAAATCTTGTTTTGAATATTAAGTTTAATAATAGTTTACATTTATTTTTTAAAAGAAAAATAATGCATAAATCTAAAAAAACATAAAAATGAAAATGCTTTACGCCCTAAATGCTAAACAAAGTCTCATCTAGCTCTGATCCAAATTTCATGTTAAAATCACACACACAAAAAAAAATGGTTTCTGTAACACTTGCCAACAAAGGCCACTATGTGTCAACGGTCAGCTGCATAATCTTAATCACAAATTAATAAATTACTGTCACTGCATTATTATTAATGCAAAAAACAACATTATTTGTGCTTTCCAATGATATACAGTATAAGTGGTCAAGATTTTTGAAGATTATAGATGTATATTTATGGATATATTAGAATTATGAATATATACCAATTCATATGCTTACGTACGGGGTCAGTGACATTTAACAAAATGACTGTCACTATACAATTTCTATTATCAAATGGCCATAAAATATGAAAACTACATTCTAAGAGCTTTCTAATAATATATAGTTTATCAAGATTATTTCAAGTTTATGATGTAATAGCAAATATGTTACAACACCTTGGGCCCACCTGTTGGCCTGTGACATTTTAGAAAATTACTTTTACTACGTCATTCTTTTTGCAAAATGGTGATAGAATTATAACAACTAAGATGCTTAAAGCTTTCCAACGATATATAGTTAGTCAAGATTAGTAAAGGTTTAGACTAAATTATAAGTGGTTTCCTAAACAGGGATTATATTGAACCAGTACTACGCCTTAGTTTAATAAGAAAATACAACTAGTTTTAACAAACATGCCTTACAACAAACATTCCTGGCATGCATTTTGATGCAAAACAAAGGGCACTGATGTATAGTAAGATATGTCATTGCAAGTTGTTTTTGTCTAGGACTAGTCTAATCACCTTCCGGGAAACCGCCCCAGATTGTTTTAAATATGCCAAGCGTCCCATATGTGGGACAGTGACAGTTAAAGTTAAGTTGTTTATACAAACATGCAAAAAACATTAGGCCTATATGTGAATCTTGAGACAAAACAATGGCACTGATATATTTTAAGATATGACATCTCATATAAGGTTTAAAACACCATGAGGTTAAATAAATTATGTGAACATTTTGTAAGTAAACTATCCATTTAAAAAGCTGTTAATTCAGATAATGAATAATTTTTTTTTAAGAATTGCATTTCTATCTAAAATCTTTAAAAAAAAAGGTTTAGGCTATTTGACATATTTTTGATATCTACACAAATGCCACAATTGAACAAAAACAGTATGCATTTTAATATCTAATTGTTGTAGGGTAAGGGGAATATAATTTAAATTAATACCAGAATTAACACCCAGCACCTTGTATCGGTCTCGGTGTGGATCTTCAGAACATAATATAGAGAACATAAAAAACCCTCCAATCTACAATTAACTGATCAACAAAAGTTAAACACCTATGATGTAAGTCTTCATGAAACGTCATTGGACATGGACAGGCTCTTTATTTGATATCAATCATGCCGTAAATCCGTTTGTGTTAATTCACATCCGTGTGTGCTTTGACCCTATAGCTGCGTGGCGCGTACACTACTGAGGTACTACTGAAGCGAGAGACTGTTTTTGTTACATCAAACAGGACAGGGTAGGGGGAGTTTTATCGAGAGCGAGAGAGAGAGAGAGAGAGAGAGAGAGAGAGACTGGACGTGGTGACCGAGGCTGCGGAGTATTTATTTGTACTACCTCTGGGTAGCTAGCTCCCTTTTCTTTCTTTCCTTTTTTATTTTCCACCCTTTATCCAAAAATGAGGTTGAAAGTCGGATTTATCCTTCGAAGTTTACTGGTCATCGGCACGTTTTTGGGACTGGTTTTGCTTTGGTCTTCCTTGACACCGAAAGCCGGTGACGACAATCCTTTTGCAGCTGGACTGGTAAAGTATCACTTTCTTTACCCGTCGTTATCGTGATATTGCCCGGTTGTTGTTGCGGTATCGTGTTGTTAATCGATTCCTGTGTTAGTATTCAGCATGGTTTGCTAGCACGGCGATTAGCATGCTAACTGCAGCGGTTGTCATGGAGATGCGGCGAGATACCTTGGCCGCTGAATTATTACAACCACACGAGACGTATAACTACGTTTTTTAGATTTTTTTAATCTAGATCAAACATACACTACCGTGCTTAAAACGCATAATATGTCAATGGGAGCTAATAGCACTAGAGCTAAACGTCGGCATCGTCATGTTTAGCAAGTTCAGCACAAACCCGGAAGGTTATTCTAGTTACTATTTAATGAATTTGTGACACGCAACGTCTGTGTTAAATCTGTCATCTCTGTTATTGAATGTAAGCGGATTTCTGGTGATCCGTTCGTTTCAATTCAACTATATCGATCATTTGCTCATAATCGGTGGTTGACCTAATGGGGTCTTTAGTGTTTACCACTAGCAGTTTGAATGGAGGGCCGAAAATATGCTTGAGATAAGTTATTATTACTAACAGACACCTTCGTGCTTACGACAGAATATGCAGAAGTAACCTACTGTACTAACTTACACGTGGCACACTTGACAGCTATCTGTCACTGCATGCAACAGAACAGAGGCAGCTTGTGGTTTCTTTGACGTGTAATTTATCTTCACCACCTGCATTAAAACGCTGTATGCTTCCACGTCTCTGTTTGCACGCCTCTTAATGAATCTCAATACTCGCAAGGCTACCTTTTGTAAATAAAGCACTTATGTCAATGTTTACCCCTGAACTTGCCTGGGATAGCAAATAGAATGCTACGATCAACCACAGCTAGTGTTCTTTATGTCTCATAGTCTTTTTTTTCTGATTATAGGCAGGAAGAGATGCAGGTAAACTCATGCAGCCCAACGTCCCTAACAACGACATGGCTGACCAGTTTAAGCCTGTCGTTCCTTGGCCACACGTGGAAGGAGTTGAGGTCGACCTGGAGTCGATTCGCCAGAAAAACGGTGACGTGCCAAACCCCAAATTCCAAGCTCACAACCAACAGAATGTGATCCAGAAGCAATACATCACTTTCAAGCCCCACACCAATGTGTATAGTAATCCCGTGTTAAAAACGGGCATCCTGGGCAACTTTGAACCTAAAGAACCTGAGCCTCAAGGATCTCAGGGTGGACCAGGGGAAGGCAGCAAACAGTTTGTGCTGGGAGCGGAGTACAAAGACGCAGTCCAGGCCAGCATCAAAGAATTCGGCTTTAATATGGTAGCCAGCGACATGATCTCTCTGGATCGAACCGTTGGTGACCTGAGGCATGAAGAGTAAGTCAATGTGCAAGCCACTCTGGTTTGTGGGTGTGGTGGTAACAAGGTTGTTCGGCAAACCTTGTTTTAGGTCATGTTTGTGTTCTTAAAGGTTTTCGATGTTACATTGGTATCGTCATCAATTTGAATACTTGAATACATTTTGTGCATGTTTTAAGGTGATTGGGCTATACACACAGCGTAGGCATTCAGGTTTGACGTGTTTAACATGACATAGTTTTTGATCACACCTACAGATACAACAAACTTTTCAAACAAACTGTTTCAATGGCATAAGGGTGGAGTGATAATTTTATTGTTATATTAGGACTCGTATCTCTATTATTTGACTTAAATGCATCATTATTCACAAACAACAAAGTGCAATGATACCGCTATGAATTCTGGAATATGAAACCATGGTGAAGTATTGTGTTTTTTTTTAAATACCTCAGTATGCTGTGTAAATACTGTTTTTATTGAGTATGATTACAATAGTACTGAGTCATCAACTTATTTATATAACCTACTTCGGTTTTGTCTTCTTATAACTGAAGAGTTATTGTTCTGTTCTCTATTATTTATGTTCTAGATATTAAATAAGATCAGCTTCATCACTATAGCTCACAACAAGTGTAGTTTGGCCACGTCACAGCAAAACGATAAGGCCCTCTCATTAACTCCGCCCTGCCGGAATGAAGGCTTATCTGACTGGGACTGCTTTATGGATTCTTTTAGCTTCATAAATAGACTTTACTAACAGGTTTAACCTCATCTTCAAACTAGGTCATCCAGCTTAAACAAAAATCACAATTAGAGTAGAACATGGCAATTTGGTGGTGGCCTATGAGCCATGTATTTGCCATTCATCATTTTAATGTAGCCTTTTGTATTACTTCAATAAAATCATGGCTCTACGTTTAACATGTAAAGTATAGCCCTATATGTTACAATAAAACATTTTTCATTTACGGAGTAAAATTGGTTGAAACCCCTTTGTTAGTTGAGGCTAGAAGTTCATGCTTGTCCCCCAGGCAATGAGTTTATATCCGGACCTTCTGTTTAATACCCCCGCCTACTTTAATGGAAATTAACAGGCAGGGTGGTGCCTATTCTTCCTTAAATTCACCTGCTCTAGAGAAATTTGCATCCAGGCGAGGCCTAAAAATAATAGACGACTTTGTTGAATGATGATTTTTGGCAGCACTATATGGCATCTTATGAACTTTGACATTAAAAGTATTTACACTACATGCTGGTTGGTTATATGTCACTCTGTGACAAAGCTTCATTGTTAAGCCTGGTCATATTAGATAGCTATTAGACTTACTAAAAGCTTTCATAGGATAACAAACCTTTTCCATTATAAGTTGAGTTAGAACTGCATGATTATGGCAAAAATCGTCAAGAATATTTCAATTCTAATCGATTGCAGAATAAAAGTTTTTGTTTACATAAAATATGTGGGTATATAGTGTAAAACAGTAAAAAAAAAAAAAAAATATATATATATATATATATATAATATATAAAGTATATAAATAACTGTTATACATGTACAATATTAAGAAAAATAAATATTTACACTGTAAAAAAAATCCGTAGAAATTGCAGCTGAGTTGCCGGTAACTTACCGTAGATTTAAATTCATGTTATTTACTGGCAACATTTTGATCAAAGTTAAATTAACATTTAACATTTACAAGTCTTTGTCTTTACAGAGTAAAACTAAAAAAACAGCATCAAGCAAAACATTTTGGGAAACAAAATCTGAAGCAAAAAACAGAAAAAGGTTGATGATGATTTCTGGTTCCCAGAATGCTTTGCATGAGGCTGTTATTGTATAGTTTTATTCTGTAAAGATAAAGACTTGTTAATATTTAAAATGTATTTAACTTTGAACAAACTCTTGCCAGTAAATAACATAAATTTAAATATACGGTAAATTACCGGCAACTCAGCTGCAATAACATTGTAATTTCTACGGAATTTTTTTACAGTGTATATATAAAATAAATTATATAAAAATGTATATACACAAGCAAATATTGCTTAAATGTATATGTGCATAATTATTATACACGGTACACCCACATATATTATGTTAACAAAAAGTTTTATTCTGCAAACAATTAGTCACGACTATTTGTTAGGCAGCCCTTTAAAACTGCATTTTATTTACCTTGATATTGTAGTTGCGATTACTGTTGTTGATTAATAATAGACTTGACGTTGAAGTTTTAAAGTGTTTTATAACTTTCTGTGAACCAGCTGCATGGCAAATTCTAAACATCCAAAACTAAATAATATCATGTAAAACAAACAAACAAATTATGGGAGTTATGTTATTAGTAGAAATATCCAAAATGAATAGTTATAGGACACGTCAGCTTATCAATTTTAAAATGTCTGATTCACCACTGTATTTGGTGCCCAAACATATTGTTGAAACCAGAGGTGGACACTACTTGAGTATTTAAGTTACATTTTCCAAGCATTTGTGCTTTATCAGAGTGTTTGTCTTGGGAAAATATTTACTTTGCTTTACTAAAAAATGTTCACTACATTCTAAAGCATAGAATCATACTGTGTATTCCTTTAATATTGCATATTAAAATTAATTTAATACCTAATTACATTAAAAATGTGTACTTTTACTTTGCTTGAGTAAAAGTACAAACATCCCTTTTACTTAAGTAAAAGTAAAATTGTACTTAATGTTTAATGTACTTAAATTTTAAATATAAACCAAAAACTTCAAATTATGAAATGTAGTGGAGTAAAGATTATGATAAAATGCTTTGGCATGTATGTTTTCCAAAGAAAAACACTGATAAAATACGAATACTTGAAAATTTACTTTTATGTAGAAAGTAAAAATACTTGAGTAGTGTCAACCTCCGCTTTTAGCAATTATGTAATTGCTTCAACCTTAATTGTAATTCCGATTAGTTTTTCGATTAATTGTGCAGCCCTACATTGAGTCCCCCTATAGCTCATTCGTGCTGATGGAAACACTGCTGATAAAATGCACTGTATACTTTGAATGCACTGTAAGTCACTTTAGATAAAAGCACCTTTTACATGCATAAATATCTGGTACTTATTTTGGTATTTCATTGTACTAAACTTTGTGATACCAACCTTTGTCAAAAGATGTCACTGTTGTTCACACATTAGTAATTGTCTAGCTATATGCAGTCTAGGTCATGACAGACACTGCACTAGGACAGCAGTCAGGCAAGCTGCAGGCCATTTTTTTTCTTAAGGGCTGGTTTACAAAAAAGTCTGTGTGTGCATTTTTCTTTTTGAGTAACTGTCGATTATGACAGTAAAGGGTTTTCCCTGATTTGAATTTTAGAAACAAGCAGGCTTGTTTGTATCGTTGTGTTTTTGAAATATTTGACTCAGCAGATAGTAATGATCTGAGCCTCATGATCATAGGGATAGCAGAGATCATTAGACTAAGTTTTCTCATTTTAGTACATTGACAAAATTT
Source organism: Paramisgurnus dabryanus (assembly GCF_030506205.2). Taxonomy (NCBI): domain Eukaryota; kingdom Metazoa; phylum Chordata; class Actinopteri; order Cypriniformes; family Cobitidae; genus Paramisgurnus; species Paramisgurnus dabryanus. The sequence continues at coordinate 13,218,588 of NC_133340.1, forward strand.
TGCTAAATAATTTCTAAAGCTTCTGTGGTGGTTTACAAACCAAGTTCTTTGGCACAATTTTGGAAATATATTTTACATTTGCGTTTTTAATTTTCCATATGTCTTTCTGTCTATATAAATTAGCTTTATTGCTTCCTGTTTTATACTCTAATTACAGCTGTAAAGTACTTTATAGCTCTATTGCACAGTTTACATTAGTTTGCAATGTGGACGAATATAGTGTTGACCATTCTAAAGCCAACACACACTATCATTTCATTTCCTGCACTAAAAGAGACTGATATTATTGTGTTAGACCTTAATTCTGTAAGCAGGTTGATGTTCGATTTAATTGAAGTCAAGCTTTACATCCCCCCAAAAAATTGGAAATCATTGTGTCTGGCACTTGATCATATCACGTGGAAGTACTAATACGGCTCTTGCAGCATCTTTTAACTTTGCTACAGGAATGATTATATTCATCAAAACATGACATTGTGTTGAAGAGAGTTGCATTTGGTGGCACAGCACTTGTTTGGCACTTTCTTGTTTGATTAATCGTGGCACTTGAGATCATTGGTTTAAATGGTGTTTGTTAACATTAGCTCCATAACATGTTTACAAGTAGCACAACACACCCGAGATTGAACGTTGTGGGAGTAAATTATTCTTTCAGTTGAGTTGCTTTGTTGAGCCGTGTAACACCGTTAGGCCCGTTTGAAAGCTTTATGTATGCATTTCTCACCCAAGTACATTGAAACACAAACATTTTGGGAAGGCATCACTCAGGCTGACTGTGCTGTTCATATGTATATTTTTTACACATTACCCTTGTCATAAATATGTGACCCTGTCTATAAAACCCAGGCTAAAGTCTCAGAATCATAAACCTTCTATGTATTTTTCTCCGTTGCCTTTATGTATATATGCATTAGATATTTCTGGAAACTCAACCTTCTTATCTGTTTATTCACTGGGATTGCATGATGCTACAGTAGTTTAACCTAAAGTTTTGTAGAGAGGAGAGAGAGAATGAGGAAGTTCTCTCCCCATTACAGAGGAAACAGTATGCAGAGTTGCAGTTTCCTTTGTTACAAATGGCCTTCACAGGATATTGGTGGAATTGAGCATCTAAGAATCTACTGCTATTGCATTATGCATTTCAGCATGCTTCTTAAGTAGCACATAGCACACTTCACTCCACATCAACATTTACTTCCATAGAGTATGCTTTATAACAATGTGTATTTTTCTCAGGTGTAAATACTGGCATTATGATGAGAACCTGCTGACCTCCAGCGTGATCATCGTCTTCCATAATGAGGGCTGGTCGACCCTGATGAGGACGGTGCACAGCGTCATCAAAAGAACCCCGAGGAGATACTTGGCTGAGATCCTGTTGATCGATGACTTTAGTAACAAAGGTAGCACAAGCGGTATTTTAATTCCATCATTAGGTACTTTGGATAGCATATGCACTTGTTTACTGTGTACTTGTACCGCTGCTTACCCAAAAACCATTAACATTCAGACGGCTAGAACGTTGAATCAGCCAATAAACCTGTGTCTGCACAGTACTGCATTTGCATAGTATTCAAAATATGTCTTTGGGTAATTTGATGAAGTACCTGTATGTGTCTTTCAACACTTTTTGGTTTTTCGGGTTTAGGGGGAAAGGCCTTTAGTTTTCAGATATTACTCCCTAGAAAGTCTGAAGTGAAAGAGTCATACATTTGCCACAACCTGTAGGCAGTCTGACTGAAGAATTATGTTGAGAGATCATTCATTATTTTGGAGCAGGCAAGCTGTTGGATTGGAGATCATTACTCTTTTGTGACATCATTCATGAGGGATCTATGAAATTGAATAAATGCATTGCTGCAGACTTAGCCAATGAGAATCGATAAAGTCTATGGGGAGTTGTCTTTTGATAGATCATTTCAAGCACTTAGTTGTAAAGGTCAGTACGACTTTATTCACGCCGGACACAGTTTCGATTTGTTTTTCAGATCCGTTCTTTGGGACTGTCTGTTATTTTGGGTGTGTTCAGGCATGGTCAATATCTGAGTGCATCTATTTTGTTTGCTACAGTAATAGCGCAGGTATCAACAGCATGCCAGATATCCCAAGTGGCAAGTTCTTAGTATTGACAGTGAAGATGGAAAATCGGATATTTTGCCTCATATGCATCATCTACAGTAGTATAGTGGTGAGCTTATGAGTGTATGAGAAAGCAACAAAAACAGTAAATCACTGTGGACTGTGTATAACTTTGAGTATGCGAGACCTGCTTCTGCATGAATCAGATTTTTGACAATAACATCAATGAAAGATGTACAGGAATGCCAAAATATTGTTTGTACAAATCTCACGAGTATTTGTGTGTGTCTGTTTTCTATTTAGTCCATCTTAAAGAGAGGCTGGAAGAATACATAAAGCAATGGAATGGACTTGTCAAATTGTTTCGCAATGAGAAGAGAGAGGGTCTGATCCAGGCCAGAAGCATAGGAGCCCGCAAAGCCACTATAGGACAGGTTTGGGCTCCTAATTCTAAACACTGTATAGTGGTACCATAAAAAATACATTTATTTGCTTGTCTTACATTGTGGCTCGGTCCTCAGGTGCTTATCTACTTGGATGCTCATTGCGAAGTTGGAATTAATTGGTATGCCCCGCTGGTGGCCCCAATTTCAAAAGACAGGTATGACTTGGGCTCTAGGCTGATTTATGTAAAGAACATTATGTGAAAATAATACCTTAATATTGACTGAGTATGTCAAAAATTCAAATCAAACTTTACATCTCCAAAATTCATTAGATTTAGATTATGAGACCTTAGCTTGGATTTCACAGACAGGGTCACATGTTAACTCATTCCCCGCCAGCCATTTTTTGAAAAGTTGCCCGCCAGCCTTTCACAAAGTGCCTTCCAGGAAAATTGTCTTCTAAAAATATATAAACATACAAATATATCAAATGAAACAACAGACCCTGTGCTTTCAAACAAACCATAAACAAACAAACAAAACTGGGGAAAAAAAAAACGTTTCATCTGACTTTTGCCATATTTAACTATGTTATTACCTCAACCTAGACGGATTAATACATACCTATCTTTTTCAATGCGTGCACTGTACAGCGCGTTGTGAATGTGTTAGCATTTAGCCTAGCCCCATTCATTCCTATGTTACCAAAAAAAAGTTTTATTTTGTGGCACCATACTTACTGGTACATCTCCTCATGTAACAGTCTTTAAATAGGGAAAACACGGAAGTGTGTGGTGGCTTCCCTGTTTGGTACCATAGGAATGAATGGGGCTATGCTAAATGTTAACACATTCACGACGCGCTGTACAGTGCACGCATTGAAAAAAGATAGATATGTATTAATTCGTCTAAATTGAGGTAATAACATAGTTTAATATGGCAAAAGGGTAGACTATTCCTTTAAATATTGGTATTTTTCTTTAAAAATATTTTTTTTAGCAAAAAACTGAACTAATTGCATTTTCGTGAATATTTTTTTTAAAGATCAGATTCAGAATGATTATCAAAACATAAATAGTTTGAAATTCGTAAATAACGTTTTGGCTTCAGTTTTGTCATAAAATGGGTAAGTGCGTTATCTAGCGGATAATCACGGTATTGCAGATTAACAAAAATTCTTCAGAAACAAACGTTTTCTCTTAATTGACGAGATAACTCATCAATGGCGGGGAAAGAGTTAAATTTGTGGTTTTAATATGCTGCCCAGGTAAGATAGATTTACTAATTTTATGTCATGTTAATATTATGCTGTGTTAATGTTGCAGAACGGTCTGCACAGTACCGTTGATAGATTACATAGACGGCAATGATTATACCATAGAGCCCCAGCAGGGCGGGGATGAGGACGGCCTGGCGCGAGGCGCCTGGGACTGGAGCCTCCTGTGGAAAAGGGTCCCGCTCAGCAGCAGGGAAAAGGCTAAGAGAAAGCATAAGACCGAGCCTTATCGGTAAACGCTGCCTTCATCCTCCCCAAAGCATGATCATTAAACCCATTCTCTCTCTTCTTTCTCCCATCCCTTTTCCATGCCCGTGTGAATGTGCGTTTGTGCGCGTGCCTGTGTTTGTTGCATGGACCTCCCCCCTGCCTCTCCTCCATCCACGCTCAGAACCGTGTGCACAGTGCCCCTGATAGACTCTATTAGCGGCCAGACTTTCACCATCGAACCCCAAGGGGGCGGGGACGAGGATGGCTTTGCCAGAGGAGCATGGGACTGGAGCATGCTTTGGAAACGTGTACCTCTAGGTAGCAAGGAGAAGCAGATGAGACTAACTAAAACTGAGCCATATCGGTAATTTGGTACTATAATTCTGATAGGATTATAGCCTTGCGCAGAGATCAGCACTGTGCTGTTAAGTGGTGGTGGTTTGTTTGTCTTAGTCTTTGTCAAATAATTAAGGAATAATTGATGTGGGACCGTTGAATTATTTACAAATAATGCACCCAAAACTCAAAGGTGGGAATGTGGCACGACACAAAGTGCAGTATTTGAAATAATTCAAAGGACCAGAATCAATTATCTTGCTTATACCACGGTTACCACAGACATTGCTCTTGTGGTTATTTTAAGACATTTGACAGGCCAGATGTGTGCTTATCGAAAAATAATGCATACATGTGGAACATTTCTTAACCAATTCGAATAAAGCATTCAACAGCCCCGTGGTATAAGTTTTTTTTAATACATGTTAAATACTTACCACTAACTGCTATGTTTAACTTTATTAACTGCTCTGTAATGAAGTGTATTAACACAATGAAGTGTTTTACAAAAAACAATACTTCATGTACTTGGCTCCTCAATGGCTCTTCTGGCTGAGTCTCTTAACAGCTGACTCGATCCTTGTTCCTGCTTCTCTTTACATGCATTCATCTCCATTCTGTGTCATCTAACAGCACCATCTCTGTATATGTGCACCCCAGTTTACATGCATTAAGTCATAAAACGTGTGTGTGTATGCTATATAACAAATATTTAAAAAAATATATATTAACCCATTAAAACTATTCCATGCTGTCTTCATTGCACTCTTTTAGTCATGACCAGCCTATGTGTTAGAAACCTCTTATTTTGCAAAATTGTGTGGACTTGGTTGCAGGCATGGCATGTCCTACATGTATGTGTGTGAAGTTCCTGACAGGTGAAATCTGTATTTTAGGTCTCCTGCCATGGCAGGTGGGCTCTTCGCAATAGAAAGGGATTTCTTTTTCGAGCTGGGCCTCTATGATCCAGGTCTTCAGATCTGGGGAGGAGAAAACTTTGAGATTTCATACAAGGTAAAACTTCTAATTGCTAATGATCTGTTAAGTTGATGTATATTTAAATTAAGGGTTAGTTCACCTAAAAGAAAGTTTTTGAAATAAAATTATGTTATTAACTGTCATTCACACCTACCTGTCTTTTCCTCATTTTAGATTACAAAAATTGAGCTTTTTTAGAAAGTGTTTTTTTCCGGTTTACAATGGGAGTGGATTGTGACCGCTTCAGGCTTTAAAAACAATCCCATGTGACTCGTGCCAAATATTTCAAGTGTCCTAAAGGCATAGAGAAAACATCTGATCTGTGTTTTTTCCGTGCCTGAACTTTGTTAATGATGCAGATTAAGAAGTTAATATTTAAAGGAACAATATGTTAAAATATCCAATAATCACCAGCACAGTGTTATACATTTTGTTCACTGGTGTATTTACAGTACATTATCTCAAATGTTTTCTACAATGTTTGATGCAGAGAAATTCGCAATTTAAACCAGTGTAACATCCCGCCTTTGTCATCTGTAAATGGTACACATCCATGTTGTTGTCCTTGGTTTCCACTTTTACTGCTGTAGAAATCATATTTGTATTTGACTGCATGCGGCCAACCGGCATATGACATCAAAGTATCAAGATAGCGATTTGAAAGCATACTTTTGAGTCGCTCTCATAAAACTGTAATGTCATTTGATCTATGCATGAGGATGTAGTAGTTGTAGCCTCTAGAACGGTGATCTCCAACATGGTGCCCGCGGGCACTTGGTTGCCCACACATTGTCTATGAATTGCCCGCCAAAGCACATTCAGTTAATAGCCTCAATTTTAATATGTATTTATTACATATGCATGTTAACATTTTAAACAATGATAAAACATATCAACAAGTAAAAGAAAAAAAATTTGGGAAGACTATATCAAAAAGTAGCCCTCCAGATTGTTTTATCCGTTGTGGTAGCCTTTAGTTTGCTCACAAAAAGGTTGGAGACCACTAATCTAGAACATCTAGAACATGTACTGTACGCGCACCACTGGATTTTTTAACCGCCGTGTACAATGGGCCTTACTCATGAAACATTCGTAAATACAGAGTCATTTCCACGTAAAATGCACCTTCCCATGACCTTTCTTCTGGATTCACACATACTTTGTAAACGTCAAATTTAATGAATGTCTATGTTGTGAAATGTGTCTATGTTTTAAAGGGACAATAAGTAGGATTAACCCCCATCTAGTGGTGAAATTGTATTTTGCATTCAAACGAACAGTGCTCTCTAGCGCCTCGCCTTTCCAAATGCATGTTG